>NC_134687.1:507086818-507390800 GCF_050947455.1 Rhinoderma darwinii
CAGGAAATACATGCAATACATAAAAAAAATGTCATGAAAGGTTTCCGAAGCCTTTAACTATACATTTATGATACATAGATATGGAAACGTAAAAGGTGTTAAAAGGTGAAAACACTATCACCGTGGTAATGAAGCTAATGAATCAAAGAAACAGAACAGTTATGGTTTCAAGAATGGAAAAAAGCACAAGCATAATGCAATGTATGATTGCATACAAGTGAATAGAAACCGTTAAATGAGTAGAACCCGTGTCAAATGGACTATACTATTCATGCTATTGTAGAAATACTAGCTTTATTCAGCAAAAGTGGAAATAGTAATCGCTCTGTATAATATCTGCCTTCATGATTCTTAAAAGGCCAGGCAATTAGGTGGAAAATAAACTGTACTGCATATGCTTGTTTATATTTGAAAAAGACTAAAAAGAGAGTATGATTATTTTGTTTGTAGTATTAAAGAGACTCTGTCACCACATTATAAGTGGCCTATCTCCTACATAAGGAGATCGGCGCTGTAATGTAGGTGACAGTAATGCTTTTTATTTAAAAAAACGATCTTTTTTCACAAAGTTAGAAGCGATTTAAGTTTATGCTAATGAGCTTTCTTAATGCCCAAGTGGGCGTACTTTTACTTTCGACCAAGTGGGCGTTGTACAGAGAAGTGCATGACGCTGACCAATCGGCATCATGCACTCCTCTCCATTCATTTACACTGCACTAGCGATATAGTTATATCGCTATGTGCAGCCTCATACACAAACCCTAACATTACTAGTGTCCTGATAATGAATACACATGACCATCCAGCCTGGACGTCATGTGTACTCAGAATCCTGACACTTCTGACTCTTTTTTGTGAGATTCCAGCAACGGATACGAAATCTCGCGAGATCTCGGAGCTAAACGAGATTTGGTGTCACTTGCCGGAATCTCACAAAAAAAGAGTCAGAAGTGTCAGGATTCTGAGTACACATCACGTCCAGGCTGGATGGTCATGTGTATTCATTATCAGGACACTGTAGTAATGTTAGGGCTTGTGTATGAGGCTGCACATAGCGATATATCTATATCGCTAGTGTAGTGTAAATGAATGGAGAGGAGTGCATGATGCCGATTGGTCAGCGTCATGCACTCCTCTGTACAACGCCCACTTGGTCGAAACTAAAAGTACGCCCACTTGGGCATTAAGAAAGCTCATTAGCATAAACTTAAATCGCTTTTAACTTTGTGAAAAAAGATCGTTTTTTTAAATAAAAAGCATTACTGTCACCTACATTACAGCACCGATCTCCTTATATAGGAGACAGGGCACTTATAATGTGGTGACAGAGTCTCTTTAATGAAATAATGAAATTATAAATGTCAGACGCGTATGTCACAAATTATCTGACCTTGAGTATATGAATATATACGTACTAGTATAGAAAACATGTTACACTGTTTTGCTAGAAAAAGGAATGATGATAAGTATTTGTAAAAAATATTATAAAAAAATATACGTTTATTTTAAAACCTAATTACCAAAATTTGAAACCTAAGAAAAATGCGGAATCATTTGCTGAATAATAGATTATTCACCCAGGGTAAAGGTATAATGTAGTAGATGTTACCTGCGGTCCTATGTGAGGCTCTATTCACACGACAGGGTCCGAGTGTCAGCCGATAAAAACTGCAGTTTTGGTCAGTTTTTCTCGGCCGTTTTGCATCCGTCCTGTTTCCGTTCTAAGCCATATTTCCATTTTTAACGGCCGATTTTGACCCATTTTGCATCCATTTTTTTCCCTATCCGTTTTAAAAACAGATGAATTTAATTTGTAAATTTTTTACCACACATTTCCCTCTGTAGATAATGCCACACACTGCCCCCTGTAGGTAATGCCACACAGCCCCCTGTAGGTAATGCCACACAGCCCCCTGTAGGTAATGCCACACAGCCCCCTGTAGGTAATACCGCACAGCCCCCTGTAGGTAATGCCGCACAGCCCCCTGTAGGTAATGCCACACAGCCCCCTGTAGGTAATGCCACACAGCACCCTGTAGATAGTTCTACACTGCACTTTTTTACATAGCAACCCCCACATAGATGGCACCCCCCCTACCTTTCTGTAGATAGCGCCACTGTTGGGGACCGCTCCATGAGAAGTCCCTGACCTCAATGTCCATATATGGAGAGTGAAGTCAGTGATTTCTCCTGGAGCGGAAACACCGTCCACAGCTTGGGGGATTCTGCTTCAGAAGTCCCTGACGTCACTGTGTCCATATATGGACAGTGAAGTCAGGGGCTTCTCCTGGAGCGGAAATACCGGCCTCAGTGCCGGGGATTCTGCTTCAGAAGTCCCTGACGTCACTGTGTCTATATATGGACAGTGAAGTCAGGGGCTTCCCCTGGAACGGAAACACTGGCTACAGCAGCGGGGATTCCGCTTCAGAAGTCCCTGACGTCACTGTGTGCATATATGGATAGTGAAGTCAGGGACTTCTCCTGGAGCGGAATCCCCAATTCCCGGCCACAGCATTGACGAAGCTAAAAAAAAATACCCTCCTCCTCCTCCTCACATGCACTGCGCACTGTGAGGAGGAGAAGAGAGCGAACGAGCGGCGGAAAGCTCGGCCATCACTTGGATCACATCCGAGAGACAGCCGTGCTTTACACGGCTACATAGTCTTCTATAGGACATGTGCGGCAGGGAGAACGGCCAAAAACAGGGCATGCACCATTTTTGACGGCCGAGTTTACGGGGCTGTCAAAAAATCGGCCATGTGAATAGCCCCATTTGGGGTCTATTGTTCCTACTGTGGCCGTGTGACGGACGTTCAAAAAACGTCCGTCACATGGCCGGGAATCCCTGTCATGTGAATAGGGCCTAAGGCTCTATTCACACGACAGGGTCCGAGTGTCGGCTGTTTAAATCCGTTTTTCTCGGCCAGTTTACATCCGTTCCGTTTTCGAACCAGGCCGTGTTTCCGTTTTTAACGGCCGATTTTGACCGGTTTTGCTCCCTGTCCGTTTTAAATATGGATGAATTTCATTTGTACATTTTCTGCCACACACTTCCCTCTGTAGATAATGCCACACCCTGGTCTCTGTAGATAATGCCACACACTGCCCTCTGTAGATAATGCCACACCCTACCCGCTGTAGATAATGCCACACCCTGCCCTCTGTAGATAATGCCACACACTGCCCTATGTGGATAATGCCACGCACTGCCCTCTGTAGATAATGCCAAACACTGCCCTCTGTAGATAATACCACACACTGCCCTCTGTAGATACTGCCACAGCTCCGCTGTAGGTAATGCAACACATACCCCCTTGTAGGTAGTGCCACACAGACCCCCCTTGTAGGTAGTGCCACACAAACCCCCTTGTAGGTAGTTCTACACAGACCCCCTTGTAGGTAGTGCCATAGTGGACAGTTAAGTCAGGGACTTCTCCTTGATCGGAATCACCAGCGACAGTGCCGGGATTCTGCTTCAGGAGTAGGGGACCACTCCAGGAGAAGTCCCTGACGTCACTGTCCATATATGGACAGTGACGTCAGGGACTTCTCCTGGAGCGGCATCACTGGCCACAGCGCCAGGAATTCCACTTCAGAAGTCCCTGACGTCACTGTCCATATATGGACAGAGAAATTTGCAGGAGAAAAAGGGATCATTCCAGGGGCGCTGCTGTGTGGTAGGAATAATAGGAACGAAATCCGGAGATAATTGTTATTCAATTTATTCGAAAAAGTGGCTACGCGTTTCAACGATGAACAATCGTCTTCATCAGGCCATGTGCATATTACATTGGACAAGTCTTATATAACATCTGGGTTCAAACAAGACACGAGTGAAAAAACCGCCAAATCTGTAAAGGTCAAGGTGCGATCGTGACGTCACAACCGGCTTTTTTTCATTCATTGTTCGTGTTCGGAGTGTTCGTAAAAAAGCTTTTCTAAGTGGTGTCGGTATACGACTGTAAAGGCATCAAACATTACTCAATAGGTGGTTGGATGGAAACAGTAGCGGGTGGTGAAAATAGAGGTTTAAACATAGGGCTACCCTAAAGACCGATGTGTTGCTAGGTAGCAGTGAGGGACGCCAGGACGCGAAATTCGTCACTAAGGCAATCAAGCAAGGAACAGCGCAACAGAGTATAGGAGGGTCTGCGTATTGCTGTGAGTGGGTTATAAAGACTGCTTTAAAATCGATTTAAATACTAAAAAATGCATTGTGGAGGTATATAAAATAAAATGTTTGGACATATAGCATTGTTTTTACACGGATAAAATATATTTTGCAAGGATGTAATTAGAGGGTTGCTATGTGACGGCGAATGACGCCAAGACGCGAATTTCGTCACCAAAGCAACCAAGCAGGGGACAGCGCAGCAGAGCGTAGGGGGATCTGTGCTGGAGATTATAAAGACTGCTTTAGGGCAAATTTAATTGATAGAAATTGCTTTCTTAGGAAAAAAAAAAACAAAAACATTCGGCATATAGTATTATTTTTACAGGTAAAATTTAGATACTAGAAAATGCATTATAGAGATATAGTGTGAGAAATATAGTATTATTTATACACAGGTAAAATATGTTTTGCAAGATTCTGTACAGTTAAAATTAGAGAGTTGCTAGGTAACAGTGAAGGACGCCGAGACGCGGACTTAGAAACCTAGGCAACCATGCCGGGAACAGCGCAACAGAGCATAGGGGGATCTGCGCTTGCTGTACATAGATTATAATGACTGCTTAAAAATGGGTTTAAAAACTAGAGAATGTGTCATAGAAATATGTGCAGTATAATATTAGACATATAGTATTCTTATTATAAAAGGTATATTTTGCAAAAATTCTGTGCGGTTACAACATGATAGGCTTTTTGGATGGAAAAGTTAAAATGGCAAAACGGAGATCCATAAAAGGATGAGTGAATTTGTCACTCATATTGACAAACCTTACTTATTGTTTGTTATTGTATAATGATGTGACTTATGGAGGTTGTTTATCCTCAAGTAATGGTTTCCAATTTATGAAAAATAGAGCTATTGATTAATCCAGTGTTGATTCGGAGATATCATTCAGACCCCCTGGGTGCAAAGTCTGTAATTTAAAAATCCAATAGTTCTCCCTCTGTTTGAGTTTATTGTATCTGTTGGGAACATCAAGGTGTATGTCTTCGATGGGTGTAACTGTAATTTGGTTAAATTGGCATTTGTGTACATGGGTGAAATGTCGGGACACACTGTGTTTCAAAAAACCTGTGTTCACATTGAATCTGTGTTTATTAATTCTGGATCTCAGACATTGTGTGGTTCGGCCAACGTATTGAAGTTGACACGTACATTCCATTAAGTAGACAACATAGGAACTGCTGCAACATAGGGATGACTTGATTGGGAAAGTTTCTTTTGTAACTGTCCATGTGTATGTATATTTCTTATTGCTGATACTATTGCAGCATAAACATCGCGAGTGGCCACATTTGTAAGAGCCATTAGGTCTGGATAGATAAGTAGTTGGTACTATTTTGGGTTTTCGGATTCTGCTAGGGGCCAGGATATTTTTCAGGGTTAGGGAACGTCGAAAGGTGATGCTCGGATGGGATGGTATCGCATCTTTAAGGTAAGGATCGCTTTTTATAATGTGCCAATGTTTGTTCAAAATTGACCTAACTGTTTTGTTCCCTTTGTTAAAAGTAGTGATAAAATTAGTGTTATATTTATTGGGTTCTGATTTTTTCCTTTGTACCGGGTTTAAGCAGGAATTTTGAGATAATTCTGATGCTTTAGATCTAGCATCTTTAATTAATTTTAGAGGGAAATTCTTCTCTCTGAATCTTTTCTCTAAAATATTACACTCTAATTTAAAATTTACATTAGTACTGCAATTTTTGCGGACTCTTCTAAATTGGCCGAAAGGCACATTTATAAGCCAGGGGCGATAGTGGGCACTTTTGAAGTTAATGTAGCTGTTTACATCAACAGATTTGAAGTGAGTTTTTGTGACGAAGTGTTTAGTCTTGGTATCATAACTAATGGTTAGGTCCAGATAATCGATTGAAATTTCAGAGAAGGTATGCGTAAAGGAAATATCGTAGTTATTGGCATTTAAATGCTTAATATTACTAGAGGCTTCGTTTTCTGATCCTGTCCACACGAAAAAAAGGTCATCTATGTAACGCCTGTATAAGAGAATGTTATTTTTAAAAGGATGTTCCCCAAAAATGTGTTCCTCTTCGAATGCCCCCATGTACAAGTTTGCGTAGGCTGGTGCGAATCTGGTGCCCATCGCACAGCCTTTAATTTGGGTGTAAAAACTATGATTAAAAGTGAATGAATTGTGGTGAAGAATAAAATCTATGCAATTGGTAAGAAAGGAAACTTGATTATCAGGGATTAGGGTGTTAGATGATAGGAAAGATTTGGTTACCTGCATACCTTTTATATGTGGGATGTTGCTATACAGAGCGGTTACATCAGCTGTTAGAAAATATATGTGAGATATAGTTTTATCGATTTTGAGATTAAATAGATCTTTAATTAATTGAGTGGAATCTTTGAGGTAGGATGGTAGAGTGAGCACAAATGGTTGAAGGTGCAAATCTACAAAGTGAGAGAGATTGCTGGTTAGTGAGCCGATTCCTGATATGATTGGGCGTCCTGGGGGGTCTATGAGTGTTTTGTGTATTTTGGGGAGATGATAAATAAAAGGTATGTTTGGGAATGGTACGTGTAGGAAACGTTTTTCTTTTTTTGTGAGAAGGCCCTCCTGGAAAGCTTTCTCTATCATGATTGCATATTCGTGTGTATATTCGTGTGTATAGGTAGGAAGGGGGTTTGATGCTAGTTTACAATAAAAAGTGTTATCATTTATGAGTGCAATGTGAAATACTTGATAAAAATATAGACAACGAAGGTAGATTCATTTTTATTCACTGTAGATTAAAGAAATTAATTTGTATTTTAGCTTTTGTATACATTCCACCTCCGTTTTCATCCGTGGTGTTCAGGAAATTATGTAATTATATTATTAGTAGAAGCGATTGTCCTGTAATGGTTTTGGGGGATATGAATTGTGTTATGGACGAGGTAATGGATAGGGTTAGCTCTAAGGGAAGAAATAAGAGCCCAATTAAAACATCATTGGCGAGGATAAGTGAAGAAATGGGTCTAGTAGATATATGGAGACTGAAAAACCCTAAAAAGAAAATGTACTCTTGTTATAGTGGTTCACACCATACCATGTCACGTATTGACTTGGTATTGTGTAGTGAATCACTTGTTACAACTATTGGGAAAATAAAATATGACAACAAAAGCATTTCGGATCATACGCCACTTATTGTGGACATAAAAATAAATGAAAAAAAGGAATTCATTAAGCCTATAAAAATAAATCCACATTGGTTCTCATTATTAAAAGACCTTGAAAATATTAAAGTTGAAATTCATAATATTTTGTCACTAAATTGGGAGACTGCCCCAGACTTAATTGTCTGGGAAACATTAAAAGCCTGTATAAGGGGTATCCTTTTTGAAAGAATAATAAGATTAAAAAGAGAATATAATAAGATTGAGCAGGGAAAAGAACAAAGTGCAAATTTGTTGGAGGCAAATTACTTTGAAACCCCTACGGAAGATAGTTTAAAGTTGTGGCTTCAGGCCCAAGAGGAATATAAGGCCTGGTTAATCGAGAAAGCACAAAATAATTTTTTTTTTCTGGGGCAGAAAAATTTATGTGAATCAGGAACACCAAATAAACTGTTAATGAGTATTATTAAAAATCAAAGTCAGAAGAATAATATTTTGGCAATTCTTGATAAAAGAGGGAATATGATTAAGCAAGATTATGAAATTAGATCAGAATTCTTGAATTATTATTCAGAATTGTATGGCTCCGGAAAAAAGTATAATGAAGAACAATTGGAGCTCTTTCTAGATTCAATGTCTTTATCCCCCTTGTCTGATATTCAGAAAGATGAGTTGGATCGACCAATCTCCCTGGAAGAATTAAGAAATGCATTGACTAGTGTTAAAGGAAATACAGCCCCAGGTTTGGATGGTTTCCCATTTGAACTGTATAGAACATTTGGGGAAGAACTATTACCAGCCCTGTTAAAAACATTGTGTTCGGCAGTGGTAGAGGGCAAATTGCCAAGCTCAATGGTAGAAGCTAATATAGCTTTGATATTGAAACCAGGTAAATGCCCGGAAAGGATGGAATCTTACAGACCTATTTCCCTGTTGAACACGGATGCTAAACTTTTCGCCAAAGTGTTGGCGGGAAGGTTGGCTAAAGTAATCTCTACTGTAGTACATAGTGATCAGCAGGGATTTATTTCTAGTAGAACGGTCAACCAGTGTGTTCGTCGGGTATTTGGGAATATTCAAGTTACACCAGGAGAGGCCCCCCGCTCCATTCTGTCTCTCGATGCAGTCAAAGCATTTGACAGAGTGGAGTGGGGCTATTTATGGGCAGTCATGAGAAAGCAAGGTTTTGGAGAATTTTTTATAGGAATGGTTAAATTATTATATAATGGTCCTAGAGCAAACATTAACATAAATGGTGAGAACTCAGAATTTTTCAATTTAAGTAGGGGTACAAGACAGGGTTGTCCGCTTTCTCCCCTACTCTTTGCATTGGCAATGGAACCTCTCGCCTGTTTGATCAGAGAGGATGGAAATATTGTGGGTTTTGGAGCTAGGGGGGAAGAGGATAAAATTATCTTATATGCTGACGACCTTTTATTTTTTTTGACGAACCCGGAAGAAAAATTGGATTATGTTATATCTACTATTCAAAGATTTGTATTCTTTTCTGGTCTAAAGATCAATTGGGAAAAATCCATATTAATGCCACTAGATAAAAGCGATTTAGTACTACAAACAAAAATTCGAATCATATATCCAGGAGAAAGTTTTAGATATTTGGGTATAGAAATTTCAGATAATATAAAAGAATTTTTGGATTATAATTTGCTCCCCCTTATAAACGAAATGGAAAAAAAAATAAGAATATGGAACGAATTGCCAATATCAAAAGCCGATAAAATTGTCTTGATTAAAACAGTTCTAATCCCCAAACTTTTATGTGTTTTTGGGGTTACCCCGGTGTGGATACAAGATAAATATTTTAAGAAAATCATAACTATCTTTAATAACCTGATTTGGGGAAGGAAGAGAGTTCGGATTAAGCTAGACTACTTATGTCCTTCAAAAGAACAAGGAGGACTAGCATTTCCAGATATTCGAGTATATTACTTAGCAGCACAATTACAATACATACAAGAATGGGATAAGGTCGAGTTCTTACAATGGTTGATCACTAACATTAAAGGCCGTTTTTCAGATATTTATGAGGTGTTAGAATCTGGTCAATTAAAATCTGGAGTTATGGAAAACGTGTTGACAGCACAACTCCTGCATGAATGCTGGAATAGTTTAAGAAATATGACTGGTCGAAATGTTTTTTTATCCTTTTCCCCGTTATGGCACAATCTTAATATAGAAGAATGTAAGGCTATCCCAGAGTTACCACTGTTAAAACTTAAAGGGATTAGATATGTACTAGATATAATGGAAGAAGGAAAAATCAAAACATGGGAAAAATTATCAGTTGATTTTGACTTGATGGAGAAGGAAAGATTCTCCTATATCCAATTAAAGCACGCATTTGATAAATTTAAAGATGGCAACCCTCTCAATAAAGACCATATGGATGACTTTTACAAAAAACTGAGAAAATACAAATGTGAAAAAAAACCTCTCTCCAGGTTGTATAAATCCCTGATGGAAATAAAGTCAAGGAAAATAAAATTTAATTGTGTTATAAAATGGGAGAAGGAATTGAATAACGATTGTGTTCTTGATTGGAACATAATATTTCAAAATATTTCTAAAGTATCGATAAGCATGAACCATCAGCTTATTCAGTTCAATTTGATACATAGGCTTTACTATACTCCAGCCCTTTTGAGTAAGTTCTCGATTAATAAAGCTTCTAACTGCCCCAGATGTGGTGCAGCGGAAGCAAACTATTTACACATGTTATGGAATTGTATTAAGATTGCTGATTACTGGGATAGAATTTTTAAAAACATTTTGGAAAAAATAGATCCAGATATAGTGTTTCAACCTCAACCTCAACATAGTGATCAGCAGGGATTTATTTCTAGTAGAACGGTCAACCAGTGTGTTCGTCGGGTATTTGGGAATATTCAAGTTACACCAGGAGAGGCCCCCCGCTCCATTCTGTCTCTCGATGCAGTCAAAGCATTTGACAGAGTGGAGTGGGGCTATTTATGGGCAGTCATGAGAAAGCAAGGTTTTGGAGAATTTTTTATAGGAATGGTTAAATTATTATATAATGGTCCTAGAGCAAACATTAACATAAATGGTGAGAACTCAGAATTTTTCAATTTAAGTAGGGGTACAAGACAGGGTTGTCCGCTTTCTCCCCTACTCTTTGCATTGGCAATGGAACCTCTCGCCTGTTTGATCAGAGAGGATGGAAATATTGTGGGTTTTGGAGCTAGGGGGGAAGAGGATAAAATTATCTTATATGCTGACGACCTTTTATTTTTTTTGACGAACCCGGAAGAAAAATTGGATTATGTTATATCTACTATTCAAAGATTTGTATTCTTTTCTGGTCTAAAGATCAATTGGGAAAAATCCATATTAATGCCACTAGATAAAAGCGATTTAGTACTACAAACAAAAATTCGAATCATATATCCAGGAGAAAGTTTTAGATATTTGGGTATAGAAATTTCAGATAATATAAAAGAATTTTTGGATTATAATTTGCTCCCCCTTATAAACGAAATGGAAAAAAAAATAAGAATATGGAACGAATTGCCAATATCAAAAGCCGATAAAATTGTCTTGATTAAAACAGTTCTAATCCCCAAACTTTTATGTGTTTTTGGGGTTACCCCGGTGTGGATACAAGATAAATATTTTAAGAAAATCATAACTATCTTTAATAACCTGATTTGGGGAAGGAAGAGAGTTCGGATTAAGCTAGACTACTTATGTCCTTCAAAAGAACAAGGAGGACTAGCATTTCCAGATATTCGAGTATATTACTTAGCAGCACAATTACAATACATACAAGAATGGGATAAGGTCGAGTTCTTACAATGGTTGATCACTAACATTAAAGGCCGTTTTTCAGATATTTATGAGGTGTTAGAATCTGGTCAATTAAAATCTGGAGTTATGGAAAACGTGTTGACAGCACAACTCCTGCATGAATGCTGGAATAGTTTAAGAAATATGACTGGTCGAAATGTTTTTTTATCCTTTTCCCCGTTATGGCACAATCTTAATATAGAAGAATGTAAGGCTATCCCAGAGTTACCACTGTTAAAACTTAAAGGGATTAGATATGTACTAGATATAATGGAAGAAGGAAAAATCAAAACATGGGAAAAATTATCAGTTGATTTTGACTTGATGGAGAAGGAAAGATTCTCCTATATCCAATTAAAGCACGCATTTGATAAATTTAAAGATGGCAACCCTCTCAATAAAGACCATATGGATGACTTTTACAAAAAACTGAGAAAATACAAATGTGAAAAAAAACCTCTCTCCAGGTTGTATAAATCCCTGATGGAAATAAAGTCAAGGAAAATAAAATTTAATTGTGTTATAAAATGGGAGAAGGAATTGAATAACGATTGTGTTCTTGATTGGAACATAATATTTCAAAATATTTCTAAAGTATCGATAAGCATGAACCATCAGCTTATTCAGTTCAATTTGATACATAGGCTTTACTATACTCCAGCCCTTTTGAGTAAGTTCTCGATTAATAAAGCTTCTAACTGCCCCAGATGTGGTGCAGCGGAAGCAAACTATTTACACATGTTATGGAATTGTATTAAGATTGCTGATTACTGGGATAGAATTTTTAAAAACATTTTGGAAAAAATAGATCCAGATATAGTGTTTCAACCTCAACTGGTATTGCTGGGTGATGATTCCAAATAAAAAATTTCTAAGGAAAAAAAATGTGGATTAATAAAACTATTATTTATTGCAAAATTACTAATAGTTAGAAAGTGGATATCTAGCTCCCCACCGGAGTTTAATGCTTGGGTAAATAATGTAAAAATTATAATGAAATATGAGAAAATCTATAATCAAGGCAAACACCGTAAAACCTATTGGGGGGAGTGGTAAGAATTTTTGTTCTCTTTGTTTTTTGTTTTTTTTCTTTTACCAAGATCGGTCTTGAGAGGGTGGGGGGTGGGCGTAGGGGGAAAATGTAAAAATGTGCATAATTGTATTTTCTTTATTCCTTACTTGTATGGAATTTTATATTGTATTGAATAAAAAAAATAAATAAATAAAAAAAAAAAAAAAAGATCTATTTAGTCTCAAAATCGATAAAACTATATCTCACATATATTTTCTAACAGCTGATGTAACCGCTCTGTATAGCAACATCCCACATATAAAAGGTATGCAGGTAACCAAATCTTTCCTATCATCTAACACCCTAATCCCTGATAATCAAGTTTCCTTTCTTACCAATTGCATAGATTTTATTCTTCACCACAATTCATTCACTTTTAATCATAGTTTTTACACCCAAATTAAAGGCTGCGCGATGGGCACCAGATTCGCACCAGCCTACGCAAACTTGTACATGGGGGCATTCGAAGAGGAACACATTTTTGGGGAACATCCTTTTAAAAATAACATTCTCTTATACAGGCGTTACATAGATGACCTTTTTTTCGTGTGGACAGGATCAGAAAACGAAGCCTCTAGTTTTATTAAGCATTTAAATGCCAATAACTACGATATTTCCTTTACGCATACCTTCTCTGAAATTTCAATCGATTATCTGGACCTAACCATTAGTTATGATACCAAGACTAAACACTTCGTCACAAAAACTCACTTCAAATCTGTTGATGTAAACAGCTACATTAACTTCAAAAGTGCCCACTATCGCCCCTGGCTTATAAATGTGCCTTTCGGCCAATTTAGAAGAGTCCGCAAAAATTGCAGTACTAATGTAAATTTTAAATTAGAGTGTAATATTTTAGAGAAAAGATTCAGACAGAAGAATTTCCCTCTAAAATTAATTAAAGATGCTAGATCTAAAGCATCAGAATTATCTCAAAATTCCTGCTTAAACCCGGTACAAAGGAAAAAATCAGAACCCAATAAATATAACACTAATTTTATCACTACTTTTAACAAAGGGAACAAAACAGTTAGGTCAATTTTGAACAAACATTGGCACATTATAAAAAGCGATCCTTACCTTAAAGATGCGATACCATCCCATCCGAGCATCACCTTTCGACGTTCCCTAACCCTGAAAAATATTCTGGCCCCTAGCAGAATCCGAAAACCCCAAATAGTACCAACTACTTTTCTATCCAGACCTAATGGCTCTTACAAATGTGGCCACTCGCGATGTTTATGATGCAATAGTATCAGCAATAAGAAATATACATACACATGGACAGTTACAAAAGAAACTTTCCCAATCAAGTCACCCCTATGTTGCAGCAGTTCCTATGTTGTCTACTTAATGGAATGTACGTGTCAACTTCAATACGTTGGCCGAACCACACAATGTCTGAGATCCAGAATTAATAAACACAGATTCAATGTGAACACAGGTTTTTTGAAACACAGTGTGTCCCGACATTTCACCCATGTACACAAATGCCAATTTAACCAAATTACAGTTACACCCATCGAAGACATACACCTTGATGTTCCCAACAGATACAATAAACTCAAACAGAGGGAGAACTATTGGATTTTTAAATTACAGACTTTGCACCCAGGGGGTCTGAATGATATCTCCGAATCAACACTGGATTAATCAATAGCTCTATTTTTCATAAATTGGAAACCATTACTTGAGGATAAACAACCTCCATAAGTCACATCATTATACAATAACAAACAATAAGTAAGGTTTGTCAATATGAGTGACAAATTCATTCATCCTTTTATGGATCTCCTTTTTGCCAGTTTAACTTTTCCATCCAAAAAGCCTATCATGTTGTAACCGCACAGAATTTTTGCAAAATATACCTTTTATAATAAGAATACTATATGTATAATATTATACTGCACATATTTCTATGACACATTCTCTAGTTTTTAATCCCATTTTTAAGCAGTCATTATAATCTATGTACAGCAAGCGCAGATCCCCCTATGCTCTGTTGCGCTGTTCCCGGCTTGGTTGCCTAGGTTTCTAAGTCCGCATCTCGGCGTCCTTCACTGTTACCTAGCAACTCTCTAATTTTAACTGTACAGAATCTTGCAAAACATATTTTACCTGTGTATAAATAATACTATATTTCTCACACTATATCTCTATAATGCATTTTCTAGTATCTAAATTTTACCTGTAAAAATAATACTATATACCGAATGTTTTTTTTTTTTTCTAAGAAAGCAATTTCTATCAATTAAATTTGCCATAAAGAAGTCTTTATAATCTCCAGCACAGATCCCCCTACGCTCTGCTGCGCTGTCCCCTGCTTGGTTGCGTTGGTGACGAAATTCGCGTCTTGGCGTCATTCGCCGTCACATAGCAACCCTCTAATTACATCCTTGCAAAATATATTTTATCCGTGTAAAAACAATGCTATATGTCCAAACATTTTATTTAATATACCTCCACAATGCATTTTTTAGTATTTAAATCGATTTTAAAGCAGTCTTTATAACCCACTCACAGCAATACGCAGACCCTCCTATACTCTGTTGCGCTGTTCCTTGCTTGGTTGCCTTAGTGACGAATTTCGCGTCCTGGCGTCCCTCACTGCTACCTAGCAACACATCGGTCTTTAGGGTAGCCCTATGTTTAAACCTCTATTTTCACCACCCGCTACTGTTTCCATCCAACCACCTATTGAGTAATGTATGATGCCTTTACAGTCGTATACCGACACCACTTAGAAAAGCTTTTTTACGAACACTCCAAACTCTGTATTTATTACCCTTCCATTGTACAACAATTTACTGAGAATGATTTGATGTATTAAACATGTGCATTTTTTCACCGCTCCACGGTGAGAACAATGAATGAAAAAAAGCCGGCTGTGACGTCACGATCGCACCTTGACCTTTACAGATTTGGCGGTTTTTTCACTCGTGTCTTGTTTGAACCCAGATGTTATATAAGACTTGTCCAATGTAATATGCAGATGGCCTGATGAAGACGATTGTTCATCGTTGAAACGCGTAGCCACTTTTTCGAATAAATTGAATAACAATTATCTCCGGATTTCGTTCCTATTATTCCTACCACACAGCAGCGCCCCTGGAATGATCCCTTTTTCTCTTGCAAATTTCTCTACCTAAGCGGTCCAATTGGATACCGACTCAGATCTGGCAGCAGCACTGTGCTTCTTACTTACACGCTTATTACCATCGTATCTAGGTGAGCACAATACTTGTACTCTTGTCTAACCCTTTCCCGACTGATCTGCACAAGGTGGCGCCGTGTCTTTTTCTCCTTTTAATCCATATATGGACAGGGAAGTCAGGGACTTCTCCTGGAGTGGAATCACTGACCACAACAATGGGGATTCCGCTTCAGAAGTCCCTGATGTCACTGTCCATATATGGACAGTGAAGTCAGGGACTTATACTGGAGCCGAATCACTGGCCACAGCGCCGGGAATTACCCTTCAGAAGTCCCTGACTTCACTGTCCATATATGGACAGGGAAGTCAGGGACTTCTCCTGGAGCGGAATCACTGGCCACAACAACGGGAATTCCCCTTCAGAAGTGTCTGATGTCACTGTCCATATATGGACAGTGAAGTCAGGGACTTCTACTGGAGCGGAATCCCCGGCCACAGCTTTGGCCGAAGATGTGGCCGGGGATTTGGGATTCAGCTGTGGGCGGAGGATTAGGGATTCAGTTGTGGGCCCAGGCTGTGGGCGGAGCTAACTGTGCAACTGCTTCGGAAACCACGTGGTGTCCTCTCAACTGTGCCTCGGACACCACGTCCGTTCCGATTATATATAAAATATTGAATAGATAATTGTCAGTGTACAATACTTTAAATAATATGTTTATGTTCACCATTGAATATAATTTTACAGGCTAGATAATTTTTCAAATATATCACTTTACGTTTCTTGAAATGAGCCAAAATTTCTCAAAATTTTTTTAGTGTCTTAAAGTCTGCAAAAATTTGCTTTGGTAATTTGTATTCTAGGTAATTTGATCTTTGCATTTTAACAGTAATCTGATGTAGGAAAAACTCCTCCCAAATGTAATGTAGCACATTATTTTGCATTCCAAAGTCTTTAATGTGGGTCTGCTCACAAACTGTTGACTTTTTCCAATAGCAAACAGCGGAAATGTGAAAGCAGCTTTGGAACATTGCACATGATGTCATAAGGTTCACATTGCCAGCGGTGGACATGCTGGCAGCATGCAGTTTAAGGAGTGAGATCCATGATCCTCCTCCTGCACCAGTATGGCCCCATGGGGAAGGGTAACATGAACTTTTGTTTATATCTGCAAGCCCCTGTATTAATAAGAGAGCATACTTGCTATCTGATTGTCACATTTGGGGGCACTTGCTCAGCGTCCAGATTGCGGCGCAAAATAAGTTGCACCAAACACACTTACTGCACAGACACACACACACCCATAAAGTTTATATATTTTAGACTGTCCTTATCCTGTTTGATCCGATCTTTAGTGTAAATTCTGCTTTAAGATTCTCTAGGAATGCCCGTTGCACATTACATTTATAGTGATAACGACTCTCACTAAAGAAGAATGTCTTAGGAATTGTTCACACAACAGAAAATTCACACTGATCAGCGTGAATTCCGCTTGCAGAAAGCCAGGGCCAGCCTTAGGGGTGAGCGACCTGTGCCATTGCACAGGGCACTTAAGTCCAGCGTATGGAAGGGGTTCACCTATGTGCCGCATATCAGAGAGGAGAAATGTTCCATCCTCTCCTCTGCATTGTGAAGTGAGTACTGATTGGTGGAGTAGTATGAGCCTCTGTCTGCTCCACCAATCAACACAGCCTGTCCTGCACAGCCACACAGACTCAGCGCCGCCCGCAGCTCCTCCCTGCTCTTCTGCTGCCATAGTGAAGACTCCTCCACGGACCTCTGGAGTCTGGTAAGAGAAGCAGCTTTAGTTTAATCTTTGTTAATTTATGTGCTGTGTGAGGGAGGAGGAAAGATTGATCTATAAATGATATGTGTAACAGGATAGGGGTTTTTGCATAGATCGATTTTGTGGGGGAGGGGGCATTGCTGTAAATGCTGTAGAGTGTGGGGGGGGATTCTTTATAAATCTACTTAAATTTTGGTGCAGTTTTTCGGGTGGCATGTCCGCTGTGGAAAGACTGCAGAAATAAAAATTAAAAAGCTAAGGGCACATTCAGACGTGGCGGAATTGCTGTTGCATTCCACTGTGGACAGTCCGCAGTGGAATTCTGCAGCAGTCGGTTTTTACATTGCCTTTGATTAGCTGCAACAGTCACATGGAATGAATCGTCATCCCAGGAGGCCGGGCTACACTCAGAACAAAAAAGCTGGGAGTGTTACTTTTTTTTTCTCATTTGAAACTTTTGCGGTGGAATCGCAGCATTTCTGCTGCAACACATGACTTTGTTGCGGATTTTACCTCCCATTGCATTTAATGGGGAAATCTTACAATACATGAGCAATCCTAAGGCCGGCCCTGCAGAAAGCCTCCCACTGCATTCAATCGGAAACTGTCCTGTTGTTTGGATGGGGACGATTTTTTAGCAGGCAAAATTGCAAACCACCTCACTGAAAAAAAAGGGATTATCGTGAAATTGCGGTAAAATGCCTTGTGCTTGTGCCATTGTATGAATGTACCCTAGGCATAAATGGTATGTATGAACTCTGCACATCTTTAACTTGTATTTTTAAGATGTGTTGTATATCTAATTTTCTGCCTGGTTTACACTTTTAGCTAAATCCTAATGCATTTCTTTATGAAAAATTACACTTTGCCGAAATATTGCATGACTGTTCCATGTCTGCATTAGGTGCTGAGTGGCATTTTAAAAATGTGGCAGCTGTCTACTTTCAGAAAATATATGGGCATTGGGTAAAGCTGGGCAAAACATCGAAAAATAACCAAAATCGAAATTCAGCGCAATTAACTGACTTCATCTTGTGCATTTCGGTTTCTTTAATTATTTTTTCCCGGTTTCATCTGCATTTCTGTCCTTAGGAGGCTGATAGTTGAATCCAATGGCAGAGTAGGGAGCCGTAAGCTCCCTGCTTTACCATTCACTATGTATCGCTGTACACTCACGGCTCAGCGCAGACAGGCGCGAGGCAGTGATGTCATCATGCCTGTCTGCGATGAGCCACACAGACCGGAGGAGCAGAGGCATATCCTCCAATTGTTGTTGGAACGGGGTTAGGTGAGTATGTATAGTGTCCATGGCCGCGGGCCGTTGGGTTTACTCACCTCCCGACGCCCGCAGCTATGGATCAGTGAGCACTGGCTCGCATCTCAACCTAGTTACGAACTGCTATAGACTTTTGTATAGACTGACTAGGCCAGCTGCCTCTCCGCTACGGCGGAGCGGCCTAGTGGGTCCACATACCGTGTGATCATGACAGTATGTATTTTATAAGGCACTATTAGGGCTGTGTGGGGGCAGCTACGGGGGACATTATACCGTGTGGAGGGCAGCTATGGGAACAGTTATGGGGCATTATACTTGGTGGAGGTCAGTTATGGGGGCATTATACGGTGTGGAGGACAGTTATGGGGGCATTATACAGTGTGGAGGGCAGTTATAAGTGCATTATAATGTGTGGGGGCAGTTATGAGTCATTATACTGTGTGGAGATCACTGTGCGGCAATATACTGTGTGGTGGCAGTGTCAGGGGGTATATTATATACAGTACTTTACATCAGACTCAGGGGATAAATATTAATTCAATGGCATAATTGTCCAGCCCTAGTATGGGGTTTAGTATGATTTTTTTATTTTGTAATTTAGGTTTTATTAGTACATGTCAAAAGTTTGAAAATTGTCCTTAACAGAGGTGCAAAACGTCTAAAGACACCTGGCAGCCAAAGATTTAAAGTTGTTATTTACAAGTATAGGTTCCTTTGCTGGTTTATTAAAGGACTTTGTAGCACTCTTTTTCAACTAGAAGCATAAAATCTTTGAATAACTTTTGAATTAACATTTTTATGATGATGTTATTCTGTATTACCTCTTTACGAATCACATAAAACACAACTAAATAGCTGAATATCTATCTATCTATCTATCTATCTATCTATCTATCTATCTATCTATCTATCTATCTATCTATCTATCTATCTATCTATCTATCTATCTATCTATCTATCTATCTATCTGTCTATCTCTCGGGATACGAAAAAGTATTTGCCTAAGTTTTCCTCTGTTATTGTATATTAGTTACACAAGCAGTTATATGAAATGAGAGAAATGTTTTCCATAATAAGGGCATGTTCAGGCGTGGCGGAATTCTGCAGACACCATCCGCATCAATGCCGCAGATTCTGTTGCGGATTTGGCTAAAATGTTAAGTAAAATGCTGCGGATTTGTCGTTGTGGATTCAGGTGCAGATCACACCCTGCTCTCTTTCAAACATTCCATTCCAGTCTTGGTATAGACCTCGACACACATAGGTCCAGCCAGAATGATGAAATATCCTGTTCCTAAAAGCAATCCGCAACGCAACACACATTACATCTTCGGATTTCATTGCATAATTTTGAAACTCCATTGAAGTCAATGGAGAAATTCTGCAACAAGTACGCATCAAGTCCGAAACAGACAGTGTATGCTGCGGACAGAAAATTCCGCACCGCAGCCTATGGTCTGCAGCGGAGTTTTCCACAACGTTTGCACAAAGATAACTAAAAAGGTGTGGAAACCAATGGACAAACTGCTGCGGAATTCCACAACAATTCCGCCACGTCTGAATGTGCCCTAAATGTGGCTGAGCTGCAGACCATGGGCAAAAGCGACGCTGTCTCTGAAATAAAAGCAGTCCATTTTTTTTTAATCTTGAACAACTCCTTCAAAGCCCAGAAACCAGTGTAACAAAAATAAAATATTTCATCTCTATTGTTATGTACATGCAAACACAATACTCAGTTCTCTTACTGAATTAATAGTTAATAAATATATTCCCACTATGTGTTGTGGTAAAAGTCAGAGCCGCACCACAACAGCAAAGTGAAAACCAAAGCAAATCCCCAAATCCCCAAATCTTGCTAAAAATTTTGGGGAAAAACACATTTTACTACATACAGATTTACTGGGATTTTGCTGTAACTACAATTGTGGTTTTGCTGTGATTGCAGTTGTTCTTAGGAAATGTTCCTAGAACTGCCTCTATGAAAAACAGCTATTGGGCTACCACATGTAAAATTTGTGATTACTGTTTTGGCATGGGTTTTTAATGCTGAATTTTTTCCCATTAAATTCAACAGAGAAAAACCTTGGCAAAACCTGCAAAGTTCTGAAGTAGCCTAAGTTAATAAGTAGGTGACAAATAAATTTAAGGGATAGTTCCATTAGAATAATCAATTTTCATACCGCTTATTGGAGAATGTGGATGTTATACAGGCAGACCGTCCCTTGCTCTGGATCCCTCTTAGTCAGGGCTGATTTGTCATGACTATGTATTACATGGTCACCAATTTAATTGATCGTGGCGTGTTTCAGCAGCCAGAGCCATTGGAATCAGGAGACTGTTTTCATGCTGAGTATTATGTAGAAAATACCACACATATACACACACACACACACACACACACACAAATTCTTAGCACCAATTAGTATAGCATTTTAGAGCTTTTTATAGAAGATCAAGTGTAAAGAAGTGACTAAACAATAGAGATTGCCATTTAGTAGTCACTGAGCTGATGAGCTTTCTGTACACCGGTCATCAATCCATATATGCAATGTACTCTAGAAACTTGTTTTCATTGTAAAGTGAAGACCCCTTTTATTTTATAGACCACTAGAAAAAGTACCCGTTGCTGCCCGGGTATAACGTGTCGGTCTCTCTGTTTGTGTGTTCATTGGATTTGTTCTAAGGGTGCCCAGGAGTCTAATCCATGCCCTCATATTTTCTGGTTTCTGGGGAGATCGCTAGTAGCCCAATATACCCTGGCAGTTATACACTGTTTATTTCAATTTTAACTTCCTAAATACCTAACAGCTAAACTGGTAGGAAATGGAGTCATAAGACTGTGACAGAGCCTATTGATTATCAACATTGGTAGTTTTATTACCAGTTGGCCATAGACTATGGTTGGATCATAATTGAAAACAGCGTCATGCATGAAAGCCCACTCATTAGCATGCAAAACATGATGTGCTCTATCAGCTTGCTGACTGGCCTGGGTTCGGGCAGGCGTCCCTGCGTTTCTGAGACCTTCACATCTAGGATTATCATGTAAAGTGCACTACCTGCTACTGCCAGATAAAAACATCTTTACCATAAAAGCGAATGTCGTAATTGTCTTTTATAGTATTGGATCGTGAGCATGTGATAATGGCTGTTAACAGAGAACAACAGCAAGGTCAGGATCTTCACGTAAACCTTCCTGAACACCTGATGTACCTATGTGCCAAATTTGAGGTCAAATAGTTCAGGTGTTTGGATGCCTATAGAGGATGACAAACAGACATTCGCTATAATGGCTGATAACAGAGGACAACGGCAAGGTTAGGTCACTTATGAAAATCTTCCCGGACCCCCGATGTACCTATGTGCCAAATTTGGGGTCAAATGGTTTAGGCGTTCGCATGCCTATAGAGGACAGACAAACAGACATTCACTTTTATAATATAGAATAGCAAAGTTAGGCTGTGTTCACACGGGGCGGATATGCTGCCTAATAGCATGCAGCGTAGATGCCCTGTGCGCCGCAGGGAATTCCTGGGCGAAAAAGTGCACCAAACTGTGGTGCAGTTTTTCACCCAGAATGTCCGATGAGCAAATCTGCAGCCCTTACTGGCCTGCTAGCAGGCCGGTCTCCTGGGATGACGTTTTATCCCAGGAGACTGCTGCAGCCTGTGGATGGAGCGTCATCCCAGAAGACCGGCCCTCTGATGTCATACAGGCCGGCCTCCTAGGATGATGTTGCATCTCATGTGACCGCCGCTACAGCCTGTGATTGGCTGCGAATGCCACATGGGATGAATCGTCATCCCAGGAGGCCATGCTGGAGGGAGGAACACAGACTTCTGGGTAAATATGACATTATTTTTTTCTGAAATGCGTTTTTGGAGACGGGATCACTGCGAATCGGCCGCAAAGAACGCAACAACTGCTATATGTTGTTGGATTTACCTGCCCATTGAATTCAATTGGGAAAACCAGCAACAAATAAGCTGCAACAAATTTTGCGGAATCAATGTCTACATCGCAGGTAAATTTCTGAGCGTTTTTTCCGCTCAGTAGTTATGCAGCTTGTGGATGAGATTTGTTTTATCTCATCCACTTTGCTGCTACTGTATTTGCTGTGGATTTTCTGCAACGTATTTCGCAGTATTTACGCAACCTGTGAACTAACCCTTACCCGGCTTCACACTGGTTTATTTGTTTGTTGTTTGTGTGTGTGGTTAAAAACTTCATTTCCTACTGGTATGAAGCCAAAATATCCAATAAAGTCCAAGTGCAGGGTTCCTTTTTGGAGGCATGACTGGTCTGAAAGGGGTTAAATTTATGAGAATGCTGAAATCCATTGGCTTTATTCTATTGAGAGATTTCAGCAGCTCGGGCAGCAGCCATGCGCTTTGCAACAGGAGTCTTTCGTCTAAGTGCAGGGTTCCTTTTTGGAGGCATGACTGGTATGAAAGGGTTTGAATTTATGAGAATGCTAAAATCCAGTATAGGTAGAGTTAATTTACAGCGATTAACACGTAGAGTAAAGAAAAATGACAGGGTTGTTTTGGAAACCTGGTCTAAAACTGTGTGTAAGTGAGGCTAAGAATGAAGGACCTGCGAGCTTCTATTGGCTAGTACAGGTCATCTGATGTGATATGAAGGTCCTTAATGTGGAAGCCAGTGGTGCTGGGGGAGAATAGTGTGTTAGTATATAGGAAGGTGCTGGGAAGCCTGCCTTTTTTTAATATTATGGGCGTGACTAATAGGCTGTAAGCCAGCATGGTGCACTGTATGCACCCATGTTACTGACACTCTTATAAAAGCTATATTTGTGTGCAATGATAATACTAAGCAGCCATCTCCTCATGAATAGTAGGTGTGTGAGTGGCAGTTCATCAGTATATTGCACATGAACAATCTCCCTCTATGTAGCATTGTGGTTTATCTGCGTCCTGCTGGGAAGTGGTCTGTGTACCTGCCCTTATGAGTAAGTATGGCCTGTTCAGTGATTTTAAATGAATGTAGTGCTTTTCCAGTGATTTGTTTGTAAGAGGAGGTCATGGCTTTGATTCTATCCCTGCTCATTATTTCCTTAAATGAAATGCACTTTAAAAAGTATTGAATTAGTCAGCCCAAGGGCCCAGGTGCTTCAAGGTGTTAATGCCAACAGTAGTGACCCTACTTACTAAGCAACAAATAATTCCATCTACAGAAGCTAGATAGTCTTTTATGTTTTATTGACGCAGATAAACAAACTATTAAAATATGTCAACCTTAACTTCAATACATTTTAAGTTAGAAATGAGAATAAATGTTTCTAAGACAGATTTTAATGTGGTCTCCAATTGATTTCTGTAAATGTTTCCCCCATAATTCAAAAACATGTTCCATTATAAGCAGCACAACATTTATATGATAGTAATTAAACATTTTCCTCAAGGATCACATAACCAAAGAAACTGATCTTAGATACAAGATAATGGTTATGAGTGTAAAAGCTTAGGGATATTTTATGCAAACATATCTCTGCTTTATCAAGACAGATGCCTAAAAATATAACTAAAAGCTAACTCTAGCATGATCTAAGCTGTGTACATAGTCACTCCAGCAAATACTTTACACTATCCCATGCAAATGGTTCCATAAATTATACTGACTGCACATTAATGCTTCCAAAGCTAAGATGTATTTGTCTCACTGTCCAACGCTTTTTTTATATCTACTGAGATAACTGTTGAGAAGCAATTACTATGGATTCATTTTTTTGTTTAATATCTTAGGCAAATTATTGTTCTTATGATTTGTCACTTGATCATATTAACTAAAGGCTTTAGAGGAAAGTGTCTTGTTTTGTATTTGTGATAGATTTGTTTGAAAACTTTGTAATAATAGAATATTTCCTCATGTTGGTTTGTATTTTCTCAACTCTAGTTCAATTCAGACATATAAATACAAATTACAGAAAAAAGCGTATATATTTACTTTTTAAAAAATCACAGAAAAAAAGGCCATACTTACTGATACAAGGGCAGACTCAATCACCAGCTCCCATCAGGATGCAGACGAGCACAATGCTACATGGAGGAAGGTCACACAGGTGCAAAATATTGATAAACAGTCACTCTCATGCCTACACGAGGGGGGGGGGGTGGCTGTTTATTATTATCATTGCACAGAGACAGAGATTATACACTATAAGGGTGCCAGTCACACAGTTACATGTAGTGCACCATGCCATCTTGCAGCCTATTGATCACGCCCACACTATTAGATTAAGCGGGCTGCCAAGCACTATCTGGGTGCACCACTAAGTACTGACACCCCACTATCCAGTGGCGGATCCTCATATGGGCGGTTCGGGCAGCCGCCCGAGGCCCAAACCGCACACAAGTTAAAAAAAACTATCCAGGGCTACTGCCGGCCGCATTCTAGCGGTCATCGGTCCCACGTGCTGATGAAGAGGAGGAGGGGGGATGTGCAGGAGGAGTCAATTGCGGCCAGGGTACAGGGGCACAGCACATCAGCTGTAGAGAGCAGACTGTCAGAGATTGTGATGGGCAGGTGCTGGAGTCTCCCTGACAGTCTGCTCCTCTGTGCAGCTGTACACTGTCCCTCCTGCCTAAACCTCCAGCAGCTGCCTGATAACGGCAAACCTGCAACAGTCACATGATTAAGGTCCTGAAGGCTGCCAGAGCACAAGCACCGCAGAGGAAGAGGCTCTGTAAGTGTGTGTGTGTGTGTGTGTGTATATGTGTGTATAGGGAACATAACGTAAGTCTATATAGTGTGTGCTGTGTATATAGTGTGTGCTGTGTGTATAGTTTATATAGTATGTGCTGTGTCTATAGAGTTTATAATGTCTATAACGTAAGTCTATATAGTGTGTGCGTGTAATGTGTGTGGTTTGAATATATAGTGTGTGGTGTTAGAGTGAATTGTATATAGGGTGTTTAGTTTCACATTTTTTGTGTGTGAAATAATTTCCCACCCATTGAGCCCTTTGCAGTAAGTCAGATGCTCAGAAATCCCCCCCCCCTTGCAGTATAATCTCCCCCATAGAGCCCTCAGTAGTTATTATACTGCAAGGGGGGGTCAGAGCGTCTGATTGACTGCTGAGGGTTCTATAGGGGAATAACTCCTTCCCCCCCAGAGCCATAAGTGTAAGACGCTTAGACCCTCCCATAGAGCACTCAGCAGTCAGTCAGATGCACTGGGGAGGGGTGTCTGACTGCTTAAAGGGTAACTATCTAAACTTTTTTAAAAAATTGCATGTCATAATGACATGTCAAATGTTCTAATCGGTTGGGGTCCGGGCACTGAGACCCCACCAATCGCTGAAACAAAGTGGCAGAAGCGCTCAGGTGAGTGCTGTGCCACTTTGTTTCTGATTGTCTTTCCTCTGATAGCCGAGCAAGCGGTGTATGGGCACAACAGAAAGTCTATGAGTCCGTACACCGCGCTGAAGAAAGACAATCAGAAATTAAGTGGAACAGCGCTCACCCGAGCACTCCTGCTGCTTTGTTTTAGTGATCGGTGGTGGTCTCAATGCTGGTACCCCATCGATCAAAACTTCTGACATATCACTCTCACTATGACACGCCAAATGTTTTTTAAAAGTTTAGTTACCCGTTGGGGACTGAATTTATTGATTTGAGTTAATGTATGGGCCTGGGGTCTTAATTTGCTTAGGGGTCTGGGGTATAAGACAATTTAGGGTGTTTCATTTCTGAAATTTTATGTTGCTATAGACGCTGAAATTGCTACAGAATCAAGGGGAAAAGATTTCTCATCAGGAAACTCTGCAGTCATCAGGAGAAGTCGCCATACCAGTCTGTGTCAGATGGAGAAGAAAAGAGAACGACCCATCAGTGAAGACATCACCTGTGAGTCATTAGTTACATAGTTACATAGTTAGTACGGCTGAAAAAAGACACATGTCCATCAAGTTCAACCAAGGGAAGGGAAAAGGGAAGGAAAAATTTCTACACATAGGAGCTAATATTTTTTTGTTCTAGGAAATTATCTAACCCTTTTTTAAAGCCATCTACTGTCCCTGCTGTGACCAGCTCCTGCGGTAGGCTATTCCATAAATTCACCGTTCTTACTGTAAAGAAGCCTTGTCGCCTCTGCAGCTTGAACCTTTTTTTCTCCAGACGGAGGGAGTGCCCCCTTGTTTTTTGAGGGGGTTTTACAAGGAACAGGATTTCACCATATTTTTTGTATGTGCCATTAATATATTTATATAAGTTAATCATGTCCCCCCTTAGTCTTCTTTTTTCAAGGCTAAATAGGTTTAATTCTTTCAATCTTTCCTCATAACTTAGATTCTCCATGCCCCTTATTAGCTTCGTTGCTCTTCTTTGTATTTTTTCCAACTCCAGGGCATCCTTTCTATGAACTGGAGCCCAGAACTGAACTGCATATTCTAGATGAGGCCTCACTAATGCTTTGTAAAGTGGCATTATTACATCCCTGTCCCGCGAGTCCATGCCTCTTTTAATACATGACAATATCCTGCTGGCCTTTGAAGCAGCTGATTGACACTGCATGCTGTTATTGAGTTTATGATTTACAAGTACACCCAGATCCTTCTCAACAAGTGAATCCGCCAGTGTAGCGCCCCCTAGGACATATGATGCATGCAGGTTGTTGGTACCAAGATGCATAACTTTACATTTATCTACATTAAACTTCATTTGCCAAGTGGACGCCCAAACACTTAGTTTGTTTAAATCTGCCTGTAATTCATGAACATCTTCCATAGTCTGAACTATATTACATAGCTTGGTGTCATCTGCAAAAATAGAAATAGTGCTATTAATCCCTTCCTCTATATCATTAATAAATAAGTTGAATAATAGTGGTCCCAGCACTGAACCCTGGGGTACACCACTTATAACCGGGGACCATTCAGAGAAGGAATCATTGACCACAACCCTCTGGATACGGTCCTTGAGCCAATTCTCAATCCAATTACAAACTATATTTTCTAAACCTATAGTCCTTAATTTACCCATTAGGCGTCTATGGGGGACAGTGTCAAATGCCTTTGCAAAGTCCAAAAACACTAAATCCACAGCGGCCCCTCTGTCTAGACTTCTGCTCAACTCTTCATAAAAACAGATTAGGTTAGTTGACAACTTCAGTCCTTAGTAAAACCGTGCTGGCTGTCACTTATAATGCTATTTATTGTCACATAATCCTGTATATAGTCCCTCAATAGCCCCTCAAACATTTTCCCCACGATGGATGTTAAGCTTACTGGTCTATAATTACCCGGGGAAGACCTAGAGCCCTTTTTGAAAATAGGCACCACATTTGCCCTGCGCCAGTCCCTTGGCACTATACCAGTCACTAGAGATTCTCTGAATATTATGAAAAGGGGGACAGAAATAACTGAACTAAGCTCTTTAAGAATTCTAGGGTGTAACCCATCTGGTCCCGGAGCCTTGTGCACATTTATTTTATTTAATTTAGCTTGGACCATCTCTACATTCATCCAATTCAGTATATCAACTGATATATTAACAGCACTGGCACCGGCTACATCAGCTGCTCTTTCTTCTGTTGTATATACAGAGCTAAAGAACCCATTTAGTAACTCTGCCTTCTCTTGATCCCCTGTGATCAACTCCCCATTACCATTATCTAGGGGTCCTACATGTTCAGACCTTGGCTTTTTTGCATTTATATGCTTGAAGAATTTTTTAGGATTTGTTTTACTATCCTTGGCCACCTGCCTTTCATTTTGTATTTTTGCTAATTTTATTACATTTTTACAGATTTTATTAAGCTCTTTATATTTTACAAAGGCTACAGCTGTACCCTCAGATTTGTATTTTTTAAATGCCCTTTTTTTGTCATGTATTGCCCCTTTCACAGAAGGTGTAAGCCATGTGGGGTTTAACCCCTTAAGGACGCAGCCTAGTTTGGGCCTTAAGGCTCAGAGCCCATTTTTCAAATCTGACATATTTCACTTTATGTGGTAATAACGTCGGAATGCTTAAACCTATCCAAGCGATTTTGAGATTGTTTTCTCGTGACACTTTGGGCTTCATGTTCGTGGTAAAATTTGGTCGATATATTCAGTCTTTATTTGTGAAAAATTGCAAAATTTAGAGAAAATTTACAAAAAATAGCATTTTTCAGAATTTAAATGCATCTGCTTGAAAAACAGACGGTTATACCACCCAAAATAGTTACTAGTTCACATTTCCCATATGTCTACTTTAGATTGGCATCGTTTTTTGAACATTATTTTATTTTTCTTGGACGTTACAAGGCTTAGAACATAAACAGCAATTTCTCATATTCTTAAGAAAATTTCAAAAGCCTTTATTTGAAGGTACCAGTTCAGTTCTGAAGTGGCTTTGAGGGGCCTATGTATTAGAAACCCCCATAAAACACCCCATTTTAAAAACTAGACCCCTCAAAGTATTCAAAACAGCATATAGAAAGTTTTTTAACTCTTCAGGCATTTCACAGGAATTAAAGCAAAGTGGAAATGAAATTTGCAAATTTCATTTTTTCTGCTGAATTTCAATTTTATAAAAAAAATTTCTGTAACAGAGAAGTTTTTACCAGAGAAATACTACTAAATATGTATTGTCCAGATTCTGCAGTTTTTAGAAATGTCCCACATGTGGCCCTACTGCGCTCGTGGACTAAAACACAAGCCCCAGAAGCAAAGAAGCACCTAGTGCATTTTGAGGCCTCTTTTTTATTAGAATATATTTTAGGCAGCATGCCAGGTTTGAAGAGGTGTTGAGGTGCCAAAACAGTAGGAATCCCCCAATAGTTACCCCATTTTAAAAACTAGACCCCTCAAAGTATTCAAAACAGCATATAGAAAGTTTTTTAACCCTTCAGGCATTTCACAGGAATTAAAGCAAAGTGGAAATGAAAATTGCAAATTTCATTTTTTCTGCTGAATTTCAATTTTATTAAATTTTTTTCTGTAACAGAGAAGGTTTTACCAGAGAAATACTACTAAATATGTATTGTCCAGATTCTGCAGTTTTTAGAAATGTCCCACATGTGGCCCTACTGCGCTCGTGGACTAAAACACAAGCCCCAGAAGCAAAGAAGCACCTAGTGCATTTTGAGGCCTCTTTTTTTATTAGAATATATTTTAGGCAGCATGCCAGGTTTGAAGAGGTGTTGAGGTATCAAAACAATGGAAACCCACCAGAAGTGACTCTATTTTGGAAACTACACCCCTCAAGGAATTAATTTATGGTTTTTGTTATCATTTTGACTGCACAGTTTTTTCACAGCACCTATTTGAATTGGGCTGTGAAATGAAAAAAATGATCTTTTTTCCAATAAGATGTCATTTTTTATCAAAATTTCTTATTTTCACAAGGAACAACATACCCTATTTTGTTGCCCAATTTGTCCTTAGTGCGGCAATACCCCATTTGTGGTGATAAACTGCCGTTTGGGCCCATGGGAGGGCTCAGAAGGAAAGGAGCGCTATGTGTTTGTTGGAGTCCAGATTTTGCTGGATTGGTTTTCGGGTGCCATGTTGCATTTGCAGAGCCCCAGAGGTATCAAAACAATGGAAACCCACCAGAAGTGACCCTATTTTGGAAACTACACCCCTCAAGGAATTCATTTATGGTTTTTGTTATCATTTTGACCTCACAGCTTTTTCACAGCACCTATTTGAATTGGGCTGTAAAATGAAAATAATGATCTTTTTTCCAATAAGATGTCATTTTTGATCAAAATTTCTTATTTTCACAAGGAACAACATACCCCATTTTGTTGCCCAATTTGTCCTTAGTGCGGCAATACCCCATTTGTGGTGATAAACTGCCGTTTGGGCCCATGGGAGGGCTCAGAAGGAAAGGAGCGCTATGTGTTTGTTGGAGTCCAGATTTTGCTGGATTGGTTTTCGGGTGCCATGTTGCATTTGCAGAGCCCCAGAGGTATCAAAACAATGGAAACCCACCAGAAGTGACCCTATTTTGGAAACTACACCCCTCAAGGAATTCATTTATGGTTTTTGTTATCATTTTGACCGCACAGCTTTTTCACAGCACCTATTTGAATTGGGCTGTAAAATGAAAAAATGATCTTTTTTCCAATAAGATGTCATTTTTGATCAAAATTTCTTATTTTCACAAGGAACAACATACCCCATTTTGTTGCCCAATTTGTCCTTAGTGCGGCAATACCCCATTTGTGGTGATAAACTGCTGTTTGGGCCCATGGGAGGGCTCAGAAGGAAAGGACCACCATTTGGCCTACTGTAGCTTTTCTGGTGCTAAGTCATGTATGCAGAAGCCCCTGAGGTACCAGTACAGTTGAAACCCCCGAGAAGTGACCCCATTTTAAAAACTACACCCCTTAAGACATTCATCTAGAGGTGTAGTGAGCATTTTGACTCCACAGGTACTGTGTAAAAGATAATGCGCAGCAGATGGTGCAGAGTGAGATTTGCAATTTTATATATATATGGCATGTCAGTGTCCGATATAGTGTGCCCAGAATGCGCCACCGGAGATATACACCCCTTAAATTGTAATGTGGGTTCTCCTGGGTACGGCAATACCCTACATGTGGCTGTTATCAGCTGCCTGGGCACACGGCAGGGCTTAGAAGGGAAGGACCACCATTTGGCCTACTGGGGATTTTCTGGTACTAAGTCATGTATGCAGAAGCCTCTGAGGTACCAGTACAGTTGAAACCCCCGAGAAGTGACCCCATTTTAAAAACTACACCCCTTAAGACATTCATCTAGAGGTGTAGTGAGCATTTTGACCCCACAGGTACTGTGTAAAAGATAATGCGCAGCAGATGGTGCAGTGTGAGATTTGCAATTTAATATATATATATGCCATTTCAGTGTCCAATATATTGTGCCCAGCATTCGCCACCGGAGATATACACCCCTTAAATTGTAATGTGGGTTCTCCTGGGTACGGCAATACCCTACATGTGGCTGTTATCAGCTGCCTGGGCATACGGCAGGGCTCAGAAGGGAAAGATGAGGGGGGTAAGCTGTGCGGAGTGCATCAGGGTAAATTAAAAATCAAGGGATGTATGATACATTTTAAAACAATCTTTCATACAGAGCTCTGGTTTTTCGGGACACGTGTCACATTGGTATATTGTGACTTTCCTTATCCCCCTCTTATAGCAGACTCTGCACCTCTTTTGACTCTTTCCCTTTCCACCGGTTTGGGGAACTTCTCCTGGAAAGTGTTGCCCTGGTACGATGCGTGTGGCCTCGCTTCCAGAAGTACTGGGTGCCCCCCCTAAAGATTAGATCTTGAAATTCCAGGAAAGTTCCCCTCTGTCCTGCACATCGACGTAGCACGTACGCATTGTACAAAGCCATCTGTATGATGTGCCCGGCCAGCTTCTTATACCACACCGCATGGCGCTGTAGGGCTTCAGGACTTGATTTGACAAGTCCATCCCTCCCATGTACCTATTGTAGTCCAGGATGCAGTCTGGTTTGGGGGTGGCCTTTCCTTTATATATCCTAAATCTGTAGGTATACCCTGATACACTCTATCACAGCTTATACATCTTCACGCCATACCTTGCCCTCTTACCCGGCAGGTACTCGCGGAATTGAACCCTCCCTTTAAAATGTACCAGGGACTCCTCAATAGAAATACACTTCTCGGGGGTGTATGCTTGGGAAAACCGGGCACTGAAACGGTCTAATAGGTGTCTCCGTTTATACAAACGGTCAAAACTGGGGCCATCTCGGGGTGGGCATGGCTCATTATCAGTATAATGTAAGAAGCGAAGTATTGCCTCATTTATTTATTTTTTTAGGTTCCAGTTCAGTTCTGAAGTTGCTTTGAGGGGCCCATATATTAGAAACCCCTATCAAACACCCCATTTTAGAAACTAGACCCCTCAACAGCATTTAGAAAGTTTATGAACCCTTTAGGTGTTTCACAGGAATTTAGAGCAAAGTAAAGGTGAAATTAACTTTTTTTTTTTGTCATAAAATCCTCTTTATATCATTTTTTTTATAACACAAAAGGATTTATCAGAGAAACGCAACTTAATACTTATTGCCCAGATTCTGCAGTTTTGAGAAATATCCCACATGTGACCCTAGTGCGGTAATGGACTGAAGCACCGGCCTCCGAAGCAAAGGAGCACCTAGTGGATTTTGAAGCCTCCTTTTTATTAGGCACCATGTCCGGTTTGAAGAGGTCTTGTGGTGCCAAAACATTGGAAACCCCCCAAAAGTGACCCCAATTTGGAAACTAGACCCCTTGAGGAATCCATTGTAGTTTTCTTGGGGTGCATGCGGCTTTTTGATCAGTTTTTATTCTATTTGTAGGGGGCGTGGTGACTAAAAAACAGCAATTCTACTATTGTTTTTTTATTCTATTTTTTTTACAGCGTTCACCGTGCGCTATAAATGACATGTTCACTTTATTCTGCGGGGCGATACGATTACGGCGATACCAGATGTTTATAGTTTTTTTTTATGTCTTATGGCGTTTGCACAATAAATACGTTTTGTAAACAATCATTCACTTTTTGTGTTACCTTATTCTAAGAGCCAGAACGTTTTTATTTTTCAATCAATAAAGCCGTGCGAGGACTTATTTTTTGCGTAACGAACTGTAGTTTCGATCAGTACCATTTTTAGGTACATGCGACTTTTTGATCTTTTTATTAATAATAAATGACTGATAAGGTAAAAAGGGGGATTTTTACTTTTAATACTTTTAAAACTTTTATTTTCTTATTTTTACACAACTTTTTTTAACTTTTTTTTTACTTTATTACTTTGTCCCACTAGGGGACTTGAGGGCAGGAGGCCCTGATCGCTATTCTAATACACTGCACTACATGCGTAGTGCAGTGTATTAGAACTGTCAGCTACTCACTGACAGCAAGCATAGTGGGTCCTGACGTTGTCAGGACCCACTAGGCTTCCGTCTATGGCATAGCCGGACGCCATTGTTTGGTGTCCGGTTGCCATAGTCACCATCGCCGGCCGCTATCGTGTAGCAGGCCGGCGATGGCGGATTAACCCCTAAGAAGCCGCGATCGCTATTGAACACGGCTTCTGAGGGGTTAATCGGCGGGGAAGCTCCGCGAACGGTCCCGGCACATTGAGCAGTGATAGTCTGCTGTCGGAAACAGCAGCTATCACAGCTCATGAACGCGCCCCGCGCGAACGGCGCCGTGTTTACTCCATGACATACTATTATGTCATGGAGCGCGAACGATGCACTTACCATGACATAATAGTATGTCCTGGAGCGTTAAGGGGTTAATTTGAGTCGTTTATACTTATTACCTGTAGGAATAAATTTTGCACTATAATAACTCAAAGTAGATTTGAAAATCTCCCATTTATCATTTGTTCCATTATTTGACATTAGTTCTTCCCAGTCTATATCCTGAATTGCAGCCCTCATCCTGGGGAAATTGGCTTTCTTAAAATTAAATGTTTTTGCCCTCCCAGCCTGCGTTTGTTTTTTACAGTATAGGTAAAATGTAACTATATTGTGATCACTGTTACCGAGGTTTTCACGAACATTGACATTCCCAACAAGATCTGCATTATTAGAAATGACCAGATCCAACAGAGCTTCACCTCTAGTCGGGTCTTCCACAAACTGGCCCATAAAATTTTCCTGCAACAGGTTGAGGAAATGTCTCCCCTTTGCAGTTGAAGCCGAACCATGACACCAATTAATATCCCGGAAATTAAAATCTCCCATTATCACTACAGTACCCGCCTGTGCAGCCCGCTCCATCTGTTTATATATCTGACCTTCCATCTCCTCAGTTATATTGGGGGGTCTATAGATTACACCAAAAGTAATTTTTTCAGTGTTTACCTCCCTTTCTAGTTCCACCCACAAGGTTTCAACCTCCTCACAGTCTTCACCCACTATTGTCTCTTTCACACTCGCCTTCATATCACTTCTCACATACAGACATACACCACCACCTTTCCTATTTGTCCTGTCTTTACGAAAAAGTGTAAAACCCTGTAGATTTACAGCCCAGTCATGTGAAGAGTCCAGCCATGTTTCAGCAACACCAACTATATCTATATTTTCTTCCAGTATCAAGGCCTCCAGCTCCCCCATTTTGCTTGCTAGACTTCTGGCATTTGTGAACATACACTTTAACTTGCCTGTCAGTTTTTCACTTTTATTATCAGAAATGTGATTTGACATTAATCGGTCCTTTTTATTTACACTGATGTTTTGTAACGAAAGGATCTCCTTATCTTGTTGTCTAGTCCTCTCCCCACATTCTGTTTCTCCCCCCACCAATATAGTCTGACCCCTCTCTAACCTGGCTACCCCTTTTTTTTCTACATTGACCTCCCTCCTCAGCCCTAGTTTAAATACTCCGCCACCCCAGCTAGAATTCTCTCCCCCAGCACAGCGGACCCCCTTCCATTTAGGTGCAAATCATCTGCAGAATACAGTTTGTACCCCAATGAAAAGTCAGCCCAGTGTTCTAGGAACCCAAATCCTTCTCCTCTACACCAAGACGTCAGCCATGCATTTAACTCCCTAAGCTCCCGCTGTCTTTCCTGTGATGCGCATGGCACAGGCAGTATTCCTGAGAATACAACCTTGGAGGTCCTTCCCTTCAGCTTGTAGCCTAGTTCTTTAAAATTATTAAAATTATTGCATTTATAGATCTGTCACCTCTCCTGACATGTCTGTTATCGAAAATCCTTGTATTCCACATAAAGTCTTTGTGTGCCCAGGACTAACAGACAAATGCGTGGTACCATTCCCCTTGTCAGGAGGATGTGTCCCTACACAGTGTGATACTGTCTGCGATGGTTGGAGACTGTCAGTATGTAGGGACACAGCCCTTTGACAAGGGGAATAGTAGCACTCATTTGTCAATGCTCACACAGAAAGGTGGTGTTTAATATAGACACGGCGTGGCAGGGAGGTGGTGGAGAAGGGGGCCCAAGCTTGTGGAACAGCCCAGGGCCCATGGTCTACTTAATCCGCTACTGCCACTATCCCACAGCATTAAAAGACCCGGCTGCATGCTCTAAAAATATACATGATGAACATGTGTTAGTATTTGATATCTTGGTCAAAATACGCAAGCTCGCAACCTGTGTCAATGGTCCTCATTGTCTTGTGAAATTACAGAAAAAGGGACTTATATTTACTTAAAAACAGATCACAAAAAGGCCATACTTACTGATACAAGGGCAGGCTCAATCACCACTTCCCAGCAGGATGCAAACAAACACAATGCTACATGGAGGAAGGTTACACAGGTGCAAAATACTAATAAACAGCCACTCTCACACCTACTATTCACGAGGGGGGTGGCTACTTAGTATTATCATTGCATACAATTAGAGATTAGAGAGAGAGAGAGAGAGAGAGAGAGATAAAGATACACTCTTTGTAGATGAGGAAGGTCCTGAATGAGGAAGCTACCCTTCTACTAGGTCAGAATATCCCTAATATGGTACTTGAAAATGTGTTTTTAAATTCCTGCCAGGATTTCCAACAGCCAATTAGCTTAATTATCCCATCCTCATTCACGCCACAGACCCTCCGGAAAGCAGTTTAATTAGACCATTAGTAGAATTTTGTAATTGCAGTATCACCATTGAAATATAACATACCATGCTTATATTTGTTGTAGTCATCCCATATGGCCCCAGCTTACTGTAGGAAGCCCTTCCACATTCTTGCTCTTTGGTGTGCTACTCTGCTAATGAGTTTAAACCTTAGTGTTAGATTGTGTAAAATCGCATAGGACTCTCCAGTTTTCTAATTTACCTAAGTACGGCAATACAAATCCATTTCAAGATCTTGAGGACCACCACCACTGTAGATGTTTGATCAAATGGACTCTATGGACATTCTTTGTTCAATGACTACAATGTATGTAGCATCACTATGGAGGTCACACAACCTGCTAGGGCTTACTATTCCCCTTGACAATAGAGTATATCCATACACAATTTAATACACAATTTAATACTTTTAGCACTGATTGCACAATGTCAGTGTGTGTAGAGACAGGCTCTATTGACATGAGGAATGGTAATACCCAGTTGTCAATGTATTTTTCCATTTCCAGGAGGAATAACAGAGGAATTGCACAATGTAGATTTATAAGAAAATATGCTCCAGAATTGTTGTTTTATAAGCAATGCACACATTTATTAAAGCAGACATTCCAGGAGAGCTGACAGGCTCTCTTAAACATATTTCCCCAATTCAAAACCAGGAGATTAAAGTAATGATACTGTGTGCATAAGACACGGCATATAATTTGTTTTGTCTATATTAAGTTTCAATTATTGTCTCTCATAATAAGTTTTCATTAAGCCACATTTGAGCAGCATAATTGGGAAAGAAAATGTGTTTAAATATAATCTGACTAATATTTTTCAGCAGTATTATGCCTGAAAATCATGATTATATTTCTGCCAAACATAGGACTTGATTAATGTGGTATTATGGTGTTCTTTTATTATTGGCCTAGAGCTGACTGGTTCCTCATCCATTTAATTTTGGAAGAAAATTAATAAACTCAGAATCTGTTCATATGATTGAATATGAAGCCTTAGACCTAACAACAGAAAAACTCTAGCAACAGAGACGAAGATCTAGGGAAATGTGCATTTGCAAAAAGTAATTGGTTTGTTTCTTTGTAAAGTCATCTATCAGAAAATATTTTCTTCAATAAAAAAAAAATATTCAATAAGCCAAGCAGTGTTTTATGATTTTTGTCATTATGCACTAGAAAAATGTGTTCTGCATGGTGCATGAAATAAATGACTTTATAAAGGTATCAGCTTGCGCGTGGCTTAACAAATGAAAGAAAATATTGCTTTTTCAAAAATTTCTTCATTGCTTAACATAATACAGGAGTGTCTAGTTTCATTAGGAAATGTTTTTCTCCTTGTCTATAGGCTCCGGTCTTGTGGTAGTAACCTTCCATTTAAATAAGGACAAGGTACTACTCAATGTCACGTTATAATTTGTTATTTTTCACCAGGATGGACTGATACATAAGTATGTAGGTGTATGTAATTTACATATTAAATCTCTCAATTCCTGCATTCTTATATTCAACTACCTGTGTCCGCGACCACTAAAAAACGTACCGATGCCGTTTTTTATAAGTATACTCCTAGCCTTGGACCATACTCAAAACAAAGTGAAAAAAAAAACAAAGACCATAAACAAACTTCAATTAAAAATAGTTTTTTTCAGTAGTCAGGTTCACTACAACAATGCTTCCCTGTAAACAATGTTAGCAGTAGAACCACCAGTGATGTGTGCATAAAAATTGGTGGAGTTGCTAACACGGGAGAGAGCCACATAGAGCTGGCCGTGTGCAAAGCAGCTGACACTGAGGTCCACGCCCGCAACGCGCAGCAGTTGGCCCTGCACTTTGTTGATGGTCATAGCATAACATAAGCTGACAGGAAACTGTACATGTTTAAAACTGAAGGGGAAAATTATTTGGAATGAGGGGGATTTGGGGTATAAAAACGCTATCACCTGCGCCGCATCCTGTTAAAATCTCAGGTTGAGAAAAAAAAGAAAAACGAGGAAACCTCCAGCTCACCAGTCCTGCGTCTCAGATACAAAACCTCGCTCGGATCCCCGCGACGCTCCACGGTAGATAATGCAGGAGAAAAAAGAGAAATGATCCAGTGCTGTATAAGGATAAAAGGGATGCTTCGTTCCCACTTTTATTGATTCAAAGATAATATTAAAAATTGGCAAGAGACGCAGTGTCAGGGTGGTTTATAGTGCGGGCTGTTGCCCAAACCTACGCATTTCGACCACCAGCAGTGTTCTTATTCATGGCAAAAATACAATGATCGTGTGTGCCTGTCTTGTCTATATCCTCTGTCAGTGATTGGGGCGGGATAATGCTGAAAGACACACCTGCGACCAACGGGAATCGAAAAGCACGATGTAACCCTTTCAATGCTGGACGGAATACAGGTGAGTAAAATATGTGGGAAGAAATTCCACACAATTGTATAAAGAAAAACAGGAGGCCTATGTTGGAAATAAGTTTCAGATAATGACCTCTGGACCTCAAACTCTTGTGAAACAGACTAATATTTAATTAACAAAAATATGAAAGGGGTTTGTCTTGCGGTGGAACCGATATTAGTTTTAAAGCCCATCATTGACGGAACATAGACAAGGCAAAAGCACACGTAAGTTATATTTCTCTTAGGTACATGACAAAAGATAGAACATAGAAAACAGAAAGCAGAATGAGATACAGTGATTTGTTATATAGTTTCTTGTAATAAAACATTTTTTACATATCTGATGCATGTGATTAGAAATATGTTAACCACGACTACTGTATTATCTGCAAAGTGGAAAGAAAGAATGGACGATTAAAAACAAGAGATCTGAACCTGAGTCTTCTTTAGATGAGGGGGATGATCTTCTATAAATGAAAGATGTATATTCATTAGATTGATTTTCTATAAATATGTTGCATTAAATCTATGTTCTATGCATTGTATTTATTCGTAGTAAAAGCATAGTAATTTAGTATTTTGTTTTGAAATGTTAGTTGCAATGTAACAATAAAGTTTTTCAGTGTCTATGTATAAATATGACACTGATGAACGTGAGTCTGGTTTGACAGTCGCGAATGGCACAACCTCTGGCCCATTGACGGAAACCCCACATAGAAACTAAACCCTGGAACGGGGACCAACCACGACTGGACATCTCAAAAAGAGACCGCCACACCTTCACGACGTGTGAGTATATGATATATTTCCCTTATGCAAGGTGTATATAATGTTTTGTCTTTCCCGTGTATCAGGGGATGTATCATGGTGATGGATTGTATTAAGTGATATGGAGTCTTCAATTGTATTGATTATACAAGATACGATTTGAGTCAGGTATGACGAGTGAACTGAACCATAACTGAATTAAATAGTTTGACATGTGTATCCCATAAATTCAAATCTATCTTTTGATTATGAAATGTTTGTTTGACCTATGATATACATAACAAACTGGACAGAGCTAATAATGGAACATAAGTTCTTTTTTGAAGTTTAACCCCAAAGGAAATCTTGTTTTCAAGTTATAGATCCAAAATGCTTCTCTGGTTAATAATCAATGTTTTAGATTCCCCCTCTAGTGAGCCCCCTAATCTTCTCAATCGCATGAGTGCTAAAGGAACTGGTACACCTGTTATGACACGTGATAAAATGTCGGGCTACATTGGAAATGTTGGTAATGGCTGGATTTCTTATATATCCCAGATGTTCGAGAATACGGGTTTTGAATTTTCTAGTGGTGCAACCAACATATTTTAAATTGCAACAAGTGCTTTCTATAATATATACAACATGATCACTATTGCAATTCATGTAAGATTTTATCGGAAAACTCATTAACCCTTCGGAGTCGTGAAATTGTTTCATTATTTTGGAAAATGTACATACTTTACAGGGATGAGAGCCACATGTAAAATAACCCTTATGTTGTAACCATGTTGGTCTTGTATTGTGTGGCACTAGGAATGAAAAGGAGAGGATGTTGCCCAAGGTGGGTGCCCTGCGTGATACTACTCGGCAGCCACACTTGAGGACCGTTTCTAGTTTATCATCCTCATAAAGTAGGGGGATATATTTTGTGATTTTCAGTGGGGTGCCGTTACATTGTTTTGGTGGGCTTAAATTTCTAAGGAGAATTACGGGGATGCCGACTTTTAAATTCACTTTTTGTGACGGAAGACCGGGTGAGCTTAGGGAATTTAAAAATTCCACCGGATAGTTGGTAGCGTCTTCTTGTTCAACAACTCTGTTGATAGAGATATATTCTGCACTTTCCCCATGAACACACGTCAATATTTCAGCGTTTATTGCTGCTGCCTGGTCGTTCCGAGGGGTCAAATGAGCTCTTTCGCATAGCCAAGAGTTTTCATGATTTGTTATTTGCGTTGGGTCACCATACACAAACGAAATGAGCTCTTGCAGTGTTGGAACAGTACAACATAAATTATCAGGCAAAATAACTTTCCCTTCTTCTTGCGGATACGTGCCGTCAACAATTTTTTGTAATAAATCTGAAAAATCTTGTGCATTTGGGTTGCCTCCTCTTCGCGCATATTTATTTTTTAATGCAACGGTATAACGTTGCGCCACAGACTTGAGCTCTTTAGGCAGGCTCTAATTTCATCTGCCCTCGTTCCTCATGGTATAACTTTGATGAGAAATGTTTTTCCCGTCCCACCGGGTGCATCTAAAAACAGGATTTCTCCCAAAGTACCATTTACGCTTTGACACACATGATCGAATATCATACGCTGTTCCGCTCTCAGACTCGAGACACCGTTTTGCAATGTTTTGGCCAGTTACGCTGGATTATAGTTTATTTCTGCCGCGTACTCCCTGTTAATGCGTTCCCCGTCTAAAGCTGGTGCGGGCATACCATATTGAGAGACAGGATTACCCGCTATAGATGTAACTATGTCTTGGATAGCCAGCAAACATCGATTCATATTACTTTCACGCAACGTGTCGTTCAGTTCGCCGTTATTGTTTAGTTGTTCATTCCTGAAAAAGTCTTTAACTAATTTTTCTTGATATTTTTGCCACAACTGTGCAGCATCCGAAAGTCCACAAAAAAACTGCAAAATGGCACACAAATCACTCAAGCAATGTGGATTATCGCTGATGCATGCTTCGACCAAAGCACCATCCCAATGCTGATCAACATCTAGCAAGTAACGCACTCGGCAAGTAGCCTGGTAAGTAGGATATTCAATATCATCAACCTTTCGCAATTCGGGGGCGTGGCTTGGACATGGCGCTGACCAGTCGTGCTGCTTGAGAGCTCCGTTCCTGCACTTCCCTAACCCGTTCATAAGCATACTAAAAGGCACACTTGGACCTACCTAATGGTCAGGAAATCTAAGGCAACCACGGGGACGCCATACTGTACGAGGCAGATGTCTTCAGCCGGCTCCATTCAAAGATTCCTCACCGACGCTGCTGCCGGGCCGTCTCCCAAGATGGCGCCGCTGGAGGGGAGATGAACTGGAACAGGGTTCCCGCTTGCAGAGGAGTCTTCTTCGGGGGTTGCCGCTGCAGCATCAGGTACCGGCAGTACCCCCTCTTTGGTCTCTGGCTCCCTGGGTCCGTTTCCTTCCCTGCTGGCAGGGCTGGAGATGGGTCCTTCTGGGACTGTCATGGTGCTTCCCGCTCCGTCCTGCTCGCCACGTGGTGTTAGTCATGGCGCCCGGGTCTCTCCTTCCTCATCCTCTGGCATGCTGGGGTCTGCATCGATGCCTGCTTCTCCTCGGGATCTGGATCTACATTCCTCTCCCCACATTGTTGGCTCTGCTAGCATGGGAGATGATTTACAGGGCCTGAGACAACAGCTCGCCACATTGCCCACTAAACAGGACATGGAACGTTATGTGAATCATCTTGAGATGACTTACAAATCTGAGATACAGGCTCTTACGAATAATGTCTCTCAATTGTCCGATCAAGTTCATCGCATAGAAGGCGACGTTTCCACTGTTACACAGCAGCAAGTCTCTCATACAGAACGGATGGATCATCACTCCAAGCAGATTCATGCGCTCTTTAACCTGGCTGAAGATCATGAGAATCGGAATCGCCGTAACAATATTCGGCTCCGGGGCATTCCTGAGGATATCTCTCCGGGGCAACTCATACCTGTCTTACAGTCCTTGTTTAACTCCCTGCTGGAGCGTCCTGCTGATGATCCATTGGAGCTGGATAGGGCTCACAGGACTCTGGGCCCTCGTAACCCGGATCCTGATAGGCCTAGAGATGTGCTATGCCGTGTCCATTTTTTCTCTCTGAAGGAGCAGATCATGAGGAAGGCCCGAGATAAAGGAGAAGTCTTATTACAAGGCGTCGAGATCCAGTTGTTATCCGATTTGTCCAAGATGACCCTGGACAAACGCCGAGTGCTTCGTCCTTTACTGGATGTGCTGAGAGAACATGAGATCTCCTATTCCTGGCGTCACCCCTTCCAGCTGCAGGTTCGCAGAGACGGGACATTGCTGAGTGTTCGAGACCCAGGAGATGTTCTGGACTTCTGTGCTGCCCTCCGGGTGCCGAGAGTTTCCCTGCCTGATTGGCCTTATGTCCCCCTTCCACCACAGCGTCCAAGGCCACGCCGGCGTGGTCGTTCTCCCGCTTCTCCTATGCGTCGTCCTGGTGGGCGACGTGCTGATCCGCTGTGATTTCGTCTGGATGTTTCTTTGTCGGCCAGCAGTCGGACTAAGCCTGTTAAGTTCAATTTGTTACTGCTTATATCTTGGGAGGCGATGGTCTGATGTGTTTCATGTAACACCCCGTTATGTCTGTTCGTCCGCTCTAGGTGGGGGCTGCAGGTGATCAGATAGGCCATTTGCCCGTGATTAATTAATGTTCCTCAGCTGCCAGTAATACTGCACTATATATGTTATGTGATTACCTACGTTTTTACTAATTACATGCCTGTACATCCATGCGGTAAATGCGTACATCTCCGGGAATGTCTTGTTATGCTGGCATCTCTGTTTGATCCTGCCCAAATTTCGGCCATTACTTCATTTTTCTTGTGATATTGAGCTAATTGCCTTGATTTTCTTTCCATTCATGTTTTGGTTCTTAGATGTGTGATATTTGTACTGGGTTGGGGCGTGCGGGGCGCTGGCTAGACCTTGTCCTAACACTGCTCCTCTTAGGGACTCACTGGTTATATCCGGTGTATATTGGATTGTTTCTCCTTGAGTAGCTCAAGGAGTGGGTGACTATTTCACCTGTCTGTTTGTCTTTGTGGTCATGTCTCCCTTCCTTGTTTGTCCTGTTTCTGTTTGTCTCGCCTCTGCTTGGTGCATTGCTCTACGAGTTCCTTCAGTGGGAGGTGGCGATGGCACAATTGAAGGCTTGTACCTTTAATGCTAGGGGGCTTAATGTCCCAGAAAAACGCTCACAAATTCTATATAACATGCATAAAGCGCGGGTACATATTTTGTTCCTACAAGAGACCCACTTTCAGGCGGGCCATACGCCACAGTTCACGAATCGATATTTCCAGGCCTGGTACCACAGTACCAACCCGGAATCCAAGTCCAAGGGTGCCAGTATATGTATTCATAAGTCACTCTCTCATAAAATTCTTGATGTTCTGGTTGACCCGGATGGTCGATATGTTTTTCTCAAGCTATCTATACGTAATAAGATCTTTACTCTGGCTAATTTGTACCTCCCCAATCAGGACCAGGCACGAGTGGGCCAATTGTATTTAAGGAAACTGGAGGAGTTCACTGAGGGCGTTTTAATTGTTGGAGGTGACTTTAATTTGACTTTCGATTCCAGCCTTGACACCTCCTCGGGTAGGTCTGCTGTCCCTAAGTCGCATTTGGGGGCACTGAAAACTGTGATGCATTCCATGCAGTTGATTGACGTGTGGAGGATTCTACACCCTCAGGTAAGAGAATACACTTATTTCTCTCCACTGCATAACATGTACTGTAGGATAGACGCTTTTTTGGTTAGCCACCACTTGTTTACCTGGAATTTGAGTGCTTTGGTCATTTAAGTAATTTTAAAGTCAATTACTCTAAATCGGAGGCCTTGAATATCTCTTTGGATCCCCCTCTGGCTGCCCATCTCGCTCGGGTTTTTCCGTTCAAGTGGCAATCTACGTCCTTAAAATACCTGGGGGTACATGTCCCCATGCAACAGTCAGATTTGTATGCTTTGAATTATATGCCCATTCTACAGCGTACCCTGAAGGAATTGGCGGAATACGGCGGGAACCGCATGTCGTGGTTTGGGCGTATCAATGTGGTTAAAATGGATATCTTGCCCAAATTTCTATATATCTTCCAGACCGTCCCTATTGCCGTACCATCCAGTTTTTTCCAGGTGTTACATAGGGCCATAACCAAGTTTGTGTGGGGCTCCTCTAAGCCTCGTATTCAGTTTGCTGTCCTTAGCCGGCCAAAAGTAGACGGGGGCGCGGGTCTCCCAGACTTTAAACGATACCATCAAGCTGCGATGATTATGAGAGTAGTGGATTGGTTCAGTTCGGAAACAGGTAAGCAATGGGTGCGTATTGAAAAGGCTATGTCTCCTCTTGCATTGTCCTCTCTGCCGTGGCTGTCAGTCCTTCAGAGACAAACTCTTTCTCTACCTTTCCTCACACGTCAGTTTCTCATGGTATGGGAACGGATCCTCGGTACTACGGGCGTTGTTCATCGCCCGGGTCCCTTGACTCCTCTATTCGATAACCCTTCCTTCCCTCCGGCGGAGGGTGTTGATACATTCCTCTGTTGGGAGAGAGGGAATGGTGGATGTTTGTCTGAGACCCTTACTCCGGACGGTGCCATTTTGCCAATGACTGCTGTATCTGCTGCCTGCCCGGGGAGTCGGTCAATCTGGTGATCCTATTTGCAGTTGCAGTCCTATCTCTCTTCCATGGGTGACTGCCTGGTATTACTACAGGATAAGACTCCTCTGGAACTCTACTTGTCCTTGCCCACAGCCCCTTCTCATGTGTTGTCCCACTTACATGGGATCCTTCTGCCAAAATTTTATTTTTCTCAATTGTCCTTCACTGCTGAATGGGACGAGGAAATGGGGGTTAGACACTCTGAAGAGGAGTGGGGTACCGCTTTCTTTTTAGCCCATAAGTTACCGATGTCTTGTTTTGCCCAAGAAAAGAACTACAAAATACTTACCAGGTGGTACCGTTGTCCGACCTTGTTACATAGGATATATCCTGATGTGTCTGCTGATTGTTGGAGGTGTGGGGGGGCTCCTGGAACTATGTTGCATATTTGGTGGGACTGTCCCATGCTACGTCCCTTTTGGGGAAAGATTTTTGATCTAGGCAACAAGCTTCTCCATACTGAGGTTCCGACCTCTGCTTCCATAGGCTTGCTTTCTATGGTTCCTGGATCACTCCCACACCTCAAAAAGGGGATCTTTCGACATTTCTTGACCGCAGCGAGAACGGTGATACATCGTCACTGGAAGTCGCATACTGTACCGTCCCTGACGGAATGGGTGACGGAAGTGAACGGGATTATGAGAATGGAGGAGTTGCTGTCCGCTGATAGGGGCAAATCAGTGCTCTTCGTCCAAACTTGGATGGTGTGGTCTGGATTCCGGGGTGGTGCTGATCTACCTCTCTGGCTGGATGGAATGTTCTGAACGAATTATATTGCCTAACTGAGGCGCTTTGTCTGTATGTGTTTCCCCTTTGTTGTCTAGTGTTATGTGTTGTGTATCCATATATTCAAAAGTGCTCTTATATGTGCCACTACTCACTTTACTGGGGGGGGGGGGCGTCTCCCTGACTATTGCACTGTTTTGATGCGAACATGGTACAGTTATTGCCGTTATATCTCTCTTATGACTCAATTCTGATAGGTGGGAGGCTACCTTCTACTGATGTTCTTATACATGTATATATATATTACATATTGTTGTTATACTATGAAACTTCACTTAATGTATTGCACTGCGTGCAAATGTAAATTTTTTTTTGCAAAAAACGTGAAATGTTTATGTATTGTTATATTTTCAAAATAAAATCTTTGATAAAGAAAAAAAAAAACCTTTCGCAATTCAGCAAAAGAAGTAGGTCCTCGCACTGTATGTAGAAGTAAGTGTAAGTAATAGCATTCGGAGTTGTTTGGATGCACCGTATAGACTCTTCCAATGACGTGTTCTTTTAAAATGCCGAGCTCGCCATTCACAGCTGTTCCACGTCTTCTACGGTTGAAAACACCTTGCTGCTAATTATAAGTATAATATGACGGAACCTCGTTATATAACAGTGTTTTTGCCAAATCATCTGTTTCACAAAGTTGAAAGTATGCCAGCAAAGTGGTTTGTCTCGGGTTTTCTAACTGCTCTGGGTTGATTATTCTGTCTTTTTATTAGAGGCAACTCCGTCCAGGCAAGAAGGTTAGTCCAATCATCTTGAAGAGGAGAATTTCTGAGCCACTTTTCGAAAACTTGGTTGATATGTTCCACTTGACCGTTGAATTGAGGGTGATAGGCAGATGAGAAGTTTAACTTCAAGCAACTTACAGCGTGCTCTCCAAAATTTAGATGTGAATTGAACACCTCCATTGGACACATTATGCATGGACTCCCTGTCCATAAACACAGAATATGTGTTCAAAGGGTAATGGAAGGAAGACCAGGTAGAGGTTTTTAAAAAAAAAAAAAAAAAATGGTGAATCGGTAAACAAATCCATGAAAATGTGAGTCCAAGGCAAATCAGAAATTGGCAGAAAGAGAAGCAGATATTTGATATGAACTTTTGTTTTGTGCACAAGTGGAACAGTGAGCAATATAGTCCTAAATGTCTAATTAAGGCCACCAAAAGTGATGGGAAACCTGAAATAAAAGTCTTCCTGAAGTTCTAGAGGGATGTCCCCAAAGGATAATTTGTTCCCTTATGTTTAAAGGAACAAAAGTTTACCCAGGAGGAATATTAAAGAGGTTTTCTGGGCATGGGGCGATTTTTCATACTGATGACCTAACCACAGGATAGGTCATCAGTATATGATCGGTGGGGGTCCGACCCCTGGACCCCGCACTAATCTGCTGTTCCGGCTGCCTCCTATACTGGAAGTTATGCAGTGGTCGGTGCTGGAAACAGATGGCTCCCACAACTGTATAGCAGCCGTGCTGCAGTACTGCAGTTCTGCTCCTATTCACTTGAACAGGAGCAGAGCTGCAGTGTTGCGTAGAGCCAGAATACAGAAATGCTAGGACCAGGAAATAGACTCCCGGGGTGAGCATAAATACGGGCATGGTAATTTTTTGAGAGAGTTTTTGCATAGGATAGTCTCTCCTACTTGACCTAAGGCAATAACATAGAAAATGGCTTTTGCTTCCGCAGTACAAACACAGATTGTTGATATGCCTGCTTTGGCATTAATCTACAGAGAGTTGCATTATTTCCACCTAAATAGGTTAATCCAAGTGAGCGGAGAACAGTAGAGGTTTCAAAAATGTGGGTGCCAGCTGGGGTACTCAATGGATATGGTACGGTCACAAAACCGGATATCAATACGGTTGGTCAGGAAGATTGGGTAAACAAAACTAGTAAATCCCGACCAACTAATTCATACTTAATGTGGCCTGCCAGACCTTCCTAAAAGGTGGCCACCAGGGTCTCATTCTTTTATTGCAACTCAGTAGCCAGGGTATGGAACTGGATGCCATATTGTCCAACAGATGAAGTGCCTTGACAAATTCTGAGTAAGGAGTAAGTCGCAGATGAAACCCGACCTGGTCGCAATCATAAGGAGAAGCAGTTGGAAGGTATAAACCAGGTCTGTAATCAAGTCCAGAGAAGAGAGGAGGGTACCTGGGTGAATTGCAGCGCACTGGCTCTTTAAGCGATGAAGTGTCCGCGCGCATGTGAACTAGAAGAAAGTGTAAAATCTGGAGGAGAGCTGCGGTTAGTGGCTCTGTGTACTGACACATAGAGGGAGGTCCAGAGCAAGGCATCCATATGACATTCACATACTCTAAAAGGGCATTTGGAAAAGAGTTGTTAAGATTAGACAAACCCTTTTAGAATGCCTGGTCATGTTGCAGCTATGCTGCGGAAGTTTCTGCGCTGCTGAGAACTGTATTGCAAAACTGCATGCAATTTTACTGTGAATTGCTGCGGTATTGACCACGTGGCTTGTACAGGTGAAGCACATTGAAGCCATGCACTACACATGTACAGGTCGTACAGCCAAAAAACACTGCAAAACTGCTGAATATCATGGTAAGGCCTCATGCACACGACCGTAAAAACTCCCGTTATTACGGGTCGTTATCACGACCCGTAATAACGGGCTCATAGACTTCTATTGGCAACGGGTGCCTTCCCGTTTTCTCACGGGAAGGTGCCCGTTCCGTTAAAAAAGATAGAACATGTCCTATTTCTGGCCGTAATAACGGCACGGACAGTCCATAGAAGTCTATGGAGCTCTCGTAATGACGGGTGGCTACATGTGTGCACCCGTCATTACGGCAGCGTTGCTAAGCGACGTCAGTAAATAGTCACTGTCCAGGGAGCTGAAAGAGTTAACTGATCGGCAGTAACTCTTTCAGCACCCTGGACAGTGACTACCGATCAGTATAAACCTGTAAAAAATAAAAATAAAAGACGTTCATACTTACCGGCAACTTCCTGCTTCCTCCAGTCCGGTCTCCCGCCCGTTGCCTTGGTGACGCGTCCCTCTCGACATCCGGCCCGACGTCCTGGATGACGCTTCAGGCCATGTGACCGCTGTAGCCAATCACAGGTCAATCACAGGCTGCAGCGGTCACATGGACTGCCGCGTCATCCAGGGATGTCGGGCTGGATGTGAAGAGAGGGACGCGTCACCAAGACAACGGCCGGGTAAGTATGAATTTCTTTAACTTTTATTACAGAAAAGGCTGTCCCTTCTCTCTATCCTGCACTGATAGAGAGAAGGGGCTGCCGATTAGTGCAGTGCTATTTTGCCGCCAAAAACGTGCTCGTAAATACGGGTGGAATACGTGTGACACCGGACCCATATTTACGAGCACGGGTTCGTAAATACTGGTGCAAAACGGGTGGAATACGTGTGACACCGGACCCGTATTTACGCCAGTATTTACGGGTGGGAAAAAATACGGTCGTGTGCATGAGGCCTAAGACTGTGTGGTTTTGCGGTGCAGTTTTCAGCTGTGCTGCAACTACTTGCCGCATCGTGGTTGGGCACCCTAAGTAAACAAAACCTAATCCCTGTATAATAAAATATTTTGCCACAACCCAATAAACGTTGGGTTTTAATTCCTCGTCATCATTATCATCTCTATTTGCTGTGACTGAGGCATCAGGCGGAGGTGTGTGAAAATCCTCATGGATCAAAACCTGATTTATTTTCACAAATGTAATGTTTTCCACATTTCCGGAGGACAATTTTGACTGCTTTGGTGTGACAATGCCACCTTCCGCACTGAATACCGAAACGTCCCAAGAAGTGTCCTGCACTTCCTTTTCGCAGCCCTTTTTTTACGCGGCCGTTTTGAAAAACGGCCGCGCAAAAATACGGCCCGTCGGAACAGAACGCCGTTTTTCCCATTGCAATCAATGGGCAGATGTTTGGAGGCGTTCCGCTTCCAATTTTTCGGCCATTTTTCAGCCGTTTACGGCCCGAAAAACGGTAGAAAATAGGCCGTGTGAACATACCCTTACAGTACACTGGAGGGTGGACAAGACAGTACACGAATGGCAAACTGGACCAGTACCTGCTACTTTAAGTAGCGCTGGCAGAGGTGGTGGAGCGGCGACTCAGTGGAGAACGTAGAGGGGCCTCCTGGTCAGACATGCAGCCAGCAGGCATCTGCTTGACGAAAGCTGCGGCAATCTGGGTATAGAATGTCCTGTAAATATGCTATATTTTGCCTCAATTTTGGCAACAAGAAAAAATTCCCCCCATTTTGCTTTTATAGTGAGGGTCTAAGAGCATGGCTATCCAATAGTCATCCCTTTGCTTGATGCCAAAGATATGCTTGATGCCAAAGATTTGCTTGTCACCATGTAAGCAAACAAGCTATCAGCTTGCCATTCTCACCAGCATGTCCAAGGACCCAGTTGTCCGCCTCACATCGATGGTTGGTCATGGCCATCGTCATCTTAATATCTGTCACAATGAGTTTCAGCTTCGTCTCCTAGCTGTGACTGTTAAAACTCTATGTCCCCCTCCACCACCAACACCTCCCCATCCTCCTCCTCAAGTCCTAGCTCCTCATTCTCCTCCAGTTCCACCTGTATGCCACACAGGGATGGTTTTAAACAAAGTGTGGCCCTGGGCAAAGTTAAAAGTGGGGCCCCAAATGCTGAATTACTGTATCAATAATGCAGTCAATTCAGAAGGCGGTGTGCAGAGAACGGAATCTCTGATTTCTAGCGTGTCCAGGAGTGTTGCAAGCCCCAAAGTATATGTCCACCCTCTCACGCAAAAAATTATCTATACACATACAGTTATTAAATCATACGACTATACCAGCTTAAATATTACCTGCATACTAGTACTGGACACAACTCACTATTATAAGACCAATATTACCAATAATAACACAATATAAGGTCCAAATAATACCGCCACACCATAACCACAGAGTGACTAAATAATATCACCATACTGTTACTGAATAATACCACCACACTATAACCACATAGTGACTGAATAATACCCCCATACTGTTACTGCATAATACCACCACACCATAACCACATAGTGACTGAATAATATCCCTATTCTGTTATTCAATAATACCACCACACCATAACCACATAGTGACTGAATATACCCCCATACTGTTACTGCATAGTACCGCCACACACTAACCACAAAGTGACTGAATAATACCCCCATACTGATATTGAATAATACCGCCCCACCATAACCACATAGTGACTAAATAATACAATAATATATTGTATAGTGCCACACAGCCCCCCTCCCTTGTATATAGTGCCACACAGCACCCCACTCCTTTCTATATAGTACCGCACAGCCCCCTCCCATGTATATAGTGCCACACAGCCCCCTCCCTTGTATATAGTGCCACACTGCCCCCCTCTTCCTTGTATATAGTGCCACACAGCCCCCTCCCTTGTATATAGTGCCACACAGTTCCCTCTCCCTTGTATATAGTGCCACACAGCCACCCTACCTTGTATATAGTGACACACAGCACCCCCTTGTATATAGTCCACGCAGCCCCCCATGTATATAGTGCCATACAGTCCCTCCTTGTATATAGTACCACACAGCCCCTTGTATATAGTGCCACACAGCCCCCTTGTATATAGTGCCACACTGCCTACCTTGTATAGAGTGCGATGCAGACCCCTACCTTTTATATAGTGCCACACAGCCCCCTCCCTTTTTATAGTGCCACACAGCCCCCCTCTCCCTTGTATATAGTACCACATGGCCCCCTCCTTTGTATATAGAGCCACACAGCCCCCCTCCCTTTTATATAGTGCCACACAGCCCCCTTCTCCCTTGTATATAGTGCCACACAGGCCCCTCCTTTGTATATAGTACCACATAGCCCCCCTCCCCCGTATATAGTGCCGCAAATCCCCATCACTTGTATATAGTGCCACACAGCTACTCATCCCCTTGTATATAGTGACACACAACCCCCACCTTGTATGTAGTGACACACAGCCCCCCTTGTATATAGTGGCACACAACTCCTCCTTCCGATTGTTTATAGTGCCACACAACCTCCCCAAAAATGTTTACTTACCTTGCCCGTTCCCGCAATGGACGAAGCACTTCACAGCCTCTGGGTGCGAGTCCTGCGCAGGCCAGCGTGATGAAGTGACGTCATCACGCCGGCCTGCACAGGGATTATTCCCAGCGTCTTAAAGGCTGCAGGCCAAACGTGGCCTGCTGCCTATAGTATTCAATTGTATCTGTGTCCTGAGGATGCAGATACAAGTGAATGTGACTGTTGTCGCTAACACCTTTGCCCCCTCCGGTGCTAGCGACATCCCCGGGCATGAGGGGGCCCCTGCTGACCGGCCCATAACTGTTATGTGCCGGGTGGCGTGGGCCCCCTCATGCCGCAGGCCCCTCAGCTGCCACTATGGCTGCTATAGTGGGCAGGGGGCCCAAAGAGGATGGGTGCCTGGGCAATTGCCCAGTTTGCCACCCCCCTAACGCCGACCCTGTTGCCACATCGCCCATGCAAGTCCCTAACAGCCGTAGGGCGGCGAGCAAGATGTGGAAGCTACTCTTCCTGCATCCCTTGCTGCATCAGTTTGAGCATTTGCTTCAATATAAATATCAGGGAGATGTCATTGTTAAAGCCGCTGTTGTCCCTAGTCACAAATATAGTGGCCCCTTCAAATGCCCAGAGTGTGGAAAAAAAATCAGAAACATTGGTCTATATTATAAACAGACAAACGTTTGTCTAAAATAATAACCCATGATCCAGCAATGACACACCGACGCAGCCCCAACTTGCGTGATATGCTAGTTCGGAGTCATTATGTTCCCCAATGAGTGTCATGTCTGTGATGTCTGTATAAACAAGCAGCTGCACGCTATCACTACCAGGATTTAAATTTAAAATCTATTTATTTGAAAAAAAAATGTAGCACTTGGACCAGACTAATGTATAGCGGCGCTGTATAACTGCTTGACGAAGAATAATATACCAATTTATGGGGCCACTATTATTAACAATTAGATATATGCAAAACAATAGGTGACGTCACATCTGTTTCATCTATATAATCAAGCAGCCGCTCGCTATCAGTACCAGGATTTTAATTCAAATCCAAATCTATTTATTTTAAAAACAGTTGTCACTTTGACACAGACTGAAGTTTATCAGAGCTGTGTAAATGCTTGAGACAGAACAATATGCACATTTTTGGTGGCAGTATTATATATGCAGGTATATTATGTCACCTCCAGCTTCCAGGGAATCAGCATAGGATGAAAGGTGAAAGCCTTTGCAGACGACATCCTGCTCATGATATCGTATCTCAGAGAACCTTTAGGACTACACCTAAGGAAGCTGGAGAATCTGGCTCCTTGTCAGGTTATACCATGAACTTGGATAAAGCAGATGATCTTTTTCTGACAGGTGTGAGGTGGACATATTGGCCTACAGCGTTCCTGTTTCAATGGAAGGAATCAACACCTAAATATTTAGGGATCAACATAACAAAATACCCATCCCAATTATATTGTGCAAATGTGCAACCATACAATATATTACCTACCTAGAATCCACATTGAAAGGTTGGAATTTCTCACGCTCCTATATCGGAAGGGCTAATCTAATAAACTCCTGTATACACTTCCACTATTGCATATATATATATATATATATATATATATATATATATATATATATATATATATATATATATATATATATATAGATAGATAGATATTGTGAGACAGTGACAGGTAAAGTCATTGAGGGAAGGTACATTTCCCCTAGAATCCTGTCATATGTAGCCTAGGTTCCAGGGAATGAGTAGTTCTTGCAATAGAAAGCTCTAGTTTTCCAATCTCGGCTTAAGGAAAAGCCGGAAAAAAAGGGCCTGGAGTTGCATTGGAGAAGAGCAGGGCGGGTTCCCCAATCCCTAGTCCATCTCTGTTTGTAGGACAAGGCTGCTGCTCAATTAGCTGCACCTGTAGCCTGTGTATAAAAAGGTGCAGACACAGTGTGTGGGAGTCTCACCCCTGACTCAGACTGGAGACTACTAAGGCTGGAGTAGCCTGTATTCTATGTAAGTAAAGACCTGTGTTACTTTGTGTCCAGTGCCTGGTAGGAAGGCACTCGGTATAGTTAGATAAATATCTTGTTTAGTTAGTGCTCAGACGAGCAGGATTTATTTTGTATTTTGCCTTGTTGTACAAGAGGCTGTTTCTTTGACAAGAATAAAAACACAGGCAAAGCCCTGTTATGACTTTTAATGCACGGTGTCCCTGTCTCTGGCTACAAAGAAACCGCTGTACCAACCTCTCCTGATGCTAAACCCTCACAATATATATATATATATATATATATATATATATATATATATATAAATACACATCGGATATAAAAAGTCTACAAACCCCTGTTAAAATGCCACGTTTTTGTCATGTTACAAAATCAGTCCAAGATGAATAATTTCAGAACTTTTTCCACCTTTAATGTAACCTATAATCTCTACAATTGTATTGAGAAACAAACTGAAATCTTTTAGGGGGGAAAAATAAAAATAAAGAACAAAAATAATGTAGTTGCAAAAATATGCACACCCTTAAACAAATACTTTGTTGAATTACCCTTTGACTTTATGACAGCATTCATTCTTTTTGGGTAGAAGTCTATCAGCATGGCACATTTTGACTTGCCAATTGTTGCCCACTCTTCCTTGCAAAAGCGCTCAGAATCTGTCAGATCCGAGGGCATCTCCTATGTACAGCCCTCTATAGGTCACCCCACAGATTTTCAATGGGATTCAGGTCTGGGCTCTGGCTGGGCCATTCCAAAACTTTGATCTTCTTCTGCTGAAGCCATTCTTTTGTTGATTTGGAGGTATGCTTCGGGTCGTTGTCATGCTGAAAGGTGAAATTCCTCTTCATCTTCAGCTTTTTAGCAGAGGCCTGCAGGTTCTGTGCCAATATTGACTGATATTTGGAACTGTTCATAATTCCCTTCACCTTGACTAAAGCCCCAGTTCCAGCTGCAGAAAAACAGCCCCAAAACATAATGCTGCCTCCACCTTGCTTCACTGTGGGTATGGTGTTGGCTTTGCGCCAAAAATACCTTTTGGAATTATGGTCAAAAAGTTCAACCTTGGTCTAATCAGACCATAACACTTTTTCCACATGCTTTTGGCAGACTTGATGTAGGTCTTTGCAAAACATAGCCGGGCTTGGATGTTTTTCTTTGTTATTAACCCCTTAATGACCCGGCCATTTTGCGCGTCAATGACCAAGAATAATTTTTTGTTTTCTCATGGTCACATTCCAAGAGTCGTAATTTTTTTTTATTCCATTGACATAGCCATATAAGGGCTTATTTTTTCTAGACGAGTTGTATTTTTCAATTGCACCATTTTTGGATGCATATAATATATCTATTAACTTTTATTAACTTTATTTTAGGAGAGAATTGCAAATAAGCTGCTATTCCAGCTGTAATGACGGGGTAGGGAGACAGACAGGTGAGCCCTAATCTACCCGCCACTCAGTCCCTGCCTACTTGCACGGCCCATCCTAGGCGACGGCGTACAACTGGGTGACGGTCCCTACGCTCAATATGTGCACGACAGTCCAACAGACAAGGGTACACAGAAGTTAAGGGAAATGGGGCAGTTGCCAACGGCAACACCGTGAGCAACAGGCATAGAGAATGAGCCGAGTCAAACCAGGAGTGAGCGAGGTACCAAAAGCAGAGCAGGAGCGTAGTCAGTAAAGCCAGGGTCAAAATGAAGCAAGGTCAATAATAATAGCAGGAGTAGCAGAGCCAGGAAACAGGATAGAATAACAGGCAAAGACAAGCAGGAAATGAAGGTATAAATAGACCGAGGGCGGGAGCTAGAACCGTCTGGCTAGGCTGTGATCGGTTCTCCCAATCCTGAGCTTACCAGCCTGAGTGGTAGCAGATCGAGTCACTCTATCAGAACTAGGAGCAGGTGCAGACTGATTAACCACGGGCGTCGACACAGAAGCTGTGTCTGGCAGATCCTTTACAGTACCCCCCCCTTTTATGAGGGGCCACTGGACCCTTTCTAGGTGGACCTGGCTTATTGGGGAACTGAAGATGGAACCTCCTGAGCAATACCCCAGCGTGAACATCAAGGGCGGGTACCCAAGTCCTCTCCTCAGGCCCGTATCATCTCCAATGGACCAGGTACTGGAGGGAGCCTTGGACCATCCTGCTGTCCACAATGTTGGCCACCTCGAATTCTACCCATTCAGGGGTGAGAACAGGGACAGGAGGTTTCCTCGATTTAGCCAACTACGGGGAACAGCATTTCAGGAGGGAGGCATGAAACACGTTGTGTATTCGAAAAGACGGGGGTAACTCCAGTCGGAAGGAGACAGGGTTAAGGACTTCAATGACCTTATACGGCCCTATATACCGGGGAGCATATTTTTTGGACGGGACTTTAAGGCGACGGCGTACAACTGGGCGACGGTCCCTACGCTCAATATGTGCATGACAGACAAGGGTACACAGAAGCTAAGGGAAATGGGGCAGTTGCCCACGGCAACACCATGAGCAACAAGAGTAGTGAACGAGCTGAGTCAAACCAGGAGTGAACGAGGTACCAAATGCAGAGCAGGAGCGTAGTCAGTAAAGCCAGGGTCAAAATGAAGCAAGGTCAATAATAATAGCAGGAGCAGCAGAGCCAGGAAACAGGATAGAATCACAGGCAAAGACAAGCAGGAAATGAAGGTATAAATAGACTGAGGGCGGGAGCTAGAACCGTCTAGCCAGGCTGTGATAGGTTCTCCCACTCATGAGCCTACCAGCCTGAGTGGTAGCAGATCGAGTCACTCTATCATACCTAGGAGCAGGTGCAGACTGATTAACCACGGGCGTCGACACAGAAGCTGTGTCTGGCAGATCCTTTACACCAGCATTGATTTTCACGTTATGCAGCGTAAATTACTATGCAGCGTAAATATCATGTTAACTTTATTCTATGGGTTGGCATTACAGGGATACCAAATATGCATAGGTTTTATATGTTTTCCTACGTTTGCACAATAGAAAACCCTTTTAGAAAAATTTTACTTGTTTTTGCATCGCCGCATTCCAAGAGCCATAACGTTTTTATTTTTCCGTCAATGTGGCCATATGTGGGCTTGATTTTTGCGGGGCAAGGTGTAGTTTTCATTAGTACTATTTTGGGGTACATGGGACTTATTGTTAACTTTTATTTTATTTTTTATGGGGGGATTGGGAGAAAAAAAATAATTTTGACGTTGTTTTTTGCGTTTGTTTTACAGACCGTATAGGCAGTTATGTTAGCCGCCCGGCTACCATGGAAACCCAACGGCACCCCTGCGATTTCTTTGCAGGGGCGCCGATTGGGTGACAGAGGAAGCTCCCTCCCTCTATCAAACACGTCAGATGCCGCTGTCGCTATTGACAGCGGCATCTGATGGGTTAAACTGCCAGAATCAGAGAGTGCTTCAATTCCGGCAGTTGGTGCAGGAGCCAGGCTGTGTATAACAGCCATGCTCTTGCCGCTGATCGCGTGGGTACAGTGGTATTACCCACGCGATCAGAGGACGGATATATCCGTCCTTACGCGGGAATTAGCTCCTGCATAGGACGGATATATCCGTCTTTCATCGTAAAGGGGTTAAAGGCTTCCGTCTGGCCACCCTACCCCACAGCCCAGACATATGAAGAATACGGGAGATTGTTATCACATCCACTACAGAACCAGTATCTGCCAGAAAGTCCTGCAGCTTCTTTAATGTTGCTGTAGGCCTTTTTGGTATCCTCCCGGACCAATTTTAGTCTTATCTTTTCATCAAGTTTGAGGGACGTCCAGTTCTTTGTAATGTCACTGTTGTGCCAAATGTAATCCACATCTTGATGACCGTCTTCACTGTGTTCCATGGTATATCTAATGCATTGGAAATTCTTTGGTACCCTTCTCCTGACTGATGCCTTTCAACAATCAGATCCCTTTGATGTGTTGTTAGCTCTTTACGGACCATGGCTTTTGCTGTCACATGCAACAAAGAAAATGGCAGAATAATCCTAATAGAACAACCAAACTTTATTTGGAGTTATTTAGAATCACTTTAAATAATGGCATCTGTGTACTGACTATTATTTAACATGTTTAAATGTGATTGGCTAATTCTGAACACGACCGCATCCCCAATTATAAGAGAGTGCTCACACTTATGCAACCACATTATTGTAGTTTTGTTATTTTTTATTTTTACCCTCTAATTTCCATTTCAGTTTGTTTTTCAGTGGAATTGTACAGATTATGGGTCACATTAAAGGTGGAAAAAGTTCTGAAATGATTCATCTTGTACTGATTTTTTGACATGACAAAAACCTGGCATTTTAGAAGGGGTGTGTACAGTGTTTATATCCACTGTATATATATATATATATATATATATATATAGTATATCTCAAACCCAAAGATGAAAAAAGGACTAATTACTTGTACAGCAAGTTTACGGAGCGTCTTTGGGCAACACCCTTCTTTCTCTATTCATTTAGCTCACCAATAAACCTGAAACGACATTTTTTTTTTTTTTTTACAGCTTGCATTCCCAGGGCATCACATCCATTAAAAAACCGATTAAACCTCAAACCAAATAGAAAATTACACTAATGGAGCTTCAAGGGGCGTTCCCAGGGGTGACCATTTCCTTATTCCCATATTTACCCGCCAAAAGCTGCATATCCAAAATCATCCCCCTTATGACTGGCCAGAAACAGAACTTAAATATATGGAGATGGTACATGGGTTCTAACACCACTAATAGCCAGATTTTACACAACTATACATTTTTACATACCCCTTTGCACTATATCCCTCAACAAGCGGGTGCTTTTGGCACATTCAATGGAAATGACACTACAAATATGTCACAACTTATATGGACACAGAATGGGAATATATGAGACGTCAGACTGTTTTAAATGTAAGGCACGAGACGCAGTGTCTATATAATTGTTTATGGGATTGTCCGTTCATTAGGGAATTGTCATTCTCCACACTAACTAACACTTGATGAACTTCACCCCCTGACTTATCTAATTGCATTCCAGGATGCCGTAAGTGACTGCATTTTATTGCAGCAGCCGGCAACAAATAAATTTTTACAAACTTGGCTTTACCCCTCAGTCCTTCTATTTAAATTATTTCTAGAGAAACTCTCCTATATCATGCGCATGGACTGGGTAAAGGCTTCATTGAGCAAATAAAAATGAGTGAGTCTGGGACAGTTTTATTGAGATACTGCCAGAACACATATGCAAAGCTATTCGTGATTGTTTCTATTTCACTATGTGGTTCCAGGAACAGGTGCTGCTGAGCGAGGCCCTTGTACATGTCTCTTAGCTTGGACGAATCCTGTGTGGTCCTGGGGAAACCTTGTGCCATCATACTCAGACCCATAGAGCTTTTGAGGAATACTTTATGCAAAGCAGAATGATAAATGAGGTTTTTTTTTGTCTTGTTTCTGCACCCCCTCCTTTCTATCTCTTTCTCCTTCTCTTTTTCCCCTACTCCCACCACCTGGGACAGCATATGGTGTATTTGCTTATCCCCCTCGAGGCTTTTATTCTCTTCTCTACTGTGTATTTTTCATATGTAGACATTTGGTAAAGTTGAATATTCTTTGCAACTTAGTTCTTGCTATATATCTATAATAGATAATGTTATGTATCAAAGGCTGTTCATGTTTATTACAAAATTTCCTTGGCTTTTATTAGAAATGTTTGCTTGCATGCACTAGAAGAAATGGTCTTTTCCACTAAAGCGGAATTTTATAATTAAAAAGATGCCATCTTATAATACCGTTGCAAAAAAAATGCCAAGTTGTACCAAGATGCTGTCACGCTTCAGCCACAACACAGAGCAGTTGAACAGGGTTTAGGGGGGCCCCGTTCTAGAGATAGATGCGGGTCCTAGGGTTGGGACCCGCATCTTTCTGCCATTTATGACATATCCAGTGGATATGTCATACATGTCCCAGATGGGAAAACCCCTTTAAGGTAAAATCTTTCTTCTCAGCAAAGAACAAAGGTGCTCCAACAGGAGATGTAGATTGCCGGATGAAGCCTTTTTTCAATTTCTTATCCAAATATTCCCGTAAGACTTTCAGTTCAGAAAAAGAGTAGATCTGACCAAAGGGTATTTTAGAGGGTATTTTAGCTCTGGGTGATAGTTCTAATGGACAATCACATGAATGATGTCAAGGAAGCTTATCTGCATTCTTTTTATTGCAGGCCTCCTGAAATTCCTTGTATTGTGTAATGAGTCTTTACCAAAAGTTTAGATATTTATCAAAGTACCAAGTAGGCTTCGTTCACATCTGCGTTGGGGCTCCGTTCATGGGTACCGTCGGAGCTGTCCGTCAGAGGAACCCATGAACAGAATCCAAACTGCAACGAACGGAAACCATAGGTTTGCATCACCATTGATTTCAATAGTGACGGATCCGTTTGTCACCGTTGTGCAAGGGTTCTGTCGTTTTGACGGATTCAATACCGTAGTCGACTGCGCTATTCATTCCGGAGTCCCTGCTAGGAATCCCTGCCTCCCCTCAGGAATACTGTCATGTACTCATGTTTTCAGTATGGTACAGTATTTTCCACGCGGCGGCAGGGACTCCTAGCATCATAGATAACTAAGACGCTACAAATCTGGCTCCCTGAACTGTGGTCGGTCCAGGAAATACAGCCGACGCACGGACCGAACACAGCCATCTGAATAAGGCCTTAGTGATTGTGTATGTATATACAGATAGCTGCCAATCTTCTACTTTATAACATGCTACCTACAGATCGGACAGCATGTACAATGTAACAGGTTCCCTGAAAGAAATTAAAATTTACATAAATTAAACTAAAACAATCAGAATAACATTTACAGAAAAGGTATCAAACAAGCGTTTTACAGAATAAAAGTGGGTCACATCTGGGGTTAAATCTCTGTATATAGAGTATTTTGCTGTGCACATTGTACCTGAGTTCTTTCTAGCAACATAAATCATAAAAGCTGACATTCTGTAATGAATAAAAAAAACAACACATTAATTATGAAAATACTTATAATTACTGTATTATTTATTGTATGAGGTTATTATGTCCTTCCTGTTTTGGGAGAACTGTGATGGTGGCGTTGTAACTCAATCGTCTGACTATACAGTAGTCATCTTACACAATAAGTACCTTTGCAACATTTCAAACACAGAGAAGCTGAAAATAATATCAGCTTCATGCAATGGTCACAACAAAATAAAGCAAGTGCATACTGAAAAGATATGAAAATGCTGGCACTATTGTTTCCAAAATTATACCTATTACTCTTTTTATGGTATAAGGCCTGTGAATAAAGCAGATCATTAGCGGTGTAATTACATTCTTGTTGAAGGGAATCTGTGCTTTGTTCTGTGAAGATCATACAAGGCATGAATGCATACAATCTGGAAAAGCTGCAGAAATATCCAAGCGATCTTTTAATCAGTTCACAGAAATGTGTGTTGTCAATTTCCAGCTTCACTGGGGTGCTTAGTAACAGCAATGGAGTATTGCACTATTTTGGTCAGAGACGGGTTAAAGAAATATGGTTTCCAGGGTAACTTAATAGACTAAAGAGCTTTCAAGGCTGCAGTAACACCAGAAAAAGCGCAAAGTAGCAGAGCGCAGCAGAGCTGACAATGTACAGGGGACATTGCTACAATATAAGTAGACCTTTGAGGAAGGTCCACAATCCAAGGCGTATACTGTATGAGTGAATGCTAAAGCAAACATGTCTATTAAGACACAAAGAACCCAACAGTCATTTCATATATATAGCATGTACCATCTCCATAAATAGGGAAATGTTGTGCCTCATAGTTTCTGGGTTCCTGTATAGTTCGCTGTAATTGAGCCCACTTAATTATTATTTGTGGTAGAAAGGCAAGGACCTATGTACGAAATATGCAGCCCAAGAAGCTGCTATGGGGCCCACGGAGAGAGAACATAGCCTTAGTTGGTCCCATTCCCTTTGCTATTGGGTGGCGAGAACCTGTGCATAACTTCCATCTACAGAGCAACTGCATTATTAGCAAAGAGGGCGTGGGGAATTAACCCAAGGGGCAAGGAAAAAATATGGAGGGGAAACAATTACCAGGCCCTTCTGTCCTGGGTGGCAAAACCGAGCAACATAATAGGGGGCTAAGTTTGATCTTTGCTATGGGGCCGCCTATGTTTTAACGGATGCCCTTTCCTAAAGGAACGCATTAGAAATGTAATTACTCTCATAACACAAGATGTCTTAAAGCAAGTTCTCTTTACATGGAAGAGATGTATCCGTATTTGTCAAATGAATGCAGAGCATAATTGGAGTATGTTTTGTCCAAAAAGTTGACATTTTCCACTCTATAAAGACATTTGAATTATCCTATAGTAAAAGAACACTTCTCTTCTGCTGAGTTGTTAATCAAATATTATGTGTGTTCCTGGGACAAGTAGCTAATTATCGTCCAGCTTTTCCAGAGCCATGAATGGTAAATCTGCCTTTGTAATGATTCATTATAAATGTGAATTTCTATGCTTCATTTGACTCTATAGATCACAGTTAATAAAAGATGGTTAAGAATTGTAAAAGCTGCATTTTTTTAAACACCTGCTCACTACAATGTAACTGCTCATAAAAAAATCCATTAGGCTTACACCGCACAGGCTTTTATGCACGGTTTATAATGGCTGCCGCCCCCGACACAGCCATGTACTTACCCCGATCCCGGCATCTTCTGGTTTCTGGACGGCACAATTCCTCTCCACGCTTTCCACATCTGGCGGCCTCCCACGATGCCAATGCTCTACTCTGGCTTCTGGAGTGCGCTCTACTTTGGTTCCTGGCTAAAAGGCAAGTGCGCGCTAAATTATCCAGCCAAATTTCCATTGGTATAAAAGGTCCTCCCTTTCCTGTACACCTGGCCTTATATATTAGGTTCTCCCTGTCATTATGTTCTTGGATTTCCTGTGAGTGACCTCTTCCTATACTTTTTGACTATCCTTGCCTTCCGCCTGCCCTGACCTCTTGCTAGTGACCCGTGAGGAACCCGACCCTGCATGCTGTCTAATGTTTTTGTACTACACCTGTTAATGTTGGCCATCACCAATGTGTAATTCATATTACTGGTATACTTATATAGGACAGAGAAACCTTTTGGGCCCCTACAGGCTCCAGGGCCCACGTGAAACCGCTACCTCCGCACCTCCTTGGTCCTCATGTTTTTTAGGGTTTGCTGTGTTATTGTTAAAAACCACAACATTCCTTATCTATCACAGTTTTAGCTTCCATAGTGATAAACCAAAGAATTTAAAATCGTACCACAATGTGGTTTCCATAGATGCTGTTCTAGGAACATTCCCTTGGACTATTACTTCACAAGAAATTGCAATTACATCTATTTTTGTGATGTTTTACTCTTTGCCTTTGTGGTGTGGCTTAAGGCAGATGTCTAAACGTTGGCTTACATATTTAATTAAGCAAAATGTGTATTATAAAAAGAAAGTGGCAGCACAACGCCATAACATTGATGTGCAGCGAGAAAGAGTTAAAAATACACTTCTGAAAGTGTTGCTTTGTTTGCTTATATATAAATGCTACTTAAAAAAAATTGCTTTCTAAGCAGAGGCAGAAAGCTATTTCAATGATGTGCTTGACAGTGTTTGTATCATATCTGTGTTAGTAATGTGAATACTTTTTGTCTAAATAGAAGAGTTACAGATATAACAGTAGGTTGCTGGATAAAAGTAGATACAAGCAATTACCAAGCTGTAGTTATTACTTTTTAGTAGCTTTTTTTTAAATTCATGTGAAAGAATCTCCCCGTAGTGGTGGCTGCAGGCAGAAAAAATTGTATCATTTAACCGTATGACTAGAAACAGAGAATTTGAAGCTCCATACATGGAAAAATGGAGCATCAAACCTTTAAAAATGACATGGTACAGTTTGACTATCCTAATGATCTGGGCCCTCTGGCACTGCACTGGCTGGACCAAAAGCGAACTACAAGCTGCCGAATATGACAACCATATTCTGCTGACACCCTTTTAGGGAAAGTTGTTTTTTCATCACTGCCCCGCTCTGTTGTTGGGTCTCTGTTCAAAATAGGAATAATTCTGTTCATAGATGTATATGTAATTTTCTGAAATAAAAGTGTAGTTTTTATTTTTTGTTTCCATCTTTTTGCTTAATAACACAAAATAATCTCATAATATCAGAGGAGTAACATAGAGCTCCTAATGCAAAATCTGTAACAGAGCGCCCCACATACCAAGTGCCATTTATAATACGGGTGCCCTCTTATGTGGCAGAGGAGCCTTTGGGCCCCCTCATTCACCAGGGCCCAGGTGCGACTGCTACCACTGCACCCCCTATAGTTAAGCCCATGTTCAATATGCTAAAGGTTTGAAACTTAAATAACCGCACAACCATTAACATTCGTCAGTCATTGGAGGCACCTAAATCAGCCATTACATTAGGACACTGTAATGAAGGGCAATTTTGAGGTAGAAAAAAGAGAGATATAACCACGGCGTTGCTACTCAATGAAAATGCAGAAATTAATGATAGTATTTATTAGTAGGCTACGCGTTTCAATGCCGCACCGGCATCTTCCTCAGGCCATAAGGTCATATGGCCTGAGGAAGATGCCGGTGCGGCATTGAAACGCGTAGCCTACTAATAAATACTATCATTAATTTCTGCATTTTCATTGAGTAGCAGCGCCGTGGTTATATCCCTCTTTTTTCTACCTCAAAATTGCTAATATTGTACGATTACACTTGGTGTGACCGTTTGGGATTTCGGCAGCAGCACTCTCCACGATCTACATCCATTTCGAAGTGATTGACCTATCTATCTGTGGTAAGCATCCATTCGTCATTCCCTGACTGTCTGATTGGGCTTACTCACACTATGTGGCGCCGTGTTTGTTTCTTTGTTTTATCACTGTAATGAAGGGGGTAGGGAAACAGACAAGTGAGCCCTAATCTACCCGCCACTCAGTCCCTGCCTACTTGCAACGACCCGCCCTAGGCGACGAGGTACAACTGGGCGACGGTCCCTACGCTCAGTAAGTGCAAGACAGACAAACAGACAAGGGTACACAGAAGCTAAGGGAAATGGGGCAGTTGCCCACGGCAACACCGTGAGCAACAAGAGTGGTGAATGAGCTGAGTCAAACTAGGAGTGTACGAGGTACCAAACGCAGAGCAGGAGAGTAGTGAACAAGCCGAGTCAATATGAAGCAGGGTCAAATAGTTCAGAAGCTGCAGCAGGGCCAGGAAACCAAACGAGAAGAATCACAAGCAAGGAGGAACAGGAAAGGCAGGTATAAATAGACAGCGGGCGGGAGCTAGCTCCGTCTGGCCAGGCTATGATAGGCTCTCCCACTCCTAAGCCTGCCATCCTGAGTGGTGGAAGATGGAGTCAGTCTCACAGACATAGAAGCAGGTGCAGACTAATTACCTATGGGCGTTGACACAGGAGCTGAGCCTGGCAGATCCTTTACAGTACCCCCCCTTTTATGAGGGGCCACCGGACCCTTTCTAGGTGGACCTGGTTTATTGGGGAAATGAAGGTGGAACCTCCTGACCAATACCCCAGCGTGAACATCCTGGGCGGGTACCCAAGTCCTCTCCTCAGGCCCGTATCCTCTCCAATGGACCAGGTACTGGAGGGAGCCTTGGACCATCTTGCTGTCCACAATCTTGGCCACCTAGAATTCCACCCCCTCAGGGGTGAGAACGGGGACAGGAGGTTTCCTCGAGGGAGCCAAGAACGGGGAGCAGCGTTTAAGGAGGGAGGCATGAAACACGTCGTGTACTCAAAAAGATGGGGGCAACTCCAGTCGGAAGGAGACAGGATTGAGGATTTCAATGACCTTGTACGGCCCTATAAACCGGGGAGCAAACTTCTTGGACGGGACCTTAAGGCGCTAGTTCTTAGATGATAGCCACACCAGATCCCCGACCATAAACAAGGGGTTAGCAGAACGTCTTCTATCTGCCTGAGTTTTTTGTATGCTCTGGGACGCCTCTAGGTTCTTCTGAACCTGGGCCCAGACTGTGCACAGTTCCCGATGAACGACCTCTACCTCGGGATTGTTGGAACTACCAGGTGTAACGGAGGAGGACTGTGAATTAAACCCAAAATTACAGAAAAAGGGGGAGACCCCTGACGAGTTACTGACCCGGTTATTAAGGGAAAATTCAGCGAGGGGAATGAATGAGACCCAATCATATTGACAGTCAGAGATAAAACACCTTAAATATTGTTCTAGAGACTGATTAGTCCTCTCAGTTTGGCCATTAGTTTCAGGATGGAAGGCAGAGGAGAAGGACAGATCAATCTCCAACTTTTTACAGAAGGCTCTCCAAAACAATGAAACAAATTGTACCCCTCTGTCAGAAACAATATTGACAGGGACCCCATGGAGACGCAGGATTTGTTTGACAAACAAGGTAGCTAACGTCTTAGCATTGGGTAGTTTCTTGAGGGGCACAAAGTGGCACATCTTACTGAAGTGGTCTACTACAACCCACACCACCGACTTGCCTTGAGATGGAGGCAAATCGGTGATAAAATCCATGGAGATATGGGTCCAAGGTCTCTGGGGAATGGGCAAAGAACGTAGTAAGCCTGCTGGTCGGGACCTGGGAGTCTTGGACTTACCACAAACCTCACAAGCGGCGACGTAGGCCTTAACGTCTTTAGGCAACCCAGGCCACCAATAGTTTCTGGCAATGAGGTGCTTGGTACCCAGGATGCCTGGATGACCAGATAGTGCGGAGTCATGATTTTCCCTAAGTACCCTTAGCCGGAATTGCAGGGGAACAAACAGCTTGTTCTCAGGAAGGTTCCCGGGAGCTGAACCTTGATCAGCGCAATTTCAGAGACTAAATCAGAATCAATAGCGGATATGATTATATCTGGAGGCAAAATACAAGCAGGATCTTCCTCCGAAGGAGGGCTGGCCATGAAGATACGCGACAGTGCATCAGCCTTAATATTTTTAGACCCAGCCCTATAGGTAACCAAAAAGTTGAATCTGGTAAAAAATAACGCCCATCGAGCTTGTCTCGGGTTTAGCCTCCGGGCAGATTCTAGGAAAACCAGATTCTTGTGGTCGGTAAGGACCGTTACCTGGTGCCTAGCCCCCTCCAGGAAGTGGCGCCTCTCTTCAAATGCCCATTTAATGGCTAACAGTTCGCGGTTGCCAATATCATAGTTACTCTCAGTGGGCGAAAACTTCCTGGAGAAGTAGGCACAGGGACGGAGATGGTTGAGGGACCTGATACCCTGGGACAAGACAGCCCCCACTCCCACCTCGGATGCGTCAACCTCCACGATAAATGGCTCCATTTGGTTGGGCTGAACCAGCACCGGGGCCGAGATAAAGCACTTCTTAAGGACCTCAAAAGCCTGGACAGCCTCAGGAGACCAGTGGAGGAGATCAGCATCTTTGCGAGTGAGGTCCGTAAGAGGCTTAGCGATGACCGAGAAGTTAGCAATAAATCTCCTGTAATAATTAGCGAACCCCAAGAAGCACTGTAACGCCTTCAGGGAGGCAGGTTGGACCCATTCCACCACAGCCTGGACCTTGGCGGGGTCCATGCGGAATTCATGAGGAGTGAGGATTTGACCCAAAAATGGTATCTCCTGCACCCCAAACACACATTTTTCGGTCTTCGCAAACAGTTTGTTTTCCCGAAGGACCTGGAGCACCTTCCTGACATGCTCAATGTGGGAGGACCAGTCCTTGGAAAACACAAGTATGTCATCAAGGTACACTACAAGAAATACCCCCAGGTAATCTCTTAAAATCTCATTTATGAAATTCTGGAAGACCGCGGGAGCATTACACAACCCAAAGGGCATGACGAGGTATTCGAAATGACCTTCGGGCGTGTTAAACGCAGTCTTCCACTCATCCCCCTCTTTGATGCGGATAAGGTTATACGCCCCCCGTAGATCAAACTTAGAGAACCATTGGGCCCCCTGAACCTGATTAAAGAGATCAGGAATCAAAGGAAGGGGATACTGGTTCCTTACAGTGACCTTATGCAAGTTACGGTAGTCAATGCATGGCCTAAGACCACCACCCTTCTTCCCTACGAAGAAGAAGCCAGCATCTACCGGAGAAGTAGAGGGGCGAATGTAACCCTTGGCCAGGCATTCCTGAATATACTCTCTCATGGCTTCACGTTCGGGACAAGAGAGATTAAATATCCTACCCTTAGGGAGCTTAGCTCCTGGTACCAAATCGATAGCGCAATCGTATTCTCTATGAGGAGGTAACACTTCGGAGGCCTCCTTAGAGAAAACATCAGCGAAGTCCTGAACAAACTCAGGTAGCGTGTTCACCTCCTCAGGGGGAGAAATAGAATTAACAGAAAAACATGACGTCAAGCATTCATTACCCCATTTGGTAAGCTCCCCAGTATTCCAGTCAAACGTGGGATTATGCAACTGCAACCAGGGAAGGCCTAAAACTAAATCGGACGATTATCCCTGCATCAACAGTACAGAGCACTGCTCCAAATGCATGGAGCCAACAAGGAGTTCAAAAACAGGGGTATGCTGTGTAAAATAACCATTAGCAAGAGGAGTGGAGTCGATACCCACTACCGGGACAGGTTTAGGCAAATCAATCAAAGGCATAGCTAGAGACATAGCAAATTCCACAGACATGATATTAGCAGAAGACCCTGAATCCACGAAGGCACTGCCGGTAGCAGACCTACCACCAAAAGAGACCTGAAAGGGAAGCAAGATTTTATTACGTTTCATATTTACGGGAAATACCTGTGCGCCCAAGTGACCTCCCCGATGATTAACCCTTAGGCGCGGAAGTTTTCCGGCTGCTTATTCTTACGCCTAGGACAGGTGTTCACTTGATTCTTGTCATCCCCACAATAGAAGCAGATACCATTCTTCCTGCGGAACTCTCTACGTTGTCGGGGGTCATGGAGGCCCCGAGTTGCATAGGTACCTCCGAGTCTTCCGTGGAAGAGCGAAGCAACGGGACCTCGGAGGCATCATGGGGGAGTCAGAGGGGAAAACACAAAAACGTTCAAGTTGTCGTTCCCTGAGACGTCGGTCAAGTCGTACCGCTAAAGCCATAACCTGGTCTAGGGAGTCAGAAGAGGGATAGCTAACTAGCAGGTCTTTCAGGGCGTTCGACAGACCCAACCTAAACTGGCACCTTAAGGCAGGGTCATTCCACCGAGAAGCACCACTTCCTAAAGTCAGAACAATACTCCTCAACAGGTCTCTTACCCTGACGTAAGGTCACCAGCTGACTCTCGGCAAAGGCAGTCCTGTAAGTCTCGTCATTAATGAGTCCGAGAGCAGAAAAGAAAAGATCAACGGAGGAAAGTTCAGGGGCATCAGGAGCCAAGGAGAAGGCCCATTCTTGGGGCCCTTCCTGGAGCCGGGACATAATTATACCCACCCGCTGGCACTCAGAACCTGAGGAGTGAGGCTTTAAGCGAAAATAGAGCCTACAACTCTCCCGAAAGGAGAGAAAAGTCTTCCGGTCCCCTGAGAACCGGTCAGGCAACTTGAGGTGGGGTTCAAGAGGTGAGGTGAGGGGCACTACCATGGTAGCGTCAGGCTGGTTGACCCTCTGAGCCAGGGCCTGGACCTGTAGGGAGAGACCCTGCATTTGCTGAGCCAGGGTCTCAAGGGGGTCCATAGTAGTGTGAGGGACCAGGGTAGACTAGGTATATAGGGTTGTGATTATGTAATGATGGGGGTAGGGAAACAGACAAGTGAGCCCTAATCTACCCGCCACTCAGTCCCTGCCTACTTGCAACGACCCGCCCTAGGCAACGGGGTACAACTGGGCGACGCTCAGTAAGTGCAAGACAGACAAACAGACAAGGGTACATAGAAGCTAAGGGAAATGGGGCAGTTGCCCACGGCAACACCGTGAGCAACAAGAGTGGTGAACGAGCCGAGTCAAACCAGGAGTGTACGAGGTACCAAACGCAGAGCAGGAGAGTAGTGAACAAGCCGAGTCAATATGAAGCAGGGTCAAATAGTTCAGAAGCTGCAGCAGGGCCAGGAAACCAAACGAGAAGAATCACAAGCAAGGAGGAACAGGAAAGGCAGGTATAAATAGACAGAGGGCGGGAGCTAGCTCAGTCTGGCCAGGCTGTGATAGGCTCTCCCACTCCTAAGCTTGCCATCCTGAGTGGTGGAAGATGGAGTCAGTCTCACAGACATAGAAGCAGGTGCAGACTGATTACCTATGGGCGTTGACACAGAATCTGTGCCTGGCAGATCCTTTACAGACACATTCACTTAAAGAAGGAGGATGATTAATTTGACTTTACATTAATTAATTTGTGCTACCTGATTAACTACAGTATTTCAAGTCAATTTGTGTCATTAGGCTTTTTGAAAAAAAGAATATTCTGCTTACTGATTATTTATCCCCTAAAAAAAGGTTATGTATTTAAGTCAATCCCCTTTATCATAAATCTTTCAGCAAGTTAAAAGTTCCAATATTCTTTTATATCTCTACACGAGTGGTCTGCAACCTGGGTCTCCTACCATAACACCATAAACCATTCTGTTTCTATGCTGATTTGTGAACGTTTTTAGAAGATGTTATAAAGATGTGCTGAACTTTGCATTAGAGTTGACAAAGCCAAGTAGATGAAAAATTCAATTTTTTGTTATTAGTATGATAACACACTAATATCTGTAGCATGGTTCCATATCCATTAGGAAAAAACAAATGAAATGCTAATGTGTCAGAAGAATTAATTCATGAGGCAAATGTATAATCTTAGCATATCACTGTGTTGGATGAAATGAATGACAGATTCATTATATTTAAATGGTTCTGTAGTTTTACTGCAGTAAGGTTTAATGAGCAGAGCACATATGTAATACAATCTATGTTTCAAGGCGTTTCCCGAGAGAAGATCTCTGGGGCCTTTACGTAAAGCATGAATATGAATATTTACGGAAGCTGCAAGGACACTCATAAAGGCAGAGAAGCAGAGATATGTGCATGGACTCTGCATGGATAAGATCTCCTCTCGGGCACTACTTTGAAACACTGTATATAAAAGCCGAGAACTGTATGTGTTCTTCTTGTTAAGCCTTACTGCATTAAACGTTTAATCCTCATACTTAGACAAAAAACAAGAAAAAATCAGTTTAATAAGTTATTGCTCAATTTTCTCTAAAGAAATATGGCAGTGTTAAAGTTAAGATACCCTTTGAAGCTGTGCTCGTGAGCAAAAGTTTTAAATCATTATGAAATGTCTTCGTTTTTGAAAGAATTACTGCCTTTTCCTTATCAATGTGCCATTAAACAAGAACCAAAAGAATGTTTTTACCTCCTTGCATTCTAAGGGTATGTTCACACACAAACTCAAAAACGTCTCAAAATACGGAGCTGTTTTTAAGGGAAAACAGCTCCTGATTTTCATACGTTTTTTGTGCCACTCGCGATTTTTGTGGCGGTTTTTACGTCCGTTTTTGGTGCTTTTTTCAATGGAGTCAATGAAAAACGGCTCCAAAATCGTCCCAAGAAGTGACCTGCACTTCTTTTTGGCGGGCGGTTTTTTTTTACGGGTAAAAAACGCAGCGAAACACGTTCCGTTAGAACAAAACGCCGTTTTCCCATTGAAATCAATGGGCAGATGTTTGGAGGCGTTCTGCTTCAGATTTTTCGGCCGTTTTCCGAGCGTTTACCGCCCGAAAAACGGCCGAAAATAGACCGTGTGAACATACCCTCAGGGTATATTCACACGATGAGTAAAAAACGTCTGAAAATACGGGGCTGTTTTCAAGGGAAAACAGCTCCTGATTTTCAGATGTTTTTGAAGCCATTCGCGATTTCGCTGCGTTTTTTACGGCCGTTTTTGGAGCTTTTTTCAATGGAGTCAATGAAAAACGCCTCTAAAAACGTCCCAAGAAGTGTCCTGCACTTCTTTTGACGAGCCGTCATTTTACGCGCCGTATTTTGACAGCAACGCGTAAAATAAAGGCTCGTGGGAGCAGAACATAGTAAATCCCATTAAAAGCAATAGGCAGATGTTTGTAGGCGTAATGGAGCCGTCTTTTCAGGCGTAATTCGAGGCGTAAAATGCCCGAATTACGTCTGAAACCACTGAGTGTGAACATACCCTCACAGTTATAACTTTGTAGTTTTATTCGTTAATGGAATTTTTGGGGGTTGTTTTTTCTTAGGCCTCATTTTGTGGCACATACTGTATAAGTGTTTAATCTATATTGTGTATTATGTCATACATTTTGATAAAATGTATTTCAATCTTTCTTAACCTGTTTTATTTTTTTGGTGTAACCTTTTTCTTGAACTATAATATATTGGTTTATTTCTATACACCGTGGTCCAAATTATTATGCACATTGGATTTAAGAGTCATAAACATTTAATTATTAGTTTTTCAATGAAACTCATGGATGGTATTGTGTCTTAGGGTATGTTCACACGGCCAAATTTCAGACGTATACGAGGCGTATTATGCCTCGTTTTACGTCTGAAAATACGGCTCCATTACGTCGGCAAACATCTGCCCATTCATTTGAATGGGTTTGCCGACGTACTGTGCAGACGACCTGTTATTTACGCGTCGTCGTTTGACAGCTGTCAAACGACGATGCGTAAAAATACAGCCTCGTCAAAAGAAGTGCAGGACACTTCTTTGGACGTTTTTGGAGCTGTTTTCTCATAGACTCCAATGAAAACAGCTCCAAAAACGGACGTAAAAAACGCAGCGAAAACAGCGCGAAAACGCCGCGAAAAATGCGAGTTGGTAAAAAAATGTCTGAAAAGCAGGGTCTGTTTTCCCTTGAAAACAGCTCTGGATTTTCAGACGTTTTTGTTGACTACGTGTGAACATACCCTTAGGGCTCTTTGGATCATTGTAATCAAAAAAATAAAATGTGCATAATAATTTGGAACGCTGTGTATGCCTGTACATTGTGTCTGTAAAATTGAAGGTAGAAGGGGTAAAATTGGTCAGTAATTATAGCCCTTAGGGTATGTTCACATGCACTATTTACAGACGTAATTCAGGCATTTTACGGCCGAAAATACTGCTTCAAAGCGTCAGCAAACATCTGCCCATTCATTTGAATGGGTTTTACGATGTACTGTGCAGACGGGCATTTTTTTTACACGCCGCATCAAAGAAGTGCATGTCACTTCTTGGGACGTAATTGGAGCCGTTTTCCATTGACTCCATAGAAAAACAGCTCCAATTACATCCGTAATTGACGCTGCGAAAAACGCATGCACATGCCATTACGTCTGAAATTCAGGAGCTGTTTTCGCCTGAAAACAGCTCCGTAATATCAGCCGTAACGGACGTGCACGTGTGAACATACCCTTACAGTTGACAGTGTGGTAATGTATTACTTTTTATTTCTTTTAGCTATTCAGTTAATCTATCTGTACATGAGAAATAATTCTCCATTTGCAGCAGTTACATCTTTGCAGACATTTGTAATTTTTTCATGTTCGTTCTTGAGGATGTTCAGGGGAATGTGTATGGAAATAATCAATGCTTCCATAAAATAATATTGTTTTTGCAGTATTAGCACTTCTCTGATAATAACAAGAAGGACAATGCAAATTGCTAGCTGTTTTTTTTGTCCTGAGAGGCTGCGAGCAGGCTGACGATGTAAAAGAAATAATGGACTGCACTACTTGCTAAAATATTCAGGTGCTATAGGGGTTCGGGTCTGGTCAACCCACAATTTGTACAAAGAAGATAACCCAAGAACTCAGGTATGAAAATGAATTATGAGAAGGATCCTTTTTTCTTTTCAAAATTTCCAAAGACTTTAATTTTCAAGGTATGTATTCTCTTGGTAAGAGGAGTATAGTTGTAACAGGGGATATTTTTATTTTTTATCTGATAATAACAAGAAGGACAATGCAAATTGCTAGCTGTTTTCTTTCCTGAGAGTCTGCCAGCAGGCTGACGATGACCATTTATGTCTGTGCTTTAAAAATGCATACAGATTTCAGACTGTTGTAAAATTGTAGGCAGTTGGTTGATAGTGCTGAAAAGGGAAGCTGCTAGGCATATGAATTTATCTAGCCGCGATACCTGTTATTATGGTTAGGCCCCATGCTTACAGCCACCCGCATACAAAGTATGGAAGCACGGCCCGTATAATGCAAAAGAATGGACATGTTCCATCATTTTCTGAACATTTCTACGGCACGGACACCCATCCGTAGCGATACGGAAAGGTTTCCGCGGCCAATAGAACTGAATGGGTCCGTAATTGCGGACCGTATTACAGTCCTCAATTACGGACAATGCACAACGGTCGTGTGCATGGGGCCTTAGTCTACAGCTGTAGGGAGAGGTTCCAATAATAAATACTAGGGGACTGCCATTTAAGCAATAAAATATTAAATATTCTGCTGTGTTCCTTAAATTCACATACACTATAAAAAAAATAGGTTCACCCATGATACATTAGGGATTTACATTGACTGCTTGTCAACTGTAAATTAAGACACTCTCTTCTCCTTGTCTGGGAGACAGTACTCCATAATGAAGAACAGCAGGAAAATGGAACATCAAGCAGATTGCAGCGATTATTACGATGCTTTAATTCACCATCATTGATCCCATTGGGACATGAAATGTAGGCATCTAAATCTTTTAGTTACAGTTTAATGCTTATTGTGTAGCAAAACAGAAAATTCTTGTGAGTTATTGGTATCTAGATTTGATTTACTAGCAATGTTGAACCATCATATAATACAAGTTATAGGTTATAGTTGAGGTTCATATACACTCAGTATTGCTGGACTGTGCTAAGCAATAAATAGCATATAATCATTTGCAGTTATTAAAGGCTACAGACACCTTTGCACTGACAATTTTTTGTTTATTATTGATTTGCTTCCTAAGTGCAAAAATAGTCAACTTTCTAAATAGTCTTTATTAAAAATATCTTACCATTTTTTCTGCTGTAGAGTCTGTTTAACTCCTTAACTTAGCTGGTTGTTCTGCTGTTTCTGACATAGATCAGGCAGCACAATGGCTGTGTCGGCTCTCTCTATTCTCTCTTCTCTCAGAAACAGCATCAATGATGGGGAGGAGATTGTGCACAGCTGATGAGATTGTGGAAAGGGGGGAAAGTTTCCAAGTGTTCAGTGAGGGGGGTAGATCTCAAAAGCTGTACAGAATCAGAGTGTAGATAAGGAGGAAAACACACAGGGGGAGGGGGAAAATCCACACAGAGAGGCGAGCACCCACGACAGATTGTGCAGCCAAAGGGAGGGGGAAATTCTTTAGCATCAGAATATGATAGGACAAGTCAGAAGATATTCCTCATGGGCTGTAGGAGTAAAACTGTGCTGATACATGACAGCTAGCGAAGAAAGCAGCATTCTGAGGTCACAGAACTCAAATTGATCATGGGACATGCCCACATGAGAAAAGTCCGAAACTCGGAGCAGGTTGCAAACTGCATATCAGGGGGAAAGAAAATTAATGAAGGAATGGAAATTGCAGTCTGAATCTTAGTATAACTTTTTTTTAACTCAATGTAACCACAAACATATGTAAAAATCTTTTTCCATGTCAAATGTGTCCATAGCCTTTCAATTCTGATAAATACATCTTATTATGTAATTGTGTGCAGAAAATAATTACTGTGGCAAAATCTTCTTACCATACTGTTGGTTCTCCCTAAGGAGATAAGGCATTGCAAAGAGGCTGTACTCACAGCATTTCACATAGTTAACCAGAACTCTGCACTCTGAACCCAGTACCGGTGCAACGTCACAGGGGGCCTCCCCACTGTTTCTTTTTTTTAAAAAACATCATTTTTTATTAACAGTTTTTACATTTTCTTATAAACATTTCACAGAAAGGTTGCGTCATAAATGAACAGCACGCAACTGCCAACAAAATAACATTAAACTAACATAGCATAACATACAATCATGGCATATTTTTCGATCCTCATATCAACTGAAAAAACATGACTTCCCCTATCCCTGAACACGACTTAGGTCATCAATGAGTAGCTACGTCCCATCTATCCCCTAACTAGACTGAAGTTGCAAGCCTCCTAAAGTGCCTGCCAGAAGCTGTGTATGATACCACGCTGTGTGCCTGAAAGGCGTAACAATTTCCACCACCTCGGCCGCTGTGTATTGCGATTCTATAAATATTTGCCATTTAGCGAATAACTTCTTGGCTCCCGCTTCTTTCCGTCTTTCCACCTCCACCCGCTCAAGAGCTAATAACTGTTTCAAACGGGACACTATCAGGTCTAGCCCCGGCGTGTCAGTTTCCAGCCATTTACCTAGAAGGCATCTCAAGGCCACCAGTAAAATCGTGTATACCAAACGGGGAGGAGATCTCATCCCTCGAGCACCCTCTTCCTCCGGCGGTCGCGCCTGATGGAACAGCAGCGCTTCAGGCGTCATTGGAAGTTTCGCCTTCCAATGATCCAAAATATAGTTGTGTACCATCACCCAATATCGTTTACTATGAGCACAACCCCATACTCCATGCCACAAATTCGTCAGGGGGGTGTGACATTTGGGACAACATGTAATGCGATCGGGGAAGGACTGTGAAGGCAAAATATTGAAGCCATATATAGCCGAATGCATTAATTTAAAATAGGTTTCCCTCCAGCTCTCGTTCACGATACTCCTCCGTACCGTCTCCCAACCCCCCAATATGATCTCTCCTATACCTGGATCTTGAGTCCATCGTTCCCAGACTTTGAACATATCCCGTGGTCGCGGGCGGACATAACAATCCCCAAGTGCTCTATACAACCTTGAAATAGTCACCCGAAGAGTCGTTGGGCCTATGACCTCATCTAGAGTAGGAATGGTGGCTTCCTTATTCAAATCCCTGAGCCTAGAGGTGCAGAATGAGCGCACCTGAAGAACTTGTAAAAAATTAACATTACACTCTAAGGGTCTGAGTTTAGCGGTGATTTCCGCCACGGTTAACCACCTCCTTTCCTCTATATGCATAAGGTCCCCTGCGTTATTAATGCCTGAATCCCCCCAAGAGGCAAACCTATCCCCACTGTCTACTCCCGGTAGGAATTCCGGGTGTCCACACAACGGCATATGTTTAGAGAGCAGGTGAGGCAGGTCAAAGAATTTACGAACCGCTTTCCAGGCTAGGACTGCATCTCTCAGCGCAATGGAGGTTTTGAGACGGCACGGAAGAGAAGCAACTCTACAGTGTAACAAGGCTTTCAGGTTCCAGGGTGAGGTATACGCCCCTTCCAGATCTAAGTTGGAATAATGGCTCGTTTCGTGGAGCCAATCAACTACATGACGAAAGAGAAGGGATAACGGCAACTGACACCATCTGGTGAGTTCCGCCTGTATTTTTTTAAATAGCGGTGGATAATTCAGGCCATACAGGGTTTCAGGCACCTTCCCTATCTTAATGCCTAGATAAGTAATTCAGTGCTTGACCGGAGATATCCCACATCCCAAAGATTGCCAAAAGGTCTTAGGTAACGGTTTGCCTAACTCCAGCAGTTCGCTTTTAGCTATGTTGACTTTGTATCCCGAGCATTGCCCAAAGTCCTGTAAAAAATGAAAGACCGGCAATAAATGCTCTTGAGGATTTGACATAAAAAGTATAATGTCGTCAGCAAGCAGGGCTAACTTAACTGCCAGAGACCCCACCTGAATACCTCTGAACACTGCGGACTCCTCCAAAAATCTAGCCATAGGTTCCACTGCTAGATTAAATAATAGTGGCGACAGGGGACATCCCTGACAGGTCCCTTTATGCAAGTGAAAGGGAGCCGACAGAAATCCTGAGGAATAAACGCGAGCTTGGGGATTATTGTAGACACCTTTCAAGAAGATCCAAAAGGCTCCCTGGACATTCATCTTATCCAGCACCATCCCCAGCCATTTCCACTGTATGTTATCAAAAGCTTTCTCTGCGTCTAGCGCCAAGAGTACCGGCCGGGTACCTGGCTGGGGATCATGCTTGACTGTTTCTAGCACCGTCAACACCTTGCGCAGATTAGCCACTGCTGCCCTGCCCTTTAAAAAGCCCACTTGGGATTTTCGCACCAATGTGGGTAGATACATAGCCAAACGATTAGCTAAAATTTTGGTGAGTAATTTCTGGTCTTGGTCTATCAATGATATGGGACGATATGACCCCGGGTCAAGAGGATCCTTCCCTTTCTTGGGCAATACCTTTATATGTGCTATTTTGGCCTCCGCTGGGAAAGTACCGGTCCTTAGTAAAATATTATAATATTCCACCAAGATAGGGCTAACTTCCTCTCTTAGGGACTTAAAAAATTCTCCCGTAAACCCATCTGGCCCCGGGGCCTTTCCGTTAGATAAGGTCCTAATGGTACTCATGATTTCCTCCAATGTAACATCTGCGCTCAGGTAATCGTTCTGCTCCTGAGTGAGCCCAGGCAAATTTACCTTCTCCAAAAATTCCCTACCTTTTTGGGGGTCAATGGGCGTGTCTGAGTATAGGTGTAATGGCAGGAAGGAGGTGAAGGGAAAGTGAGCCCTAATCTACCCACCGCCCTGTCCCTGCCTACTTGCAACGACCCGCCCTAGGCGACGGGGTACAACTGGGCGGCAGTCCCTACGCTGTCTAAGTGCACGGGAGAACAAACAGGGAACACGCAAGGGAAGGGGCAGTAGCCCACGGAACGCCGCGAGGAAACGGAGCGGTGAATGAATAGTCAGGACCAGGATGAAGTGGAGTATACCAACGTGAGCACGGAGAAGGAAGCAAGCCAGGGGCAAAGCGAAGCAGGTTAAGCGGAACTGCAGCAAGGCAGAAGCACGGCAGAAGCAGGCTGGAGCAAGCAGCAGTGGGGCCAGGAATCCAGAAGAATTACAAGCACTGAGGAAGAGAACACGGCAGGTAATAAAGGTCAGGGGGCGGAGCTAACTCCGACTGACCAGGCCGCGATAGGCTCTCCCACTCCTGAGCCTGCCACCCTGGTTGGTGGGAGACGGAGTCAGTCTAACAGGTCTGGCCTCAGGTGTGGATTGATTAATCCCAGGAGTATACCTAGACGTAGTACCTGGCAGATCCCTAACAGTACTCCCCCTTTTATGAGGGGCCACCGGACCCTTACTAAGAGGACCCGGTTTAGTAGGGAAGAGAAGGTGGAACCTCCTGATCAATACCCCAGCGTGAACATCACGGGCAGGTACCCAAGTCCTCTCCTCCGGCCCGTATCCTCTCCAATGGACCAGGTACTGGAGGGAGCCCTGGACCATCCTACTGTCCATAATCTTGGCCACCTCGAATTCCACCCCCTCAGGGGTGAGAACGGGAACAGGAGGTTTCCTCGAGGGGGACCAGGACGGGGAGCAGCGTTTGAGGAGGGAGGCATGGAAGACGTCATGTTTGCGAAAGGATGGGGGCAGCTCCAGACGGAAGGATACAGGGTTGAGGACTTCAATGATCTTATAAGGTCCAATAAATCGGGGAGCAAACTTCCTGGACGGGACCTTAAGGCGCAAGTTCCTGGACGACAACCAGACCAAATCCCCGACGACAAACCGGGGGTTAGCAGAACGTCTACTATCAGCCTGAATCATTTGTGCGCTCTGGGACGCCTCTAGGTTCTTCTGAACCTGGGCCCAGACAGTGCACAGTTCCCGATGAACATCCTCTACCTCAGGATTATTGGAACAACCAGGGGAAACGGAGGAGAACCTTGGGTTAAACCCGAAATTACAGAAAAACGGGGAGACCCTTGACGAGTTACTGACCCGGTTATTCAGGGAAAATTCAGCAAGGGGACGGAAAGTGAGCCCTAATCTACCCACCGCCCTGTCCCTGCCTACTTGCAACGACCCGCCCTAGGCGACGGGGTACAACTGGGCGGCGGTCCCTACGCTGTCTAAGTGCACGGGAGAACAAACAGGGAACACGCAGGGGAAGGGGCAGTAGCCCACGGAACGCCGCGAGGAAACGGAGCGGTGAATGAATAGTCAGGACCAGGATGAAGTGGAGTATACCAACGTGAGCACGGAGAAGGAAGCAAGCCAGGGGCAAAGCGAAGCAGGTTAAGCGGAACTGCAGCAAGGCAGAAGCACGGCAGAAGCAGGCTGGAGCAAGCAGCAGTGGGGCCAGGAATCCAGAAGAATTACAAGCACTGAGGAAGAGAACACGGCAGGTAATAAAGGTCAGGGGGCGGAGCTAACTCCGACTGACCAGGCCGCGATAGGCTCTCCCACTCCTGAGCCTGCCACCCTGGTTGGTGGGAGACGGTGTCAGTCTAACAGGTCTGGCCTCAGGTGTGGATTGATTAATCCCAGGAGTATACCTAGACGTAGTACCTGGCAGATCCCTAACAATAGGGCTTGGTAATACTTACGCAAAATAGTGTTAATTTTTTTAGGATCTGATGTAGGAATTCCGGTGGTATCGTTAAGTGTTAAAATGTGCGACGGTGCATACCTCCCCTTCGCTAGTCGTGCTAATAATTTGCCCGCTTTATTGCCGAAACGCATGAACTCAGCATCAAATTGGGACCGATAAATACTTTCTCTTTTATCTAACCACTGATCAAATTGCCGCTTGGCTTCCCTCCAGGTCTCCCCCAGAGACGTTGACGGAGAGTGTAAAAATGCTGTGTATGCACACCGTAATCGTTCACTCGCCGTCTTGTACCCTTCGGTAGTCTTGCGTTTAAGATTAGACATAAATTGTATAATTTTCCCGCGAATTACTGCTTTAGCTGTACGCCAATACAATGACGGGTCCGAACGATGCGACGCATCATCCCCATCAAATTCCGTCCACCATCCCCTTAACTTCTGTAAAAAACCCTCATCCGTTGCCAGAAAGGAAGGGAACCTCCATATAAAATCCATTCCCCTAGCTACTGTGTCGGCCAGAGTAATGGTAACCAGGGCATGATCCGAAATGATGAGATCCTCTATTGCCGTGTCACGTAACCGGCGGGATAAGGCATCATTCACCAGCAAATAATCAATATGCGACCACGATTGATGGACATGAGAATAGTGTGTGTATTCCCGAGCATCAGGGTGTAAAGTCCTCCAAGCATCTGTAAGGGCAGTGTGTCTTAAAAAGTCTGGCAAGATCCTATCTCTATTTCTATGCGAACTGGCCCCTGCACTCCTATCCTCCCTGGAGGACCTTACAGTATTAAGGTCTCCCCCTAGTACTAATAATTTGGTGCGATCCTGCTGAAGTTGGGCTTCCAAGTGACCAAAAAATCCTGTGTTGGCCGCATTCGGGCCATAAACATTATGGATACTAATAGTTTCCCGTGCATGTTCCACCACTAGATGGATCCAACGGCCCTCATCATCACATGTTCCTGGGACACCAATGTAAAAGCTACATTTTTGTGCAGCAAAATTATAACTCCCGCCTTACCGTCTCTAGCAGCCGAGCCAAAAACTTGACCCACCCAGAACTTTTGTAGATACTTAAATACTGGCTCGGTAAGGTGAGTTTCCTGTAACAGGGCTACATCTGGATGTAATCGTTTCATGTGTCGCAAAAGTTTGGTCCTTTTCTGTGGGGATCTAAGCCCCTTAACGTTCCATTAAATTATTTTCATGTTATTGGGCAATGCATAAGATGAGCTAAGGCGTCAAAAAGCCGTGATTGGTTCGGGGAGTCGGATCCATCTTTACCTAAAAGCCATGCATAAACATTAAGAACACAGCCCAAACTCGGCCTAGAGAACAAAACTAAACTCCAAATCAAGGCCATCAGACCTTGACCAAAAGAGAAAGAAAAATCGCCTGCGGCAAGGGCCTTCAACCCCCTAGTACCCATTGGCGTAAGAGACTTCACTTTTTTCTGTTGTGCACTAACACGTCCCTCCCTCCCCCTCCCCCCCAGACCTGCGTATATACCACATATAGTGACAGAGCTGCACCAGCCAATAACACACCATAAACCCCTTGCAGCTGGTACACAGTCTTATACCAAAGGACCAACAGCCTAGAATCCGTTCAGATTACAGTATAATATGTAGACATAAACCCTGCTCCACTTCAAGGCTGCCACGCACAACGACCCAGAGGCCCCTACCGAAAATTCCCCGAGTATGTGACCTGCAACGGACATGACTAATCCCGTACGAGAGAGAGGCCTTGTAGAATTCTCGATCGGAGATACGCATAAGGAGAGAGCCTAGAACAGGCCCTAACTCAATCTCAAACCCCCTGCAGTGTAAATACGGCAGAATATAAAAATGCATACATTTTAACATTGTAACATTAGATCAGTTGACGACAGAAAAAATGCTGCATTACAAGACAGTCAAGTGCAATCATCAAAAATTATCTGCAAACTTATCTGCAAAAGATAGAAACCTGCAATTGATCTACAGCGTCCACAGAACCACCTCATCAGATATAAGGGTCCTGAGAAAACTCCACTCGTCAATCAGGAGACGTAGACTGGGTGCGATGCCGCGGTCGTCTCTGCGGCTTTGGAGAGTCCCCTCTGTTCCTGGATAATCCTCCACGTGCTCTTCCGGGTGTGGGCATTAAAGCTTCTGCCCAGGTTCGCTCCATATCCAGTCGACTCCTTCCGACTTCTCTTGACTTGCGACGTGGGCTGTGTGCTGGACTGTGTTGCTCCTCGTGCGGGGGGCGGTTTCTACATAACTCTGCAAGTGCGTGCTCCGCTTCCTTCGGTGTGGTAAATATCTTGGTCCGACCACTCTCTTGAAACACGTGTAAGATAGCTGGATATTGCAGGTTAAAATGCACTTTCGCTTGGAACAGCGCGGTACAGATCTTGCTGAAAGAACGCCTGCGTTTCGCGACCTCCGTAGAATAGTCCTCGAAAAGTAGCACTCTCATGCCCATTATCTCCAAAGGTCGAGATCTGCTGCGAAATGCCTTCATAAGTGCCACCTTATCATTGTATTCCAACAGCTTAAAGATGACTTGTCTGGGACGAAGCGAGCTGCTGACATCCGCTGATGGAAGATTTCTGGGGTCCGGTCCCACCCTGTGCGCCCTTTCCACCCGGCAGGGACGCTGAAGACCCAATGCTGCTGGCAATGTCCTCTCACATAGTCGCTGTAAATCAGAAGGGACAACCGCTTCTTTCAGACCCACAAGTCGCAGTTTGCTCCTCCTGGAGCGGTTTTCTAGGTCCTCCACCTTGTCCCCCAACTGCGTAGTAGTAGACAGCACCACTTTAAGTTTGGATTGCAGGTGCTCATTTTCATCCTCCAACAGCGTTATACGCTGTTCTAATTCATCAGTCCTGGAAGTTACTTGTGCCAGATCCGTATGCATGCGGTTGAGAGAAGCTTGCACCGTTTTTTCCAGTGCTTTTTGCAGGTCAGGAGCTATCCGCTTAGCCACTTCATAGGCCAGGGCTATATAATCGACAGGTGCAGGATAAGAAGAGGCTATGGGTTCTGCAGGGCTTGAAAAAGGGGACTGAGGCTGCTGCAGCTCATCATCCTGTGTGTATAGCGGGGCAGCAGTGGCGGGAAGCGCCGCCTTCTTACCTCCCTTCTACACGGTCGCGGCTGAATCCTTCATGGCTGGCTTATGTGTGCTTCTGAGGAGGTACCGTTCCATACAGGCACCACCGGGTACGCTCCTGTGTGCAGGGCCGGTGTTTGACAGCTGATTTTCGCCGCCGAAGCGACTGTTGCAGGCAAGCAGGTTAGGTGGGAGCTGGAGCTGAGTCACTCGCGTCCTGCATCGCCAGCACCGGAATCGGAAGTCCCCCACTGTTTCTAACAGCTTAGATGCTGCAGTCACTTTTTTCACAGAAAATTCCCCAAAAACTTTTTGGGGGTGTTCAGAGACTACCCCTAAGAGGAGGGTTCTCTAAACAAAAAGGCGCTAAGTGCCTGCTAACCGTATTCAACTGTTCCAGCTCATGGGCAAGCTCTCCTCTTCCTGGCCTAATATTTCAGCCATTTCCAGCGCCAGAGCTCCCTCCAGTGGTCGGCGAGCGGTACTATACGCCGGAGCTCTTTCTAATGGTCAAAACGCAGTACTACATGCTATAACTTCCTCTATAAGTCAAAATACAATACTATATGCAGGAGCTCCCTCTAGTGGTTAGCATTCAGACTTCTAATTTGGAAGTGCTCAGACTACTTCCAAATTAAACCTCCCTCTGTGTCACATAATTGAATTGAACTGCCGTTATAAGCCTCTCTATGAGCACAACAGGTGTAACAGTATTAGGTGCCATTCTGTGAAATGAGGGTGCATAGAACTAGCATCCAATCAGATCATCAGAATAGCAACAACATCTGGAAATTTATTTCCTGGAATACACATTTCCACGTGTGGGAAATTTCATATTGAACATTTAAAAAAACTGTTCTTGCGGCTTGCCTGCTTTTTAGCTTAGCTCTATTAGGGTCAGTGGCATAGCTACAGGGGTCACAGCAGTCACAGTTGCGACTAGGCCGTGAATCCATAGGAGCCCATAGGCCCCTACACCATGTCCATCCACAGTTACTTTAGTAACTAGGGCCTATGTAGTAAACTACAAGGGCACCGGTTACTACAGTAACATCTCGATATACTGACACTCCTCGCTTAGATACACGGCGTTGCAGCATCAGTTTTCATATATTTATCCTCCTCACTCCTGTGTTGGGTCGTCTTTGGCATTGGACTCAGCGGTGATTCCTGATGCCATTCTGCCTTATGATGTTATGTGCGCCATGCACATAATGTTGTGAGGATGATTGGCCCCTGTAACCAGCGCTGCGCCCGATGCCGAAGACAACCCGACTCAGAAGCGAGAAGTGTAAGTATGTGAATACTCATGCTGGGGCCGTGTATCTAAGCCTATCACGTGTGATACTATTTGCTAGACCCTGGATCTAAAGGGCCGTTTACACCTGCCGATATTTGGCCGGTGCAGTGAGCTCCGATCAACGAGTCATCGTTGATTGGCGCTCGTTTGCTCCTGTCACACTGAGCTATGTATGGCTACGAGCGGTCTACAAGGGGGCTGTATGGCACGATCTACAGGGGGCGCTATCTACAATGGGGGGCTGAGTTTGGCACCCAGGAGAGGGGAGGGGGGCCCAGTCAAATGTTTGCTATGGGGCCCAGTGTTTCCTAGTTACACCCCTGCCAGGAGGTCAGCGCATGTAGAGCTGATTTTATCACAGGAAGGGCAGAGTGATTATAAAGTACAGAGTACTAAATTACCAGTGAGAATAAGATGAACATCAGGTAATTGTCAGACATATACTGAGAGGAATAAGCCTTAGTAAGGGAGAGCTTGGAGAGTTGCTTTAATAATGTTCCGTATGAACACTATTGATCTCTAAGAAAGAACAGTCATGAGCAGGAGGATAAAATCCTTGTCTACCTGCTAATTGAAAATCTATAGGGATCAATAGAGTTCATGTACTCTGTTAGTAACACAGTAAAAGAAACATAATGGCTACATGAAACTTGTTGCTATTGAAGTTTTTACATTTTAGGATTTTGCAGATGTTCATTAAAAAATCTCCCAAAAGTGGATATATCCTTTGAAGTGTATGAGGTAACACAGTGTGTCCTGACCTGCAGACTTGTGCTTTAAGTTTGGTATTTAAACTTATAAAGAAACTTCTATGAAAATGGGCCCTCATAAAATGGAAAGTAAATTAAATGTACTGTACATGTGCCACAAGTTGAATATTCTGCACCGATAGGAACACCATAATTTTCAGAATTTGTTTAGCAAGCTGCCAGATGCAACTAGGTTTTCCTTCACCTGGGGCAAGGATTCAGTTTGCTACACTAGCCCTGTATCTAAATACACTGGCCAACACAGAGTGGCTTATTGGTGCCCCCCCCCCCCCCCGGCACCCAGCATCCCCACCTCATTTATGCCCCTGCAAGCTGCAGAAACAATCGAGCAGCAATACAAAAATGACTTGCTGGTCCTCTTCCATTAAATCCTTCCTCTAGTAAAGAAATCCTGGATGCTGATGGCATGTCATAAATGTGTGTCACCAACACATGAATGGCAAAAAACACACCAAATAAAAAATAAATGTTTATTAGTAAGTTATAATAGCTTTCTTCGAATTATTACATTTTAAAACTTTAGTACTTTTAGGTCTCTCCTTTAAGGCCCTGTTCACACTGAGTTTTTTGCAGGCAGAAAATTCTGCCTCAAAATTCTGTTTGGAATTTTGAGGCAGATTTTAATCTGCCTGCACGCCGTCTGCTGCGTTTTCCGTGGCGTTTTTCGCTCGGGCCCATTAAGCGCCATGGGCAAAAATGCAGCAAAATACGCTTTCTCTGCCTCCCATTGATGTCAATGGGAGGTCAGAGACGTAAACGACCGAAGATAGGGCATGTTGCTTCTTTTTCCCGCAAGCGTTTTTTTCTTCTCGTGGGAAAAAACGACTCTGCCTCCCATTGAAATCAATGGGAGGCATTTTCAGAGGTTTTTTGGTGCGTTTTCCGATGCGGTTTCCGCGTAAAAAAAACCTCAGTGTGAACAGGGCCTAAACCAGGGGCATAACCATACAGGGTTTAGAGGTCGCTCTAGTCCCTCTGCCCTATATGAGGAGATCAGTGCTACAAATGGGGCATAATAGTTGGGGGGCAATTTATACTCCAGGTCAAAGAAGCTTATAAGACTTTATATAAATTAATTTCCATTTATACCACGTTTCAAGTTATCATCTTTTTTTGTTTTTTTTTTATATATATATTTCACTCTAAATGACCAAGTCAATATTTCAATCCTTCAAGGATTATTAGGTTATGTATAATTTTACAGCTCAGATATGAGAAATAATTATTGAACCATTCAGTCAGCTAGCGTAAACTAGGAAATTCTAGTTGGTTTTTATTTCCTGCCCATTAAAGTGGTTCATTAGAAGGATATCCCTGGAGTAACACTAAAAGGTTTATAACATGATTATTATCCAACAATTTAGAAGTAAACACATTAATTAGCTAATGCATATTAATTTGCTGTAAGGGATCTTAAAATTCAATAGCAAAATTGCTTTAAGTTAAATAATATTGGAGCAAAACATTTGCAGGTTAAAACTTTTTTATTCATTTTTTTTTCATAACTTTCTTGTTTTCAGAAAACGTTATTTTATAAAGTCCTGTGCTCATGTCATAAATATAGAAAGCCATGTGTCCAGTAAAGCAACACCCGAAGTCCCTACAGTTTGTGTTACGAAGTTGTTTACACTGTGCGCCTCTGTATATGCCTCCATATGGCACTGTATTGTCACCTCAATGTAATGCTTCTAGTAGAGAATACTTCCATAATATAGCACGTAATAAAACATGCCACATTTTTTTCTTCTGAGAGATTCTGTGATAAAAAAAAAACCTCTGTGTGCCTCTGTATAAAATCAGAAATACTCGGAGGTACAGAATGGGCTCATAGATTTGCATGGATGCCAAATTACAGATTCATACAAAACGGGTCTGTAACACAGAATGAATCTTAATAAAGGTTGATTTTGATATGTCTATTGCAGAAACATGATGTTAAAGAGGCTCTGTCACCAGTTGGAAATAAGATTAAAAACGCCCAGTTGTCCATAAGAAAGGCACATTTGCATAAATATAAAAATGCTCATAACTTGGCCAAAAATGCTCGATTTTGAAAAAGAAAAATGTTACTGTTATCTACATTGCAGCGCCGATCAGCTGCAATAGGAGATAGGGGTTTGAAAATCTGGTGACAGAGCCTCTTTAAGGACTGTGGATGATTCGGGGTCCAGTGGCTGAAACCATCAGGCATGGTGACACCCAACCTTCCAAACACACATACTAAAAACATAATTAATAAATAAAGACCAAGAAACAATGCAGATGGAATAAAATGGCCGCGGTATTTATTAAGGGGTTACATAACAAATAGAATAAATAAATATTTAACTTGTAATAAATACCAAATATTTTAATAAATATTAAAAACCAATAAATATTATACAAATAATTCATGACCTTGTCCACCCATAAACTGGGTGGACAAGATACCGCGACAATAAAAGGGAGGGGGGGCGGGGCGATGATGTTCCTCTTCTTCATCCAACTCGGACGGACAGCAGACCACTCCAAAACCTGGGAATATATATTCAAAATTCCCGCCTTTTTACCAAAGGGAAACAATGAAAACACCAGATTTTCCCGCCACATAGGAATTTTCCAGAACCTGTGCGTGCCAAGACCAAGTGGCTGGGGCACCACTGACCTGAACTTGACCCAATACAGGTAAGTATTAAATAAAAATAGGATAAAATAAGGGTTAAACCAAATGACCTTTAATTAATGACCATAAAAGGAACTGAAGGAAAACAGGAGGAAAAAAAAAAGGGGGGGGGGCGCCGTGTTACCATGAGGGGCCACGCTGTAAACAGGCTAATAGCCCCTATTCAGGAGGGTGCAAACAGCAAGAGTATTCAAGTACTAGTCCAGGCTCGGTACATAGATTAATGGCATTTGGTATAACCTGAGTCATATAAAAACTAGACCACAAGCAGGGAGCTCAATAGTTTGACAAATAGCAAGGCCAAGGCTTTTATCGTGAGCCAAAATGGTGATTGGTCTCTATTGGAGACTATTTTGAGAAATTTGGAGTCCAAGATCTTGTTAACAATATATTTTTCTTCACCTTTCACGTTCACTGGACGTGGAGGAGATCAATTGTGGCCCAGATAAGGATTTTTCTGATATGACTTAAAAAGAGAGCATCAAAAAACTGGATGTAAATTTTAAACAAAAAGTGAGTGCAGAAATTTTAAATGGCCCCATATATTTCTGGTCAAATTTTGGAGAAGGTAATTTCAGCTTTACATTTTTTTGTGGAAAGTCACACTTTGCCCCCTGCATGAAAAGCAGGAGTTGTCTTCCAGTGTTTATCAGCAGCCTGTTTAAGCTGTTTTTGAGCATCCCTTGTTCCCCATTCTAGGGAATCAACAATTCACACCGGGTCTGTAAGCATTTCCTCTCTGGGATTAGCAGACAACAAGTAAATGCACAGCAGTTCTATTCTCTCTAAGTTGAGGTAGTTATGTCGTCAGGAGCTGATGGCTCATGCGGATCCCTTGTCGCTGGGCTTTTCTCTCTCTCCAGCTCTCACATTATCTTGTCTCTGCCTCCCCCAGCTCGCTTTAACAGATCTCCATCACATATGATCAGGCTTGTCATGGTTCTGGCCCCATCCGGTATTCTCTATCTGTGTTTTACTCATTACAGATCACTGCGGACTCACACTTTGAATTTACACAAGTCCTCTAGCTAGTATCAAGAAGCAGGGTACATATTGTTATGTAAATTGCATCATGTCCCCTCCAAGATGCATAAGTTGTACCCATTTGTCTCCGCCTTATGCTGGTGATGTAGTTCACCTGAGAGTTTTGGAACTGCCCTAGTGTTTTGAAACTGCCCTAGTTTATCAGACTTCTAGAATGGAGTACATAAGGTGACTTGTGAGGTGGCCTCAATTTTGCTACATCACACCCCGTATTTATATCTCTGACCTCTCCTTCAGAGCATATAGGAAAACAATACTGAAACAGCTTGTTAATGCTGCCAGATCCTGTATCCCAGCTCTCTGGAAATCTACCTTCTGACCATCTTTGGCCCACTGGAAATGGAGGAGTGTAGCGTCCAGGGCCGCGGGCCGTCTGGTTTACTTACCTCCCTACACCCGCAGCCATGGATCTGTGAGCGCTGGTCCCCATCTCCTTCCTAGGAGACACCAGCGCTCACTTCCACTCCAGTCCGCTGTGTCCCGTAGGGTGCCCGCGCACGCTCGTGCCCGCTCTTAAAGGGTCAGAGCGCGCACATGAAAATAATCATCATCATCAACTCACATGTTTTCCTGGACTTTAAGAAGGCCTCTGCCCTTCTGATCCTTGCCTGAGCGTTGTTCGTCATACCCTAGTTTGTCTAAGCAAATGCTCTACTAGTGTTTTCAAGTTCCAGTGTTCCCTGTTCCTGTATCCCGTATCCTGTATCCCGTGCTATCCTGTTCTAGTGCCGTGCTGTGCTGTAGTTGTGCTGTGCTGTATCTACGCCTGTCCTGCTGCTCCACGCCTGACGTCTACCCGCTGTCTAGTCCCAGCCGAGCATGCCTTGCTACTGTCTGAGCTGCCACGGGTACCTTATATGAACTGTGGACTGTGACCTGTGCCCTGTTGGCCAGCTGCCATACCGCCAAGGCGGTATGGCCCAGTGGGTCCACGAACCCAAGGTGACAGTACGCTCAGGCCATGGACCCTGCTGTTCGATCCAAGACCATGACGACGTCACAAGAGATGCGGGCGGATATGCTAGACCTCCGGTCTCGACAGGACCAACTCCTCCAGGCCTTGAACATTCTCGCACATCGGCAGAAGGCACGAGCTGCCGTTCCTCCTACTACACCTCCTGGCAGTACTGTTCCTCAGACTACACCTCCTGGCAGTGTTGACCCTCATTTTTCTTTGCCACTTCCTGACCACTATGATGGAGACACAAGTACCTGTCGTGGATTTTTGAACTAGTGCCAGATCCACTTCAGCCTGTATTCAAGGGTATCTTCGTCTGATGGCACAAGGGTCGCTTTCATCATCTCTGTTCTTACTGGCAAGGCCCTTGCATGGGCAAACACTATCTGGGAGAGACAAGGACCAGAGACCCGTGACTTACAGGGGTTCCTCCGGACATTTCGCACAGTGTTTGAGGAGCCTGGATGAGTCTCATCTGCTGCGGCTTCCTTGCTGACCCTACGCCAAGGAAACATCTCGGTGTACGAGTACGCCATCCACTTCCGCACCCTGGCGGGAGAACTGTTGTGGAACAATGAGGCCCTGGTGGCTACATTCTGGCATGGACTGTCTCCTAAAATTAAGGACGAACTTGCCGCTCGAGACCTGCCATCTACCCTGGATGACCTCATCCTTCCGGCTGTCCGGATTCATAGAAGGCTCCGAGAACGGCTCCAAGAGCTTTGTCAGGAGGGAGGTCTTCCTAGTCCGGTCCCTACCTTGCAGCAACCCCTGCCGTCCTCAGATGCCGATCCTCCTAAGGAGTCTGTGAGGATGGACGAATGTAAGCTATCTACCCAGGAGAGACAATGCAGACGCACTTCGTTGCTCTGTCTTTAGTAGGCCATCTTGTACGTCTGTGTCCCCAAAAGCCCCAAAGCCTAGGGTTGGGGAAGAGAGACAACCTTGGGCAAAGTGGGACTCCAATCTAAATTATCCATACACATGACCATAGTGTCCGGTGAGAAAATGCATCAGGTCTCTGCGTATCTGGATCCGCTGTTAATTTCATTTGTAGTGACCTGGTGGACCTTCTTTAATTATCCCCTACCCCTCTGGAGAGACCGTTGATGGTTGCATCAATAAATTGAATACATCTGCCAGACCCATTTATAGCTGTGACCAAGCCGCTGAGGCTCAAAGTAGGGGCTCTCCACTCCGAACTTCTACCGTTCTATGTCCGTCCTGTCCAAGGCCGTTAACCCTGTGCTGCTGGGTCGGACTTGGCTCAGACTACATTCCCCAGTCCTGGACTGGAACTGTGGAGAGGTTCACCAGTGGGGCCCCGAGTGTCACAGCCGATGCCTGGTGCAGATTAGTTCGGCTTAGCCTCCTCTGCCTCAGTCTTTGGCAGGATTGCCTGGTCATTATGCTGCACTTTCGGACGTCTTCAGCAAAAGGGACGAGGAGACACTGCTCCCACACCGGGTATATGACTGTCATATCCAGTTGATTCCTGGTGCATCCCTTCCCCGTGGTAGGATATAGCCTCTCTCCTTTCCAGAGACTCTGTCCATGTCCGCCTATATTAAAGAGAACTACCGGAGGGGCTTCATATGGAAGTCTTCCTCCCTGGCAGGAGCCGGTTTCTTCTTCGTCAAAAAGAAGGGTGGCTCCCTGCGTCCTTGTATTGACTACAGTGGTCTCAACCAAATTACGGTGAAAAATAAGTATCCGTTGACATTGATCTCTGAACTGTTTGATCGTATACGTGGTGCCAAGATTTTTTTCCGAACTAGACTTGCGTGGGGCTTACAACCTGGAATGGAAGACTGCATTTAACACCCGTGACGGACACTATGAATATCTATTAATGCCCTTTGGCCTGTGTAATGCTCCCGCGGTCCTCCAGGAGTTCGTTAATGACATTTTCCATGACCTCCTCTATGTTTGTGTTGTGGTCTATCTTGATGACATCTTGATTTTTTCTCCAGATCCTATGACGCATCAGAGATATGTCCGTCAAGTTTTGCTGCGCTTAAGAGAGAATCGTTTGTACACCAAGTTGGAGAAGTGCGTGTTTGATAAGGATGCTCTACCCTTCCTGGGCTACATTGTCTCGAATAGAGGTCTCAAGATGGATCCTGAAAAGGTAATGTCTGTCTTGGAATGGCCACGTCCTTAAGGCTTGAGGGCCATACCGCGCTTTCTGGGATTCGCCAATTTTTATAGACAGTTTATTCCAAACATCTCCTCACTGACTTCTCCTATCTCTAACCTCACTAAGAACGGCATGAATGCCAAGGTGTGGACTCCTGAGGCAGAGTCCGCATTCAATAGCCTGAAGAGTGCCTTCACGTCAGCCTCTATTCTCCTTTATCCAGATGTTTCCCTACAGTTCTCATTGGAGGTGGACGCATCCTCTGTCGGTGCTGGTGCACTCCTGTTCCAGAGAGGTTCCAAGGGCAAGTCAATGGTATGTGGATACTTCTCTAAGCTCTTCTCTTCCGCAGAACGCAACTACTCGATTGGGGATCGGGAGTTACTGGCCATAAAATTGGTCCTGGAGGAGTGGAGACATCTACTAGAGGGCACAGCTCATCCCATCCTGATTTTTACGGACCAGAAGAATCTCACCTATCTTCAGACGGCCCAACGGCTGAACCCTCGTTAGGCCAAGTGGTCACTGTTCTTTACCAGGTTCCAGTTTGAGCTCCATTGTCGCCTGGCCAACAAGAATGTGAGGGATGATGCCTTGTCCAGGTCTTTTGAGACAGAAGATACCATGGAGATTCCACAGAACATTATTGATCCGTCTTGCATTGTCTCTGTCAATCCCCTGCAAGTTGGGGACATTCCTCCAGGGAGAATCCTAAGAACAGAACAGAGGGAGAATCCTCGGGTGGGGACACTCCTCTAGACTGGCAGGTCACGCGGGTACTCGTAAGACCCGGGATCTGATTGCCCGTCATTTCTGGTGGCCCACGCTACCCAAGGACATTATGGACTTTGTTTCTTCCTGCGCAGTGTGTGCAGCCAACAAGGTCACTCAATCCAGACCTGCTGGCCTTCTCCAGCCATTGCCTGTGCCCGATGCTCCCTGGCAGCATATAGATATGGACTTTATTACTGACCTGCCTCTCTCTGCTGGATGCAGTGATGTCTGGGTGGTGGTGAATCGATTTTGGAAGATGGCCCACTTCGTTCCTCTGACCGGTCTTCCTTCTGCTCCTCAACTGGCCAAGCTTTTCATCCAACACATCTTCTGCCTGCACGGCTTGCCGCAGCATATTGTGTCTGATCGGGGGGTTCTGTTCACCTCAAAGTCCTGGAGAGCCCTCTGCGAACTCCTAGGTGTAAAGTTGGACTTTTCCTCGGCCTACCATCCTCAGTCCAATGGTCAGGTCGAGAGGATCAATCAGATCTTGGAGAACTACTTATGCCACTTCATCTCCAAGCAGCATGATGACTGGGTGCAGTTGCTCCCGTCGGCTGAATTCTCCTACAATAATCACACCAGCGAGTTCACACAGAAGATACTGTTCTTTATTGTCTAATGCCAACACCCCCGAATTCCTCTCCCGGTGCCTGATACGTTTGAGGTACCAGCTACTGACACTGCCTTTAGGGACTTTCTGCAGATCTGGCAGCAGACTCGATCCTCCATCCTGCTGGCAGTCGACCGCATGAAACGGAAGGCGGACACAAGGAGAAGATAACCTCCTCAGTTTCTTCCTGGCACGAAGGTCTGACTGTCCTCCAGGAATATTCGTTTGCCCCCAGGTTCCTTGGACCGTTCGAGATCCTGCAGCAGATCAACCCAGTCGCCTACAAGCTTCGGATGCCTCCTACCCTCAAGATCCCCAACTCCTGTCTCTCTCCTGAAACTGGTGGTTCTGAACCACTTTAACAAGATTCCTAGCCCTGCGGTTGCCTCCAGCGGCCCTTCAGACACCTTTGAGGTTAAGGAGATCTTGGACACCAAGAAAGTGAAAGGAAAGACTTTTTATTTGGTGGATTGGAGGGGGTTTGGTCCTGAAGAGAGGTCCTGGGAGCCAGAGGAGAACCTCAGTGCTCCTACCCTTCTGAAGAAGTTCCTCTCTCACTCTGGCCCCAAGAAGACGGGGCACTAAAGGGGGGGGATACTTATAGATAGATAGACTCTGGGGGATACTGTAGCGTCCATGGCCGCGGGCCGTCCGGTTTACTTACCTCCCGACACCCGCAGCCATGGATCTGTGAGCATTGGTACCCATCTCCTACCTAGGAGACGCCAGAGCTCACTTCCGCTCCGGTCTTCTGTGTCCCGTAGGGTGCACGCGCACGCTCGTGCCCGCTCTTAAAAGGCCAGTGCGCACACATGAAAACAATCATCATCATCAACTCACATATTTTCCTGGACTATAAGAAGGCCTCTGCCCTTCTGATCCTTGCCTGAGCATTGTTTGTCATTTCCTAGTTTGTCTAAGCAAATGGTCCTTTTCTAGTGCCGTGCTGTGCTGTACTGTATCTACGCCTGTCCTGCTGCTCCACGCCTGACATCTACCCGCTACCTAGTCCCAGCCGAGCCTGCCTTGCTACTGTCTGACCTGCCACAGGTACCTTATACGAACTGTGGACTGTGACCTGCGCCCTGTTGGCAAGCTGCCATACCGCCAAGGCGGTACGGTCCAGTGGGTCCACAAACCCAATGTGACAAGGAGCTCACCGCATTGCTACATGATAGATATACTTCTAATTCAACTTTGCGGACCCCATGGACTCTATTCCAGGTTTTGACTAATTGTTGTTCCATCCTTTGCTGAAAATGATTAGGTAATCTTTCTTCCCATACGTTTTTTTATTCTCCCTACCCATTACTCTCCCATCCTCTTCCTTTCTACCGCACTGTTGTGTTCATGTGTGTTTTTCTGGCCGTGGTTAACTTAGGTCTTGCGTAACACATCTTCATTGGTAGACCATCATATGTACTCCTGCCTACTGCGTTCACATCATCTTGATATACTAAGCACTCCTTCTCTACTGTGGTCAAGTTTGCATATATATTGTTTATGTATTGTCTACTAATTGTGTTTGTGTTAACTTGAAATTCTAGAAAATAAAGAATTTATTAAAAAAAAGAAAAATGTTTTTGCGCATCTTACAACTTATCTTTAACCCTTTATAATGTCATCAAATTCATTTACTCCTGGTGGAAAGGTAGAAATTGGTAAATCAAGAATAAAGGCTGGGTGAAGGCCATTATTTGCATAGAAAAATCTTTGTGATGTTGAACTATGTTGTTATTATATGCAAACTCAGCTGTTGGGAAGTAATCCAACCAGTCATCCTGAAGATAACTAAGGAAGCATCGAAGGTACTGTTCAAGTGTTTAATTAGTTATTTTAGTTTGCCCATTTGATTGTTGATAAAAGACAAAGGGCAAATTAACCCTTTTCCCAAGAGCAAAGGAACAACTTTTCCAGAATTTACAAGTGAACTGTACCCCTTGATCAGTGTCCACATTATCTGGAATTTCATGTAATGTGAATACTTCCCGACTCATCAGTTCAGAAGTTTGTTCCATAGTGAGTATTCCCTTGATTGAAATAAAATGGGCCATCTTTGTGAAATGGTCTATAACAACTAGAATGGTATTCATTCTCTTGGAAAGTTCTTGGGTCTTATTAATGCCTATATGTCCAGCCAGCTTAGAATCATGGACATGAACTTAGATGAAGGACTTAGAACCATGGTGCTGTTTCTGCTACACACATACAATGATTTAGCATCCAGAATTAATCTTTAATAAAAGGAATTACATTTTTTTGACTAGTAATTTTCATATTCATCCTTATGTAGAGTCAGGAACTTTTTGGACTAAGTAGACCCTACAAAGTTATTTTCAGATAAAATTGTACTGTCACACTTGTCTTTTTGTGTGGACTTCTGTGTACATATGATGAGCAGAATAAGCACAATGGTGCAGCAACATTTTGTCTCCTGACCACTGAGACAGGACTGTCCATACTGCAGAATCAGATGCATCAATCTCAGCAGTGAAAGGTAACTCTGGATTTGCATTAATTAATATGGGTGCCGATGTAAAGAGACTCTTTAACTTTAATAAAAGCATCCTGAGCCTCAGGTGTTAAACTAAAGAAAACAGTCTCCTTTGTGATTTGAGCGATGATTGGTTCTATGATTTTGGTCTCGAATAAACATTATATAGAAGTTCTCAAAACCATTAAATTTCTTAAATTCTTTTACATTTTTTGGGGGTTGACCAATCAACAACAGCATTGATTTTCCAGTGCCAATACTCATACGTTCTAGAGATATAATGCACAAAATAAATTTAATTGTAGTCTGTTCAGACTCACGTTTTTCAAGTGTAATGTATAAGCAATGTTTTCGAAATTTTGTAGTGTGGTGAAGACATGTTTGAGATGCTCCTCAAGATTGTCTGTAAAAAAATCAAGATATCATCCAGGTATGCTATTGCAACTTGATCCAATAAGTCCCTGAAAACATCATTGATAAAATGTTGTGGCTGGTGCATTATAAAGTCCAAAAGACATTGCAGGATGTTAAAAGAATTCATACCATATCCAGTCTTTTTATTCATCTCCAGGACAGATTCAAACAAGGCTATATGCTCCTTCTTGATCAAGATTAGTAAATATTTTAGCTGTATGAAGACTTTAATGTAATTCTGAAATTAAAGGAAGAAGTTTTTTTTAAATTGTGACGTTATTAAGGTTCCTATAGTCAATGCAGACACCTAAGGTGGAATCTTTCTTCTCAACAAAGGACAAAGGTTCTCCAGCCCAGCAGGAAACGTAGATCGCCGATAAAGCCTTTATTTCAAATTATCATCCAAATATGCCCGTAAGGCTTTCCATTCTGGTTCATAAAGAGAGTAAATATGACCAAAGCATATTTTAGCTCCAGATAACAGCTTATTGGGCAATCATACCAAAGATGTGTAGATAGCTTATCATAATTCTTTTTATCACAGACATCCTGAAATTGTTTGTATTGTGATGGTAATGAGTTTTTAACAAAGTTCAGAGATTGATGTGCTCTCAAGTAGTGAAAAAGTTAGGTTTACGCAGACAATTTAACTGACAATATTCAAAGGGAAAATGTATACAAAGTTTTTCCCAATTGATGGATGGATTGTAAGGGCCTGTTCACATAACCGTTGCCCTTCCGTTGAGGCGTTTCGTCTGAGGTTTCCGTCGGGTTAACCTGTCAATGTAATGGTGACGGAAACCTATCAGTCGATTATGCTATTGATTCCATCAAAATGACGGAACCCTGTCACGACAGTGACAGACTAAAACCATTAGCTAGGTTTCCGTCATCATTGAGTTCAATGGTGAGGTAAACGGAAGCTGAGGTTTCCGTTTGCCTTTCCTCTGAGGGGTTAACCCGACGGAAACCTCAGACGAAACTCCTCAGCGGAAAGCGACGGTGATGTGAACACAGCCTAAGTAGAAAGCCAAGGAAACTTTGGAGAAGCAATCAGTTGAAAATAAATAACTTCTTGATTATCAGGTTTGATGAGAACTTAAATCTGCATACTGTAGTCTCATAACAGGCACTGATAATAGGGGTGAACCATCAACTGTTTCCCTGTCTACTAGTGCTGAATTTGTCTATAATTGTAAAGGATCTGCCAGGCACAGCGGAGTTAACGCCCATAGGTAATCAGTCGGCACCTGAGTCTATGCCTCTGAGACTGACTCCAGCTTCCACCACTCAGGCTGGCAGGTTTAGGAGTGGGAGAGCCTATCGTAGCCTGGCCAGACTCAGCTAGCTCCCGCCCTAGGTCTATTTATACCTGCCTTTCCTGTTCCTCCAGTGCTTGTGATTCTTCTCGTGTGGTTTCCTGGCCCAGCTACAGCTCCTGACTTTTTGATCCTGCTCCATACTGACCCTGGCTTACTACTACTCTTCTGCTCTGCGTTTGGTACCTCGTACACTCCTGGTTTGACTCGGCTCGTTCACCTCTCTTGTTGCTCACGGTGTTGCCGTGGGCAACTGCCCCATTTCCCTTAGCTTTGTGTACCCTTGTCTGTTTGTCTCGTGCACTTACTGAGCGTAGGGACCGCCGCCCAGTTGTACCCCGTCGCCTAGGACGGGTCGTTGCAAGTAGGCAGGGACAGAGTGGCGGGTAGATTAGGGCTCACTTGTCCGTTTCCCTACCCCTATCATTACATAATCACAAGCCCATTACCTAGTCTACCCTGGTCCCTATCTCTACTATGGACCCCCTTGAGACCCTGGCCCAGCAAATGCAGGGTCTCTCCCTACAGGTCCAGGCCCTGACTCAGAGGGTCAACCAGCCTGACACTACCATGGTAGTGCCCCTCACCTCACCCCTTGAACCCCACCTCAAGTTGCCTGACCGGTTCTCAGGGGACCGGAGGACTTTTCTCTCCTTTCGGGAGAGTTGTAGGCTTTACTTTCGCTTAAAGCCTCACTCCTCAGGTTCTGAGAGCCAGCGGGTGGGTATAATTATGTCCCGGCTCCAGGAAGGGCCCCGAGAGTGGGCCTTCTCCTTGGCTCCTGACGCCCCTGAACTTTCCTCCGTTGATCATTTATTTTCTGCTCTCGGACTCATTTATGACGAGACTGACAGGACTGCCTTTGCCGGGAGTCAGCTGGTGACCTTACGTCAGGGTAAGAGACCTGTTGATGAGTATTGTTCTGACTTTAGGAAGTGGTGCGTAGCTTCTCGGTGGAATGACCCTGCCTTAAGGTGCCAGTTTAGGTTGGGTCTGTCGAACGCCCTGAAAGACCTGTTAGTTAGCTATCCCTCTTCTGACTCCCTAGACCAGGTTATGGCTTTAGCGGTACGACTTGACCGACGTCTCAGGGAACGACAACTTGAACGTTTTTGTGTTTTCCCCTCTGACTCCCCCATGATGCCTCCTGAGGTCCCGTTGCTTCGCTCTTCCACGGAAGACTCGGAGGTACCTATGCAACTCGGGGCCTCCGTGTCGCCCCGACAACGTAGAGAGTTCCGCAGGAAGAATGGTCTCTGCTTCTATTGTGGGGATGACAAGCATCAAGTGAACACCTGTCCTAGGCGTAAGAATAAGCAGCCTGAAAACTTCAGCGCCTAAGTGATCATCGGGGAAGTCACTTGGGCGCACAGGTATTTCCCGTAAATATGAAATGTAATAAAATCTTGCTTCCCTTTCAGGTCTCTTTTGGTGGTAGGTCTGTTACCGGCAGTGCCTTCGTGGATTCAGGGTCTTCTACTAATATCATGTCTGTGGAATTTGCTATGTCTCTAGCTATGCCTTTGATTGATTTGCCTAAACCTGTTCCGGTAGTGGGTATCGACTCCACTCCTCTTGCTAATGGTTATTTTACACAGCATACCCCTGTTTTTGAACTCCTTGTTGGCTCCATGCATTTGGAGCAGTGCTCTGTACTGTTGATGCAGGGATTATCGTCCGATTTGGTTTTAGGCCTTCCCTGGTTGCAGTTGCATAATCCCACGTTTGACTGGAATACTGGGGAGCTTACCAAATGGGGTAATGAATGCTTGACGTCATGTTTTGCTGTTAATTCTATTTCTCCCCCTGAGGTGGTGAACACGCTACCTGAGTTTGTGCAGGACTTCGCTGATGTTTTCTCTAAGGAGGCCTCCGAAGTGTTACCTCCTCATAGAGAATACGATTGCGCTATCGAATTGGTACCAGGAGCTAAGCTCCCTAGGGGTAGGATATTTAATCTTTCTTGTCCCGAACGCAAAGCCATGAGAGAGTATATCCAGGAATCCCTGGCCAAGGGTTACATTCACCCCTCTACTTCTCTGATAGGTGCTGGCTTCTTCTTCGTAGGGAAGAAGGATGGTGGTCTTAGGCCATGCATTGACTACCGTAACTTGAATAAGGTCACTGTAAGGAACCAGTATCCCCTTCCTTTGATTCCTGATCTCTTTAATCAGGTTCAGGGGGCCCAATGGTTCTCTAAGTTTGATCTACGGGGGGCGTATAACCTTATCCGCATCAAAGAGGGGGATGAGTGGAAGACTGCGTTTAACACGCCCGAAGGTCATTTCGAATACCTCGTCATGCCCTTTGGGTTGTGTAATGCTCCTGCGGTCTTCCAGAATTTCATAAATGAAATTTTAAGGGATTACCTGGGGGTTTTTCTTGTAGTGTACCTTGATGACATACTGGTGTTTTCCAAGGACCTGTCCTCCCACATTGAGCATGTCAGGAAGGTGCTCCAGGTCCTTCGGGAAAACAAACTGTTTGCGAAAACCGAAAAATGTGTGTTTGGGGTACAGGAGATACCATTTTTGGGTCAAATCCTCACTCCTCATGAATTTCGCATGGACCCCGCCAAGGTCCAGGCTGTGGCGGAATGGGTCCAACCTGCCTCCCTGAAGGCGTTACAGTGCTTCTTTGGGTTCGCTAATTATTACAGGAGATTTATTGCTAACTTCTCGGTCATCGCTAAGCCTCTTACGGACCTCACTCACAAGGGTGCTGATCTCCTCCACTGGCCTCCTGAGGCTGTCCAGGCTTTTGAGGCCCTTAAGAAGTGCTTTATCTCGGCCCCGGTGTTGGTTCAGCCCAACCAAATGGAGCCATTTATCGTGAAGGTTGACGCGTCCGAGGTGGGAGTGGGGGCTGTCTTGTCCCAGGGTACCAGGTCCCTCACCCATCTCTGTCCCTGTGCCTACTTCTCCAGGAAGTTTTCGCCCACTGAGAGTAACTATGATATTGGCAACCGCGAACTCTTAGCCATTAAATGGGCATTTGAAGAGTGGCGCCACTTCCTGGAGGGGGCTAGGCACCAGGTAACGGTCCTTACCGACCACAAGAATCTGGTTTTCCTAGAATCTGCCCGGAGGCTAAACCCTAGACAAGCTCGATGGGCGCTATTTTTTTTTAGATTCAACTTTTTGGTTACCTATAGGTCTGGGTCTAAATTATCTATATTAAGGCCGATGCTCTGTCGCGTAGCTTCATGGCCAGCCCCCCTTCGGAGGAAGATCCTGCTTGTGTTCTGCCTCCTGGTATAATCATTTCTTCTATTGATTCTGATTTAGTCTCAGAAATCGCGGCTGATCAATGTTCAGCTCCCGGGAACCTTCCTGAGGACAAGCTGTTTGTTCCCCTGCAAATCCGGCTAAGGGTACTTAGGGAAAACCATGACTCTGGACTATCTGGTCATCCAGGCATCCTGGGTACCAAACACCTCATTGCCAGAAACTATTGGTGGCCTGGGTTGCCTAAAGATGCTAAGGCCTACGTCGCCGCTTGTGAGGTTTGTGCTAGGTCCAAGACTCCCAGGTCCCGACCAGCGGGCTTACTACGTTCTTTGCCCATTCCCCAGAGACCTTGGACCCATATCTCCATGGATTTTATCACCGATTTGCCTCCATCTCAAGGCAAGTCGGTGGTGTGGGTTGTAGTAGACCGCTTTAGTAAGATGTGCCACTTTGTGCCCCTCAAGAAACTACCCAATGCTAAGACGTTAGCTACCTTGTTTGTCAAACACATCCTGCGTCTCCATGTGGTCCCTGTCAATATTGTTTCTGACAGAGGGGTACAATTTGTTTCATTGTTTTGGAGAGCCTTCTGTAAAAAGTTGGAGATTGATCTGTCCTTCTCCTCTGCCTTCCATCCTGAAACTAATGGCCAAACTGAGAGGACTAATCAATCTCTAGAACAATATTTAAGGTGTTTTATCTCTGACTGTCAATATGATTGGGTCTCATTCATTCCCCTCGCCGAATTTTCTCTCAATAACCGGGTCAGTAACTCGTCAGGGGTCTCCCCCTTTTTCTGTAATGTTGGGTTTAATCCACGGTTCTCCTCCATTTCACCTGGTAGTTCCAACAATCCCGAGGTAGAGATCGTTCATCGGGAACTGTGCACAGTCTGGGCCCAGGTTCAGAAGAACCTAGAGGCGTCCCAGAGCGTACAAAAGACTCAGGCTGATAGAAGATGTTCTGCTAACCCCTTGTTTATGGTCGGGGATCTGGTGTGGTTATCGTCTAGGAACTTGCGCCTTAAGGTCCCGTCCAAGAAATTTGCTCCCCGGTTTATTGGGCCATATAAGGTCATTGAAGTCCTCAATCCTGTCTCCTTCCGACTGGAGTTGCCTTCATCTTTTCGAATACAGGACGTGTTTCATGCCTCCCTCCTTAAACGCTGCTCCCCGTCCTTAGCTCCCTCGAGGAGACCTCCTGTTCCCGTTCTCACCCCTGAGGGGGTGGAATTCGAGGTGGCCAAGATTGTGGACAGCAAGATGGTCCAAGGCTCCCTCCAGTACCTGGTCCATTGGAGAGGATACGGGCCTGAGGAGAGGACTTGGGTACCCGCCCGGGATGTTCACGCTGGGGTATTGGTCAGGAAGTTCCACCTTCGTTTCCCCAATAAACCAGGTCCTCTTAGAAAGGGTCCGGTGGCCCTTCATAAAAGGGGGGGTACTGTAAAGGATCTGCCAGGCACAGCGGGGTTTACACCCATAGGTAATCAGTCGGCACCTGAGTCTATGCCTCTGAGACTGACTCCAGCTTCCACCACTCAGGCTGGCAGGTTTAGGAGTGGGAGAGCCTATCGCAGCCTGGCCAGACTCAGCTAGCTCCCGCCCTCTGTCTATTTATACCTGCCTTTCCTGTTCCTCCAGTGCTTGTGATTCTTCTCGTGTGGTTTCCTGGCCCAGCTACAGCTCCGGACTTTTTGATCCTGCTCCATACTGACCCTGGCTTACTACTACTCTTTTGCTCTGCGTTTGGTACCTCGTACACTCCTGGTTTGACTCGGCTCGTTCACCTCTCTTGTTGCTCACGGTGTTGCCGTGGGCAACTGCCCCATTTCCCTTAGCTTTGTGTACCCTTGTCTGTTTGTCTCGTGCACTTACTGAGCGTAGGGACCGCCGCCCAGTTGTACCCCGTCGCCTAGGGCGGGTCGTTGCAAGTAGGCAGGGACAGAGTGGCGGGTAGATTAGGGTTCACTTGTCTGTTTCCCTACCCCTATCATTACAATAATGTAATATAATTATCATGAGCAAAGGCTATGTCCATGGAATTTCAACAAGCCCCAAAGTCAAGCATAGTAGAACAAGAAATATCACATGTTTTAGTGCAGATGTGTGTTGGCACAATAAAATGAGACTCTGATACGAACAATCTATATTCATTTTGTGCCAGAGGAGAAATTAAATGTATTTTTGAGTTTAGCTATCACGGCTGTGGGGTATGTGGACCCTCCAGGCCGCTCCGCGATAGCAGAGTAGCAGCTGGCCAAACAACTGTCAATGAAAGTCTGTAGGACAAAAGTACCTGGGTAGAAGATAGGCAGACACTTGGCGTGGCAGAAACTTGGCGTGATGACACTTGACACAGATAAACTCGACTCCGACACTATACTTCGTACTGGAACAAACACAATTACTGGATACGGGATACAGGAAACATGATACGGGTACAGAATACAAATAAGGGACCATTTGTTAAATGAATATGGGTAGACACAACAAGGCTCAGGCACAGGATAGTGGGCAGGACGGATTTATGTAGGACAGTGTGCACAGGGATGGGCTAGGGAAGGTTATAGTGGTGCACGCGCTGGCCCTTTCAGAGGTCACCAGGGCGCGCGTGCACCCTACGGGAGTGAGCAGTGGGTGGAAAAACTACATGCTGGCATCCCCAGGGGGGAGGAGGGAAACGACGGCACAAAGGTAATAGATGCTGGCGGACGCCAAGGGAAGCTGGATAGCGGGGATCAGTGGCCGCCGGTGTTACACTAACAGATCAGATGTATCACGTTTCATCTGTTCTTTTGCATTAGGGACAGCTCTTGTCCTACAGATCTTATTTGAGCTATAAACAGCATAGTGCCCTGAACTACCGCAATAAAGGCAAAGATTTTCTGTACGTCGTCTCTATTTTTCTGCTAGAGTAAGGGTATGTTCACACGGCTTATTTTCGGCCGTTTTTCGGGCCGAAAAATGGCCAAAAAATAGGAAACAGAACGCCTCTAAACATCTGCCCATTGATTTCAAAGGGAAAATGGCATTCTGTTCCGACGGGACGTTTTTTTTACGAAAAAAACGCCAGTGAAAAAGAAGTGCATGTCACTTCTTAAGGTGGTGTTGGAGCCGGTTTTTTTTTCGCGGAAAAACAGCTCCAAAAACAGTCGTAGAAAACTCAGCGAAAAATCAGCGTTTGATTAAAAAACGTCTGAAAAACAGGAGCTGTTTTCCCTTGAAAACTGCTCCGTATTTTCAGATGTTTTTGATTTTGTGTGTGAACATACCCAAAGAGGTTTTTGAAAAATATCAATTTGCATAGGTACAGATATTTATAAATTATTTTGCCGGGTCTTTAGTTTTGATTGGCTGAAAGAGAAGACTATTCCAAATGCCTTTCCGTACTTCTTTTAGTAAGTCTCTGATCAATTCAAATTCACAAATGAAATAAGTCCCCCAACTCATCTGGGGTTTCCAATCTGGAAAGTTAATTTTTCACTTGCTCTTAATAGTTAGTGCCAAATGCTGTATTTCCACAATTTGTTGCATCATAGTTGTCAGAATGCGTGTTCCAGCGGACTCCATATTGGGCCAGAATTTTCTATTAACTCCTTCCCGAAATATGACATACAGTTAGGTCATAGTCAGGTAGGGGAAGTATGGAGCGAGCTCACGGAGTGAACTCGCTCCATACGATGCTGGTGTCGGCTGTATGTTACAGCCGACACTTTAGAGTAATGAGCGGCATCGCCCTCTAGCGCGATCCCGCCCGTTTAACTTGTTAAATGCAGCGGTCAATAGCGACCGCAGCATTTAAACCGTTAGAAAGTGGGGGGCAACCCCCTCTAAGAGCTCATCGCTCCCCCCGCAATGCAATCGCGGGGGGAGGGGGGTGGGTGATGGTTGCTATGGCTGCTTGGGGGCCTAATGAAGACCCCCAGGTCCGACATCTTTTTACACCTATTAAGGGCTTAATAGATGCCTGTCAGAATCACGATATACTGCAATACATTAGTATTGCAGTATATCGTGCAAGCAATCTAACGATCGCTGGTTGCAGTCCCCTAGGGGGACTAATAAAAAAAGTAAAAATTAGTTAAATAAAGTTTTTTTTTGTGTAAAAAAAAATACAAAATATTAAAAGTTCATAAGCCCCCCCTTTTCCCCCTAGATCATAGTCAAAAATTAAATAAATAAGCATAATTGGTATCGCCGCGTCCGTAAAAGTCTGAACTATTACAATATATCATTATTTAACCTGCACGGTGAACTCTGTAAAAAAAAAATTGTAAACGCCAGAATGTGTCTTTTTTGGTCACCTAATCTTCAACAAAAAATTAAATAAAAAGTGATCAAACCATCGCATATACACCAAAAAGGTATTATTAAAAACTACAGCTTATCCCGCAAAAAATAAGCCCTCATACTACTTAATCGACGGAAAATTAAAAAAGTTATGGCTCTCGGAATTTGTTTTAATTGTACAGTGAATTCCATAAAAACGGTGCACAAAAAGACATGGAGGAATCGCTGTTTTTTTCATTTTCTACCCCACAAATAATTTTTTCCCATTTCCTAGTACATTATACGGCAAAATAAATGGTGCTACGAAAAACTACAACTCGTCCCGCAAAAATCAAGCCCTCATAGTACTATATTAACGGAAAAATAAAGACGTTATGGCTTTTGGAAGGTGGGGAGGAAAAAACGAAAATTAAAATCTGAAAGTTGTTTATGACGGGAAGGGGTTAAGGACTGTGGCAGATTCAAAGTACAGTGGCTGAAACAATCAGGCAGCAGGATGCAAACAGCAAGACTTGTCAAGTATTAGTCCAGGCTCGGTACACAGATAAACAGCAAAAGGTAGTTACGTGAGGCAGAGATGTGGTCAGGTAATAATCCAAGTTCAGGACACAGATTAACGGTAGTAACGTGAGGCAGAGAGGAACTAGACTACAAGCAGGAGGCTCAATAGTCTAGCTATTAGGAAGTGCCCTAAAGTCAGGAATACGTCCCGTCCCTCTTGTTGACAGTAAAATAAACTTTGGTATGCAAACAACAGCATTACTAGGTCATGACTCTGGCAGATGTTTTAAATGGACAGGCATAATACACTGCAATACAGAAGTATTGCAGTGTATTATAAATGCGATCGGATAATCGCATAGTGAAGTCCCCTAGTGGGACTAGTAAAAAAGTAAAAAAAAAGCTTAAAGAGGCTCTGTCACCAGATTTTGCAACCCCTATCTTCTATTGCAGCAGATCGGCGCTGCAATGGAGATAAGAGTAACGTTTTGTTTTTTTTTAAGTCGATGTAGCTACTTACCTGCAAACGCCGATGCTGCTGCAGAATCAAATGTAGCCTCTGGTGCCGATGTGTCCTCGCTGGTCCGACACGATGCAGGACCTGGGGCAGGAAGTGAGTGACGTCACAGCGTGATCTCTCGAGAACACGCTGTGTCTGCACTGCCAGAAGCTGGGCGTTGTGAAGAGAAGTGAATGATACTTCTATACACAACGCCCAGCTAGTAAAAGAAGTAAAAACGCCCCGATGTAACGAACACAATACACGCCCAGTTGTACTTTTACTTTAAACACGCCCAGTTGTACTTTAGAAAGCCTAATTTACATAAATATAAAAATGCTCATAAGTTGGCCAAAAATGCTTGTTTTTAAAAAAAAACAAAAAACGTTACTCTTATCTCCATTGCAGCGCCGATCTGCTGCAATAGGAGATAGGGGTTGCAAAATCTGGTGACAGAGCCTCTTTAATGAAAAACCCACCTTTCCCCCTTACAAACTGCTTTATCATTAAAAAACAAAATAAAGTAAAAAAGTTACACATATTTGGTATTGCCGCGTCCGTAACGACCCCAACTATAAACTTATTACATCAGTTAACCCGCACGGTGAACGTCGTAAAAAATAAAATAAAAAAATTTGCAAAAAATGTTGTTTTCTTTGAATCCAGCCTTAAAAAAAATGTGATAAAAAGTGATCAAAAGTCTACTCCAAATGATACTGATAAAAACTACAAGTCGTCCCGCAAATCAAAAGCCCTCATACAATTGCATCCGCGAAAAAATAAAAAGTTATGGCTCTTCAAATATGGAGACACAAAAACAAATAATTTTGAAAAAAAATATGTTTTTACTGTGTAAAAGTAGTAAAACATACAAATGCTATGCAAATTTGATATTGTTGCAATCGCAACAACCTACTGAATAAAGTTATTGTGTTTCTACACATGTTTTCTACATGTGTTTGTGGAGTTTTTTTTTTTTTTTAAATAGTGTCATCTTGAACATGTTTTTTTTTTTTACACATTCTTTCAAAAGTTATATAGGAAAGTCCCTGGAGGAGAACCGCCGAAAATGCGCCATGTCCTCAGTATGCGGTTTGAAAAACAAAAAAGCAACTGACCCCAAAAACGCCACTAGGTGGTCTTACTTTTAGCTTCTGGGGTTTGAGAGTCTCATCCCCTTTCAAGTGAATGAGGATAAATTGCAGGACCAGGTACAGACTATGGACAAAAGTGATTCTATTTCTGGAGGGGGGGGGGGGGAACAGACCCTATTTCTAACCTTGTACAGCCCTTTGAATGTCTGCTTGGTTTTCCTGTGTCTTGTCTAGTGTTTTCCATGAAGATATTTTTGAACATATGACCGAGTATACGACATCACAAGATACAGTATATATGTCAACATCACTATGGATGAGTATTTATAATTATTACTATTCCAACATTACTCAGGCAGCTAACTGCAGTCACAAAAAACATCCACTCATCTCCATTATGGTAAGTAGATCTTGCAACTCAGCATCTTGTCTTATTACAGAGAATAATTTGAAGAGCGGCAATTTATGATAGCTACTACTTCTCTAGACATACAGTACTATCATTTGTTCCTTAGATGTGACAATAGAACGTCTTTCCATTTGGCCACAAATTGCTCTTTATAAAGTTGTCTCTTAGCTTCATGAATTGCCTTGTCAGTGCTTTAGTATTATATTATAACAGATTATATTATACATTGTTTTATAAATTATAATACATTTTAATGGAAATTTCCAATAACGAGTGTGTGAAACTTATCACACTACCGCAGGCGCATGTCTCTTTATGACAGCATCCATGCAGGTAAAAACAGCTTACTCTCGCTTCCAATACATATTGCTATGTTTTGAACCCCGCAAGTGTCAAATCGTAGCAATATGTATGGGAAACAGCAATAAACACGTAAGCTATTTTCTCCTGCATGGATGTTGTGACCTGTTATTATTGACATTTTATCTGAACAGGTGTTTTTCAGATTTGTGACTATGCATCCTCGTAAGGCCTCATGCACACGACCGTAAAAACACCCGTTATTGCGGGTCGTAATTACGACCCGCAATAACGGGCCCATAGACTTCTGTTAGTCACGGGTACCTTCCCGTTTTCTCACGGGAAGGTGGCCGTGCCGTTAAAAAAATAGAACATGTTCTATTTTTTCATTTTACGGGCCGTGCTCCTATACTTTATAATGGGAGCATGGCTCGCAAAAGCGGCCGGCTGCCCATGGCCGGCCGTGCCCGCCCGTGCTCGTAATTACGAGTCGTATTGATTTTTGGAGTGTGCTGCAGGATACATTTCTTACACTGATATGACTTTGTCCTTTTAGCACACGTTTGTCAGGTATACAGTATGTTATCTATGCAATGAAAACCAATGGCATACAGTTGCATAGTTTTGCACCCGATACATGTATATACACACATATATACAGTATATATATATATATATATATATATATACTGTATACATGTATGTGTATATATATATATATATATATATATATATATACATACACACACACTGTATATATAATATAGTATCCCTCCACTGCATTTTTGAAATGTGGTGTGACATTTACTAGTTTATAATGGACTGGTTGCTCACATGTAACAAGTGAGCAGAAAAATAAGACAGGAGAACTGAGGAAATGGAGTTGAGTGTTTGCTGTCAGTGTAGTGTATAATATGTTGAACTGTACAAGAGATTAAAGTGTAACTATAATACATTTTTTATCTAAGTACAGATGCCTCCTCCCTTACTTTCTCATAAAATCTGACATAATCCAAGATGTATGTTAAACAAACTTGTAAAAAATCATAGGCCTCTGACAAATGCCTCCAACGGATGCCACCCGTCAGAAGTCCATTGCTTATTGACTGTCATGTTAAAAATTGTGTATATGTTTAACCAGTTCAGGACCGGGCTATTTTGCACCTTCAGGACCAGACACCATTTAGCCCTTTTTAGCACGTGTTAGTTAAATGGCTATAACTTTTTTATTTTTTTGGCTAACGACGTGATTTTTGCAACGTTTTTTTCCATAGACAATGCAGGTTTCTTTTTTTTATCATTTTTATACACACCTTTTTTGCTATTTTAGAATTTTTATTCATAAAGTTTGAAAATAATAGTAAAAAAATAAGCTTTTTTACGGTTCAGCTATTTTTTTTGGTAATAACATAGTTTTACCCTAAATTAGACCTTTTATTTGTGATCATCATTGTCTACCGTAAATTTCTATATATTACATGTCTATATTGGGGTAATTGGGTCAGCGCTAGCGTTACAAAAATGATTGGCGGGGGGGGGACGACGTTTTTTTTTGGGGTGGGTATTTTATGTGTATTTATTACTAATTTTTTTTTGCACTTGACTTTACTATTTTTTTATTATTATGGTCTGTCCCCCAAAGGTCAAAAAAGACCTTGGGGAACTTTATATATTTTTTTTCTTTCTTTTACACCATTTTTTCCACTGTAACTGGAGTTGCACTGCAGCCCCAGTTACAGGGGAAATCAGCCCTCTCATAGTGACGATTGTCACTAATAGGGCTGTGCTGGGTCTAGTAAGACCAAGCAGCAGTCTCTCAGTAACGGCACCCGGCGATCATGTGACCAGTCACATGATCACCGGGAGGAATAGAGACAGCGCTGCTGCTGCTGTCTCTATTCCTATACACAGCGTTCATTGAACGCTGTGTAAAAAGACATCGGAGAAGACAGAAGCAGCCAAAGCTGCTTCTATCCTCTCCTCAGGGTCCCCGGCAGTCGCTGACAGCCGGAGACCCGACATTCAGCTGCCCGATCGCGCGGGCAGCAAGTTAAAACTCGAGCCGTAAAAAGTCTATGGCTCGGGTTTTAAGGACCCTGACTGCTGGCTGTAAAAACACAGCCAGCGGTCGGGAACCAGTTAACATACGGATGTAGCCACCTTTTTGACTCTTTAACCCCTTCCCTCTTTAGCCACTTTTGACCTTCCTGACAGAGCCTCATTTTTCAAATCTGACATGTTTCACGTTATGTGGTAATAACGTCGAAATGCTTTCACCTATCCGGGCGATTCTGAGATTGTTTTCTCGTGACACATTGGACTTTAAGATAGTGGTAAAATTTGGTCGATACATTCAGTATTTAATTGTGAAAAACACGAAAATATAGTGAAAAATTGCAAAAATTAGCATTTTTCTCAATTTAAATGTATCTGCTTGTAAGACAGGCAGTTATAACACACAAAATTGTTGCTAATTAACATCCCCATATGTCTACTTTAGATTGGCATCGTTTTTTGAACATCCTTTTATTTTTCTATGACCTCACAAGGCTTAGAACTTTAGCAGCAATTTCTCACATTTTCAAGAAAATTTCAAAAGGCTATTTTTACAGGGGCCAGTTCAGTTGTGAAGTGGTTTTGAGGGCCTTATATATTAGAAACCGCCAAAAAGTCACCCCATTTTAAAAACTTCACCCCTCAAAGTATTCAAAACAGCATTTAGAAAATGTCTTAACCCTTTACACATTTCACAGGAATTAAAGCAAAGTAGAGGTGAAATTTACAAATTTCATATTTAAAAAAAAAAAAAAATTTTAATACAATTTTTTTTATAACACAGAAGGTTTTACCAGAGAAATGCAACTCAATATTTGTTTCCCAGTTTCTGCAGTTTTAGGAAATATCCCACATGTGGCCGTAGCGTACTACTGGACTGAAGCACCGGCCTCAGAAGCAAAGGAGCACCTAGTGGATTTTGGGGCCTTATTTTTGTTAGAATATATTTTAGGCACCATGTCAGGTTTGAAGGGCTCTTGCGGTGCCAAAACAGTGAAAATCCCCCAAAAGTGACCCCATCTGGGAAACTAGACACCTCAAGGAAATTATCTAGGGGTGTAGTGAGCATTTTGACCGCACAGGTTTTTTACAGAAATTATTTGAAGTAGGCCGTGAAAATTAAAATCAACATTTCTTCAAAGAAAATGTAGGTTTAGCGATTTTTTTTCTCATTTCCACAAGGACTAAAGGAGAAAAAGCACGCAAAATTTGTAAAGCAATTTCTCCCAAGTAAAACACTACCCCACATGTGGTAATAAATGGATATTTGGACACAAGGCAGGGCTTAGAAGGGAAAGAGCGCCGTTTGGCTTTTGGAGCTCAAATTTAGCAGGAATGGTTTGAGAGGCCATGTCACATTTACAAAGCCCCTGAGGGGACAAAACAGTGGAAACCCCCCACAGGTGACCCCATTTCGGAAACTACACCCATTGAGGAAATTATCTAGGGGTATAGTGAGCGTTTTGACCCCACAGGTTTTTTGCATAAATTATTGGAAGTAGGCTGTGAAAATGATAATCTAAATTGTTTCAAAGAAAATGTAGGTTTAGCTAATTTATTCTCATTTCCACAAGGACTGAAGGAGAAAAAGCACCGTAAAATTTGTAAAGCAATTTCTCCCGAGTAAAACAATACCCCACATGTGGTAATAAACGGCTGTTTGGACACACGGCAGGGCTTACAAGGGAAAGAGCGCCATTTGGCATTTGGAGTCCACATTTAGCAGGAATGGTTTGCGGAGGCCATGTCACATTTACGAAGCCCCTGAGGGGACAAAACAGTGGAAACCCCCCACAAGTGACCCCATTTTGGAGACTACACCCATTGAGGAAATTATCTAGGGGTATAGTGAGCGTTTTGACCCCACAGTTTTTTTGCAGAAAATATTGGAAGTAGGTCCTGAAAATAATAAATCGACATTTTTTCAAAGAAAATCTAGGTTTAGCTAATTTTTTCTCATTTCCAGAAGGACTGAAGGAGAAAAAGCACCACAAAATTTGTAAAGCAATTTCTCCCGAGTAAAACAATACCCCACATGTGGTAATAAACGGCTGTTTGGACACACGGAAGGGCTTAGAAGGGAAAGAGCACTATTTGGCTTTTTGAGATCACATTTAGCAGGAATGGTTTGCGGAGGCCAGGTCACATTTGCAAAGCCCCTGAGGGGACAAAACAATGAAAACGCCCAAAAAGGGACTCCATTTAGGAAACTACACCTCTTGAGGAATTCATCTAGGGGTGTAGTAAGCATTTTGACCCCACAGATGTTTCATAGAATTTATTAGAATTAGGCAGTGAAAATAAAAACAGTCCTTTTTCTTCAATAAGACGTAGCTTTAGCGCAAATTTTTTCATTTTCTCAACAAATAAAGGAAAAAAAGAACCCAAAATTTGTAAAGCAATTTCTCCCGAGTACGGCAATACCCCATATGTGGTCATAAACTGCTGTTTGGGCAAACGGCAGGGCTCAGAAGGAAAGGACCGCCATTTGGAGTGCAGATGTTGCTGGATTGGTTTCTGGGCGCCTGTGGGCCCAAAACAGTGGAAACCCCCCAGAAGTGACCCCATTTTGGAAACGACACCCCTCAATGCATTTACCAAGGGGTGTAGTAAGCATTTTAACCCTGCAGGTGTTTTGTAGAAAATAGTGTTCACTCGACGTTGCAGAGTGAAAATGGGATTTTCTTCCATAGATATGCCAATATGTGGTGCCCGGCTTGTGCCACCATAACAAGACAGCCCTCTAATTATTATGCGGTGTTTCCCGGTTTTAGAAACACCCTACATGTGGCCCTAATCTTTTGCCTGGACATATGACAGGGCTCAGGTGTGAAGAGTACCATGCGGAGTGGAGGCCTAATTTGGCGATTTACAAAGTATTGGTTCACAACTGCAGAGGCTCAGATGTGAAATAATAAAAAGAAACCCCTGAGAAGTGACCCCATTATGGAAACTGCACCCCTCAAGGCATTTATTAAGAGGTGTAGTGAGCATTTTCACCCCACAGGTCTTTTCCATAAATGAATGCACTGCGGATGGTGCAAATTAGAAATTTATATTTTTCCCTAGATATGCCATTCAGTGGCAAATATGTCATGCCAAGCTTATGACACTGGAGACACACACCCCAAAAATTGTAAAAAGGGTTCTCCCGGGTATGACGATGCCATATATGTTGAAGGAAACTGCTGTTTGGGCACGCTGTAGGGTTCAGATCCGAGGGAGCACCATTTGGCTTTTGGAGAGCGGATTTTGCTTGGTACTATATTTGTTTGAGTATTGCTGGTGTTTTATAATGTGGGGGTACATGTAAGCGGGGCGGAGTATATAAGGGGCATAGTCAGGTGGTATGAAAAAAAATAAAGAATCCATATATGTGTGTTACGCTGTGAAGCAATCCTTTCCGCACAGGCCAGTGTCGCACTGATAAATGGTGTAATTTCTTATCCCCCTTTTGGTCCACACTCTGCACCTTTGTAGTTTGAGGAATTTTGCTAGGAAGTGTTGTCCTGGTATAATACGGGCACCGTCGCTTCCAGCGGATATGTTTGGGCCCTCCCTTTCCTGGTTCCCTAATTTTAGGTCCTTGATAAATCGCCTCTTCAAACAGAAGAAATGTTCCCCTCGGGCACAACTGCATATTTTTTTATTTCCTGACTTATTGGAGCCATAACTAATTTTATTTTTCATAGACGTAGCGGTATGAGGGCTGGTTTGTTGCGGGATGAGCTGTAGTTATTATTGGTACCATTTTGGGGTACATGTGACTTTTTGATCACCTTTTATCCTATTTTTTGGGATGCCAGGTAAACAAAAAAATGCAATTCTGGCACAGCTTTTTTCGTTTTTTTTATACAGCGTTCACCACGCATTATAAACTACATGTTAACTTTATTCTGTGGGTCAGTACGATTCCGGCGATACTTAATTTATAGCACTTTTTTATGTTTTACAACTTTTTTCACAATAAAATTACTCAAGTTGTGAGAACCATAACGTTTTAATTTTTTTGTCGACGGAGGTGTATGAGGGATTTTTTTTTTTGCGGGACGAGCTATAGTTTTTATAGGTACCATTTTTGGATACGTGCGACTTTTTGATCACTTTTTATTCTAATATTTGTAGGGCAAAGTGACTAAAAAACAGAAACTCTGGTAACGTTTTTTACGTTTTTTTTTACGCTGTTCACCGCGTGCAATAAATAATACTATATTTTGATACCTCAGGTCGTTACGGTCGTGGCGATACCAAATACATATGGTTTATTATTATTTTTCAATAATAAAGGACTTGATAAGAGTAAAAGGGGGATTGTGTTTTATTTGATTACTTGAAACTTTTATTGTTTTCAAACTTTTATTTTTTGCACTTTTTTTTACACTTTTTTATACTTTTTTTACACTTTTCTTCAAGTCCCACTAGGGGACTTGAAGGTCCAACGGTCAGATTTTTTTTTTTATAATACATTGCACTACCTATGTAGTGCAATGTATTAGATCTGTCAGTCATTCACTGACAGCAAGCCGATTAGGCTTCGCCTCCCGGCGGGGCCTAAATCGGCTTCCGTAATGGCAGAGCAGGAGACCATTGTGTCTCCTGTTGCCATAACAGCAGTCGCCAGTCCCGATTGCCTGTCAGGGCTGGCGATCTGCTAGTAACCGCTACGATGCAGCAATCGCTTTCGATTGCTGCATCGAAGGGGTTAATGGCAGGGATCGGAGCTAGCTCCGGTTCCTGCCGTTACAGGTGGATGTCAGCTGTACAGTACAGCTGACTTCCACCGCTGATGACGCCGGATCAGCTCCTGACCCGGCGCCATCTTGCCGGCAGCTACGGAAGCCGATCAGGCTCCGCCGCCGGGCGGATCTTGACCGGCTTCGGTGCTAGGCAGACCGGGAGGCCAGTATTAGGCCTCCGGTTGCCATTGCAGCCACCGGAACCCCGGCAATTTCATTGCTGGGGCTCCGATGAGCTGCAAACACCTTAAGTGCAGCGATCGCGTTTGAGCGCTGCACTTAAGGGGTTAATGGCGGGGATCGAAGCAAATTTCGGTCCCCGCCGTTACAGTCGGATGTCAGCTGTAAGATACAGCTGAGATCCGGTGATGATGGCACCGACTCAGCTTCTGAGCCGGTGCCAAACATTTGACGTACATGTACGGCATTTTGCGGGAAGTCAATGCTTTCCATGACGTACATGTACGGCAAATGTCGGGAAGGGGTTAAATGCAAAGTGGCAAGTAACTTTACTTTGACTTTTTCAATGGCTTTTCTTGTGTGATATCACGCTGCAGCAGGTTATCAGTCAAGATAAACTTGACTACATCTGTATAAAAAAAATGTACTGGATGCCGCGTAATTGCTTAACAATGCAATTCAAGAAAAGTACAAGGTTGACACATCTGTGGATTTAAAATTATTTGCTGTTTAATTTCATAATATACCTGTATAGAGGCCAGAGCTCAGTTTTTCTGTCCTAGAGTTTCAAATCCCCCATTTATTTTTTTTATACAAATATGGAGTTAGAGTTGGAGTTGTGTCTAGCAACAAAGCACTGGGCCGCTATAAAGATATATTATAAAATTAATCACCACAGAATTATAGACTTATTCAGAAATCTAAAAAAAAATGAACAATAAATAAACCTCAGTGCATTGCATTGCCTGACACTAGAAGGCAGGATGTTGTCAGTTTTTCCTTACAAATTCCAACTTAAAAAAAGGGACTAATACCTATTGCCATTTACCATGTTTATATTATATTATGGGATATAACTCTCTTCGTTCACTTACCTCTCACAAGTCAAGGCAAAGAGTTTTCGTTTGCTGCTTTTATCATTTGAGAATTTTTCCTGGTGTCCTGGTGTTCTTAAAGTATATCTGTCACCATACAATGTTACTGAAAGAAAAAGTCTGTCACTTTTAGGTTATCATGACTACTAGCCAAGCTTCTGGGTGGCCCTGGTTTGAGATGCAGAGCCAATCTTATTTCTCTGTCTGCAACCTATCAGGGCCAAGGGTGGAGTATTTGAGTCTGTTCAGTTTTTTAATTGTTGCTTGTGATTTTCTTGTATGCAAGCTCCTAGTTACACCCTGAATCACCTTGACTACTTGCACTCTTTGAACTGGACTTCGGCTTTATCTTTTTACCTTCTGCTCACTGATGTGGATACTCTCCTCACAGCTGGTTTCGACCTCTGCAACTCCTGGTATTCTTCTTTTAGTGCCTCCTGTTTTGAACTCTGCTTGTTGATCACCCCTCTGGCTTTCTTGTTACCTGTTCTGGTATTGCCTGCAAGTGCACCTCCTGTCCAACACCTTATTCTGTAAAAACAACCTGTGTACTATGCGGCCAAAGCTAACCTGCATTGCGGTGGGCTCTGGTGAAGACCGTAGAGTAGCTTTAGACTCTGCTGACCAGAGTGGTGATCGACTTAAAGAGGCTCTGTCACCACATTATAAGTGCCCTATCTGCTACAAAAGGAGATGGGTGATGTAATGTAGGTGACAGCAGTGTTTTTTATTTAGAAAAACGATCTATTTTACCACGTTATTAGCGATTTTAGCTTTATGCTAATTAGTTTCTTAATGCCCAACTGGGCGTGTTTTTACTTTAGACCAAGTGGGCGTTGTACAGAGGAGTGTATGATGCTGACCAATCATCATCATACACTTCTCTCTTCTTCTCTTGCCTCTTTAAGGTAGCTTATTTACTTGTATGCTTGATCCAGACAGTCTTTAGCTGCCGTTGGGGAATTGCTCATATAGCAATTCCATAAACTTTCACTCTGGGGATTTGCTCAAGTAATGATCCTGTGACAGTTGCTCTGTTTAATGCTATTAGCCCAAAACGGCACAAAAATAGAGCCGAATAAGGAATACAGTGGAGTCATGGTTCTGATTCCACTGTATTCATGTGGAGAGTGCAACCCCTGCCTCTCTCTACCTTTCCCACCAGTTACTGACATGTGCCAAGACATTGGATGTATACACGGCAACCATCAATCACTGGGGTGGAGAAAATGCTTTTCTCATGATTACAGTGTATTCTTAATTATGAGTCCATTGCATACTTTGTCAGGAGCTAAAAGCCAAATAGCACAATATTTTGTTGTGCCGTTTCGCCTAATAGCAGACCAGAACTGTCCATATGTAACCCATAGAGATGGTGATGACTATTCTGAGGTCGCATTATCTGGATTGGTCAGCAAAGGCTGTAGTAGCAGAGGAGACCTGAGGAGGAAGTAGTGTGTAATGTTAGTTCCAGTGCGAAGGCGAGAGTTCGGTTCGGGAGCTATGGCAGCAAGTAGAGCATGGTCTTGCTGCAGAGAGCGCAGAGACGGACATACAGCTTAGTTTATGAGAGGTCTGTTGGTGGGAGGGATTTCAGTGTTAAGAAGTTATCAGTCTGGGGCCGATGAAGTAACACAGGATAGGAAGCCAGCCTGCTTGATCGGAATCCTTAAATGAAACAATCGGAGTGTGTACTGAAATAATGCTTGGAAAGAAAATCAAAGTAAAAGTTAAAAGAGAACTTGCTGTTTAAGAAAAGGGCCCTTGGAGTGTGGAACAAGTGAGGAGTCACAAGGGGGTTGAATATTGCATCATAACAGGATTGAAATGGTAGAGCATGACTGCTCTGGAATAGCATAAAGAAGTTAAAGACTGTTGTGTGGATTCCAATCAAGATCGCATGTTTATCGTTACAATACTGTGGTTTCTAATTGTTTGCAACTTCTGCCAGTTTGCAAGTAAAAGGAATAACTGTTATCTCAATCTCTGCCACCATTATTACTCATATTACACCCATGCTATGCTGCCCTTAAGCAGAGCAGCATAGTACGGTGACAGATCCACTTTAAACAGACAACTTATTCTTTTATACTAATCTTTTGTGCCCCTTAACGCTCCAGGACATACTATATATGTCATGGTAACTGCATCATTTGCGCTCCATGAGATAATAGTATGTCACGGATGAAAAACCATGTCGTTCGCGCCGGGCGCATTCATGAGCTGTGATAGCTGCTGTTTCCGACAGCAGGCTATCACAGCTCAGTGTGCAGGGACCGATCGCGGTGGTCCCCGCCGATTAACCCCTTAGAAGCCACGTTCAATAGCGATCTTAGGTGTTAATGATAGCGGGCAGCGATGGCTACTATGGCAACCGGAGTCCTAACAATGGACTTCGGCTATGCCATCTACAGAAGCCTAGTGGGTCCTGACAAAGTCCGAACATGGCAGAAGACACAGGCTGTAGCAGAAGACATTGGATGTGGCAAACGACAGCAGCTGCAGTTGGACACGACTCCAGCACTTGTAGGCACAGGAACAAGAACACAGCACGGGATACAGGAACAGGTAACAGGGCACGGGTAACAACTGGAACAAGAAACACTAAGGGACCATTTGCAAGACAGACTTGGGATAAACTAACAATGCTCAGGCAAGGATCAGAAGGGCTGGGGACATCTTATAGGCCAGAAAATCATGTGGATTGATGATGATTTTTTTCATGTGCGTGCGCTGGCCCTTTAAGAGCGGGCACGAGCGTGCGTGCGCACCCTACGGGACACAGCGGACCGTAGCGGAAGTGAGCGCTGGTGTCTCCTAGGAAGGTGAAGGGGAGCAGCGCTCACAGATCCATGGCTGCGGGCGTCGGGAGGTGAGTAAACCCGACAGCCCGTGGCCATGGACGCTACAGTATCCCCCCTCTTACGCCCCCTCTTCTTGGGACCAGACCGAGAGCGGAATTTTTAAATGAGAGCAGGAGCACTGAGGTTCTCTTCCAGCTCCCAGGACCAAACCCTCTCCAGTCCACCAAATAGAAAGTCTTTCCCCCTACCCTTTTGCAGTCCAGGATCTCCCTCACCTCGAACACATTAGAAGAACCGCTGGGAGCAACTGTGGAACTAGAAGTCTTGCTGTAGCGGTTCAGGACCACTGGTTTCAGGAGGGACACATGAAAGGAGTTGGGGATTCTGAGGGTAGGAGGCAGCCGCAGCCTATAGGAGACAGGGTTTATTTGTTGCAGAATCTCAAAAGGACAAAGGAACCTGCGAGAAAACTTGTATGAAAGCACCTTCAAACGAATGTTCAGAGAGGATAACCAGACTTTGGTACCCGGAAGATACTGAGGCGGCTCTCTTCTCTTTGTAACCGCTTTTCGCTTCATGCGATTGACTGCTAGCAAAATAGAGGACCGGGTCTGTTGCCAGATTTGCAGAAAGTCCCCAAATGCAGAGTCCGCAGCGGGTACCTGAGATGTAGTTGACACAGAAAGAGGGACTCTCGGATGTTGACTGTACACAATGTGAAACGGAGTGGAAGTAGTGGACTCAATTGTGTGGTTGTTGTACGAGACTTCGGCCCATGGAAGAAGCTGTACCCAGTTATAGTGCTGTAAAGAGATAAAGTGGCGGAGATAATTCTCCATGATCTGGTTGATCCTCTCGACTTGCCCATTGGACTGAGGGTGATAGGCTGAGGAAAAGTCCAATCTTACATCCAGGAGTTTACAGTGGGCTCTCTAGAACTTTGAGGTAAATTGAACCCCCCGGTCGGACACAATGTGAAGAGACAAGCCATGCAAGCAAAAGATGTGTTGAATGAAGAGACTCGCTAGTCAGGGAGCAGAAGGTAGGCCGGTCAGCGGGATAAAATGTGCCATCTTCGAGAATCGGTCCACCACCACCCAGACAGTGTTGCATCCTGCTGTGGGGGGAAGGTCAGTGACAAAGTCCATTGGAATGTGCTGCCAGGGGGCATTGGGTACAGGTAGAGCTTGAAGTAGGCCGGCAGGCTTGGAGTGAGTAGCTTTGTTAGAAGCACACACCGTGCAAGAAGAAACAAAGTCCAGAACATCTTTAGGTAGTATGGGCCACCATAAGTGACGAGCAATCAGGTCTCAGGTTTTACGGACACCAGCGTGCCCAGCCAGTTTAGAACTGTGCCTCCAGCGGAGAATTCTTCTCCTGTCTGCCAACCGAACAAAAGTCCTCCCCGGAGGGATGTCTCTAACCTGCAGAGGATTAGCAGTGACGATGCAGGACGGGTCTATGATAGTCTGAAGGGACTCCACCGTGTCTCCCGTCTCAAATGATCTGGACAGGGCATCGGCCCTCACATTCTTGTCAGCGGGACGGTAGTGGAGCACAAATTGGAAACGGGTGAAAAATAGCGACCACCTGGCATGACGGGGATCTAGTCGTTGGGCGGACTGGAGATAAGTAAGGTTCTTGTGGTTGGTGTAGACCAAGATGGGGTGAGCTGCGCCCTCTAGAAGATGTCTTCACTCCTCCAGAGCCAATTTGATGGCCAGTAGCTCCCAATCTCCAATAGAGTAATTGCGCTCTGCAGAAGAAAAAAGTCTCGAGTAATAGCCACATACCACTGCCTTTCCTTTGGAGCTCCTCTGGAACAAAAGTTCACCTGCACCAACAGAGGAAGCGTCCACCTCCAATGAGAACTGCTGAGATACGTCAGGATGATGGAGGATCGAGGCTGAAGTGAAGGCTTTATTGAGGCTAATAAATGTGGACTCTGCCTCTGGAGTCCACACCTTGGCGTTCACACCCTTCTTGGTAAGGGTAGAGATGGGAGCCGTCAGAGATGAGAAGTTTGGAATAAACTGCCAGTAGAAATTGGCTAAACCCAAGAACCGCTGTATGGCTCTCAGGCCTTGAAGACATGGCCATTCCAGGACAGACTTTAGTTTCTCAGGATCCATCTTAAGACCTTGATCCAAGATGATGTAGCCCAGGAAAGGCAAAGACCTCTTTTGAAAGACGCACTTCTCCAACTTCGCATATAAGCGATTCTTTCGTAAGTCGCAGAAGAACCTGACGGACATGCCTCCGATGGGTCATCAGATCTGGGGAGAAAATCAAAATATCATCAAGATAAAACTACAACACACATATAGAGGAGATCTCGGAAAATATCATTGACGAATTCCTGAAACACTGCGGGAGCGTTACACAGTCCGAAGGGCATCACTAGTTATTTGTAGTGCCCATCATGGGTGTTAAATGCCGTCTTCCATTCGTCACCTCGGCGAATCCGGATTAGGTTATAAACCCCCCGCAGGTCTAGCTTAGAAAAAATGTTGGCTCCTCGTATGCGATCAAACAGCTCGGATATAAGTGGCAACGGGTATTTGTTCTTGACCGTGGTCTGGTTGAGACCACGGTAGTCAATGCAGGGTCAAAGAGATTAGTCTCTCTTCTTAACGAAAAAGAAGCCGGCCCCAGCCGGGTAGGAAACTTTTCATATAAAACCCCTCTCCAAATTCTCCTTGATATAGGCTGACATAGATAAAGTCTCTGGCAAGGAGAGAGGATATACCCATCCATGGGGAAGAGAAGCATTTGAAACCAGTTCAATGGGACAGTCATAATTCCAATGTGGAGGCAACGTCTCAGCCTCTCGCTTGCAGAAGACATTCCCAAAACTGCCGGACTTGTGACAGGCAATGGCTATGGCATCTGAAACCCCATTGAAGAATTTCTCCGGAACTTCAGTGAAGAACTGGGGGCGTGTGGGCGAAGCCATGGCAGACACAGCAGGATAGGATTCAGAGCCTTAAGTAGTACAAGGAAGGCGATCTGCTCCTAGTGAGGAGCTCCGACCTGTAGTGTCAACGGCTCCGTGATGAACACAATCAGATCGGGCAATGGTAGACCATTCACAGAGGCAACAGCCAGGGGTCTCTCCAGAAGAACTGTGGGTAGATGCAAATCTTCCACTAGATCCTGCTGGATGAAATTAGCAGCTGCTCCGGAGTCAAGATAGGTGGAGGAGAGATGTGACGTCTCTCCGGAGATGATGGCCATAGGAATCGATAATTTGGAAGAGGTTTTAACATTTGGAAATGTCCCACCTAGAGTTGCCTCTCCAACCAACCCTAGGTACTGGAGTTTCCCGGTTTCTGTGGGCATTGGCGGACCCTTAAGGCCACAATACATACATAGTCCAGAGGAGCGTCAGCACTGCTTCTTCTGTTCAGACAACCAGACTCTGTCTACCTGCATGGGTTCTTCAGGTAGCGCACTAGGGAAAGGCAATAGTGGTCTCTGGACCGAGGGTGCTGGTCTGTGGACCCAGCTCTCCTGTCGAACCTCTTGAGAGCGCTCCCAGATTTCCATATCAACCCGAGTGGCTAACAGAATGAGGGCATCCAAGGTAGAAAGAAGGTTGCGGGCCGCCAGTTCGAACTTGATGTGAGAGGACAGTCCCTTCCAGAAGGTTGCCACTAGTGCCTCATTGTTCCATGCCAGCTCGGCTGCCAGGGTACAGAAGGAGATAGCATACTCCTCTACTGTGGAACCCTCTTGCTTGAGGGTCAACAGAGTGGCTGCAGCAGAGGAAGTTCGACCCAGCTCCTCGAACACGGCACAAAAGACTTCAGGAGCAAGGCTAGGTCCGAGAATACGGGTCCTTGTTGCTCCAAGATTGGGTTTGCCCATGCGAGGGCTTTGCCAGCAAGAAGGGAGATGATAAATGCCACTTTGGCCTCCTCGGAGGGGAAGAGATAAGTCCGTAGCCTAAAATGAACCGTGGGTTGGTTAATAAATCCTCTACATTCTCTGGAATCACCGTCATAGCGAGAAGGAAGAGGCAGAGGAACTGTGGATCCGGAACAAACAGGAAGAGCAGCAGGTAATGGTAAAGCAACAGCCTCAGGAGGGAGAACCAGAGGTGGAACAGTGAGTAGATCCAGACGGACCAAGATAGAATTTACGGCCTCAAAGAGTTGATCCTGACGTGTGCGTAGGTCATGCATCTCCGACTGTATCTTCTGGACTGCGGTCTTGGGCTGGCCAGCGGGTTCCATGGCCTGAGCATACTGTCACGGTCACAGGGTATGTGGACCCACTAGGCCGCTCCGCCGTAGCGGAGAGGCAGCTGACCAGGTCTCAGTCTATACAAAAGTCTATTGGAAGTTCGTAACACATGGGTATCTGAACTAGTCCAGACAGTGGCTGTGGCTTCAGCACGGATGGAGGTCGGTGCAGTAGGTTGCAGCAGATGTGGCAGTACAAGATGTGGCAGAAGACACTGGACGTGGCAGAAGACAGTGGACGTGGCAGAAGACTGGACGTGGCAGAAGACACTGGACGTGGCAGAAGACACTGGACGTGGCAGAAGACACAGGACGTGGCAGAAGACACAGGACGTGGCAGAAGACACTGAATGTGGCAAATGACAGCAGGTGCAGTAGGACACGACTCCAGAACTAGTAGGCACAGGAACAAGAACACAGCACGGGATACAGGAATAGGTAACAGGGCACGGGTAACAACTTGAACGGGAAACGCTAAGGGACCATTTGCAAGACAGGCTTGGGATAAACTAACCACGCTCAGGCAAGGATCAGAAGGACTGGGGCCTTCTTATAGGCTAGGAAATCATGTGGATTGATGATGATGATTGTTTTCATGTGCACGCGCTGGCCCTTTAAGAGTGGGCACGAGCGTGCGCACGCACCCTACGGGACACAGTAGAACGGAGCGGAAGTGAGTGCTGGCGTCTCCTAGGAAGGAGATGGGGACCAACGCTCACAGATCCATGGCTGCAGGCGTCGGGAGGTGAGTAAACCCGACGGCCCATGGCCATGGACACTACAACGGGTAGATAAAAAAAAACACTCAGGCAATGCAGGAAGAGGCAGGGCCCTTCTTATCTTATAGTCCAGGGTGGTCTGGGAGCAATCAGCTCAATCTCATACATGTATGTGCTCTGACTCTTTAAGGCTAGACTGAGCTTGCACGCTCACCCTAGTGGTCACTGCGGAACAGGACGGCTGCATGTGCTGCCATTTCTGGAGAGAAAGGTGTTGGCAGGATGGGAGGAGTTCGTGGTCAGCGACCACAGACGTTACAGTGGATGATCAACATACCATACTTTACTGCAACATATATTCTTATTAATGATTTAATTTGTAGCAAAAGGTGACTCAATAAAACAGATATGGTTTTATATATGAAAAATCTATTACAGCTGAATGTACAGTACAGTATTGTGATCATTCAGGATTTCATAAATGTACGACCTTACAAAATGACATTTCTACAACTCGAGGATGCTCGCTCATGTATTGTACATGGTCCTCTAGTAATTTAAATATTACCCTCAACCTCTGGTCTTAAATATGTGAGTGTGTTATAGAAAACAAATGTATAATCTGACACTTTTTTTTATTGTGTTGCACAAATTATTTTACAAGATAATAAATATAGTCTGCACTTTGAGAAGGCTATTGTCTTCATATAACTAATAATGTGATCCTCCTGAATTTGATCTGTGTATCTTATATAAATTGTTTGCTCATGAATATTGATCCCTTTTAAAACACATAATTTAGAAGTTTTCTCTACAAACTGACCACTCATTGGCCTATCATGTGACCTCCCATTCACTTCTGTGCAACAGTCAATGTGATAGGTCAAAGTCATCACTAAAGCACCAACTTTTATGCCTCTTGCACACGACCGTGTGTGCGGTCCGAGTCCCGTCAGTGATCCGAGGAAAGATAGGACATGTTCTATCTTTCCTCGGATCGGAGACTCGGACCATTTTTCACGGACCCGATTCACCCGCTAAAGTGAATGGGTCCGTGAAGACTATTGGATGCCACTCGGATGCCGTCAAAAACGGCCCGAGTGGCACAACGTTCGTGTGCATTAGGCATTAGACTCATTCAGAGATAGACACACCCCTTAGTCTCATTTGCTTCTAATCAAAACAGCTCAACAGGACAATAACAATATGAGACCTCCTGAATTTTATTCTCCCATGTGACTATATTGTATTATAAAATTGATTATAAATAAAAATTTGATATCTGCTTTAATACAGGAATACCATTAATGAAAAGTTAAACTAAACATTAGACTGGACTTTTGGTTACAAACTTTTTTTTCCATCAATGTATTATGTGTTGATTCCCCTGACATCTTTACTGCATCATCTTCATGAATTTGCATATAGCCTGTGCTCTGTATGTTGTTTTCAGTATTGGGCTGCCTTGCTGTAGTTCTATTAGAATCAAATTCAGCATGACAACAAGGCTCCCTATTTTAAATATGGGAGCGAGAGTGACATTCAGCATGCTTTATTCAGATTTTCTCTGTTTTTGGAGAGTGTACTCTACTGGGTTTAGTAACCCCTTAAGAAACCACACCGAATTCACTGATTTGTCTTGCCTAATGTTTATGTTAATTTTAAATAAAGATATTGCTACTAACCATCTCTGTGGACGAAGATAAAGTACAATGTAAAGTCTTACAATAAAGGAGGCCTTAAAACATTAATGTACTACAAATGAATGCCAAATGATCTTCTGATAAACGGGACTGATACATTGAAATTATGATTTTCTTTTAAAGTTGGCAAAATACTGTAATTATAAAAATTGGAGATCACTTTGGAAATATGTGCCCTATGGCCAAAAGAAGTTGAGTGAAATTGCACGGCAATCTAATTAATGTATATTAAGAGACTTCAAATCTCATATAAAGAGTAATTAATGAAATTAATGAGGTGCCTGCTCATTTATATGATTCTGTATGAGTTTATAGAAGACCATCCACTAGCAATGAAATGAACCCATAATAAAGATTATATGCATAGTCATGAACAGAATTCAGTAGGAATATTCCTATGTCTAATTAGCATGCGCTTTCAATTGTATCTGACAGAATAGCCCGGTAGATTTGGAATTTAGTTAAATACCTTCTCAGTTACAAGAACAGTAAAGAATTTATTACACATTTCTGCACAAACCAGCAATTTTATTGTCTCATAATAGAGAAATGTGCAGAAGGTGAAGTTATATACAGTAGTGCATTAAAACTTTTACTACTTTAGGCATCACTTTATATCCTCACCAATGTAAAAACCAAGAAAAATTCACAAGTTAACACTTATCATTGATTACTATAAACGAAATCACACTGCATTAGAATGTAAAGGAAAATCTTTTCTATCACCCTCCTTCAGACTCTCAAAGTCATCATTGTACTATAGAAATTGAATGGGACAGATGTGTACAGACAACACTCAGGGGCAAACAAAGAATTTTTAAAAGGGGGTTTCCAAGTACGTTGGTGTTTACAATTGAGATGACAAAATAGCGTCAATATTATGGCCTTTGACAACTTTCTCCGTAAATGACATCATACACTTTTACATGGGATAGTATTGATGATAGTGTTAGTTCCTATCAAACTTCTGGTGGTCTACAGTGGTTTAATTGTAAATACCTAGACTCTCTGTTAGTTGTTATAGTGATCTCCATCACTCTTGAGTTCCTTTTCTCGATAACAGAATTTGTCCAAGATTCATTCAAATTCACATAAATGACCGATCAGGAGAGATTGCACATACAATGGTTTGATGTACAGAAATCTAAAATGGCTGTGAACTGAGCCTTTATTTATAAGTTCATGCTTTCACTTAACACACATTAACCAATCAGATGATGCCCAGTATTTAATGTGTATGTCCACTTCTTTATAAGGTGACAAGATTCTTCCTCGTTGAATCCCTTCAAGAAAATCTGGTATTCATTAGTTTGGAATGCCTGAAGACGTCATCTTTATCCGATGTATTCAAATGATGGGGAATGTCTTCTTTTAAGAGAATCTTAAAACATATCTCATACATATCTAATTGAATATAATGCAGTTATTTTGATAACATTTATACAATTTATAGAATTACTCTAACAGTTCCCCTCTTTTTGACAAAATACTGCATCCAACTATTCTATCCCTATGGGACCTGATATCCCCTGAAGGTGAAAACTCAGATCCTCCAATCCCTCTCTAAACTAGTATAGTGGCCATTAGGCTGGGGAATCTACCGATCATGAGTTACAGCCGTAACTGTGGTATATCACGGATTACACGGATAGCCATATAAACAGTGGGATCATCAAACTTGCCTTGAGATTCTTTCCCACAGATCATCTATAAATCATTTACCCAAGAGTGGGGGGTTTCTGGCCTCACAAATCTATTGCTAATTATCTGATTCCTTCCTAACAACACAACAATGGACACAGGTAAACTTGAGAAGGGTTTCATCCATCACAGTAGGCGCATATCCATCCATCATCCTTGATTAATTGAGTCATGTGAACTGTTACTGGAAGCAAGGATGTAGAAGTTATTTGATGTCCCAATGTTTCTCCTTTTTCTACACATACAACTTTAATCGGTGTTGGGTTTTTTATAACCATTACAACACTTCGTCATCAAACATAAAAATTTGTTTGACAATCAGATAAATCAGTATTCCTATAATAAATACCTGCAAAGCTACATGTAATATTCCGTAAACCCAACCACCTTTTATCTTAAACCAGTTAGCCGGGTTTAGCCAACTAAACCAATCTGGCTGTCACATTGGGTTCGTGGACCCACTCTGCCGTACCGTCTTGGCGGTAAGGCAGCTGGCCAACAGGACGCAGGTCAAAGTCTATAGTTCGTATAGGTACCTGTGGCAGCTCGGACAGTAGCAAGGCAGGCTTGGCAGGAACTTGGCAGCAGGTGAACGTCAGGCGTGGAGAAGCAGGACAGGCGTGGTATGCAGCACAGCACGGCACTAGATCAGGATACAAGTATAGGATACAGGAACAGGAACACTGGGAGCAGGAAACACTAGGGGGCCATATGCAACACAGACTAGGAATACACAACAAAGCTCAGGCAAAGAACTAGGGGGCTGGACCCCTCTTATAGTCCAGAGTACTCATGGGTCAAGGTTGATGAACGAGGTTCGGTGCGCGCGCTGCCCCTTTAAGAGCGGGCACGTAGCCACCCTACGGGATCCGGCTGTGGTGAATAGACGCGAGTGCTGGCTTCTCCTGAGGAGGAGGCTGGGGCCAGCACTTGCCGACTCGTGGCTACAGCTGTAAGGGGGAGAACGGAGCTGACAGCCCGCAGCCACGGACATTACACTGGCCAGTTGAGTTTCCATTCATCCTGAGAGTTAACTTTACTGAACTCTTCCTTTACCCTCTTAGCCTCGATAGCACACTTGACTTGCAACAGTCCAGAGGGTTCTATATAATGGCAGCAGGCAGGACATACTATCTGACTCATACCACCTTGGGATGTTATGAGATAGTCTAGGACTATAGCATGCCGATCCGGAGAGTAGGAGGCAGCCGAAGATTGTAGGAGAGGGGGTTAATGTGTTGCAAGATCTCAAAGGGTCCGAGGAACCTGGGAGAAAACTAGTAAGATGACACACTCAGCCAAATATATCTGGAGGACAGCCAGACCTTGGTATCTGGAGAAAACTGGGGAAGTTCTCTTCTCCTTGTGTCTGCCTTTTGTTTCATGCGGTCCACCGCCAGTAGAATGGAGGATCGGGTCTGCTGCCAGATCCGCAGGAAGTCCCTAAAAGCAGAATCAGCTGCGGGCACTTCGGACATAACAGACACCGGGAGAGGAATTCGTGAGTGTTGGCCGTAAACTATGAAAAATTGTGTATTTCTTGTGGACTCGCTAATATGATTATTATACGAGAACTCGGCCCAAGGAAGAAGCTGCACCCAGTCATCATGCTGCTTGGAGATGTCGTAGGTAGTTCCCCATAATTAGGTTGATACTCTCGACTTGACCATTGGACTGAGGATGGTAGGCTGAGGAAAAGTCCAACTTTACATTGAGGAGTTTACAGAGGGCTCTCCAGAACTTTGAGTTGAAATGAACCCCCCGATCAGACACAATATGCCTAGGCAAGCTGTGCAGGCGGAAGATGTGTTGGATGAAGAGGTCGGCCAATCAAGAAGCAGAAGGTAGACCGGTCAGCGGAACGAAGTGAGCCATCTTAGAAAATCGGTCCACCACCACCCAGACCGCACTGCATCCCGCTGAGGGAGGCAGGTCTGTAACAAAGTCCATCGCAATATGTTGCCAGGGATTAGGTTATAAGCCCCCCGCAGGTCTAGGCTAGAAAAAAATGTGTCTCCTTGTATGCGATCAAACAGTTCAGATATCAATGGCAACGGATATCAATTTTTTACCGTGATCTGGTCAAGACCCCGGTAATCGAAGCAGGGCCGCAGAGAACTATCCTTTTTCTTGACGAAGAAGAACCCAGCTCCTGCCAGAGAGGAGGACTTCCATATGAATCCCCTCTCCAGGTTCTCCTTAGTATAATTAGACATGCACTGAGTCTCTGGTAAGGAGAGATATACCCTACCACGGGGAAGGGATGCACCAGGACTCATCTCGACAGGACAGTCATATATGTGTGGAGGCAGCGTTTCTGCCTCTTTCTTGCTGAATACATCCGAGAACGCGGAATAATGACAAGGCAATCCTGCCAAGGAATGAGGCAGAGGAGGCTGATCTGGATGAACCAGTACCAGGTAGCGGTTGAGATACTCGGGGCCCCACTGGAGAACCTCTCCAGAATTCCAGTCTAGGACTGGGGCATGCAGTCTGAGCCAGGGCAGGCCCAGCAGCACAGGGTTGACGGCCTTAGCCAGGACAAAGAACGAGAGGAGCTCGGAATGGAAGGCTCCTACTTGGAGCCTCAGCGGCTTAGTCACAGCTACAGCCGGGTCTAGCAGAGGTAGTCCAGGTCTCTCCGAATGAAGTTAGCTGTGGATCCTGAGTCCAGATAGGCAGAGACCCAATGCGTATTTTCCCAGGACACTATGGTCACAGGAATGGACAATTTAGAAAAAAGGCCTTCTTCACCCAAGGTTGTTTCTCCAACCAACCCTAGGCTCTGGGGCTTTTGGGGGCACAGATGCACAAGATGGCCTTCGAGGCCACAATACAGACAGAGTCCCGAAGTGCGTCTGCGTTGTCTCTCCAGGGTAGACAGCTTTAAACGGTCCACCCCAGAAGACTCTCTTGGTGGAACAGTTGATGAGGACAGCAGAGGTTGCTGCAAAGTAGAAACCGGGCTAGGGAGTCCTCGTCCCGACGAGCCTCTTTGAACCGTTCTCGGATCCTCATATCAATCCGGGCGGCCAGAAGGATGAGGTCATCCAGGGCAGACGGCAGATCCCGGGTGGCAAGCTCGTACTTAATCTCAGGAGACAGTCCCTGCCAGAAAACGACCCTTGCGCCATCAGTCGAAAGTGCCCTTGCATACAGGCTGTCATGTAGCGGGTTAGTGGACCCACTAGGCCGTACCGCCGTGGCAGGGAGGCAGCTGGCCAAACAACAGGAACCCCAGAAATACAAAGTCCCGCACACGGTTACCTGGATAGTCAAACAATTACAAACAATACTAGAGTAGTCTAGTGAAAGAATGCGCCATAGTTCCAGAAAATGAAAGACAATATAACTCAAGAGTATTACATGGAAGAACTCTATTATGTGCTTGAAACTGTACAGCCATATTGATAATCGGCCATAGCTTCACCATGGGAATCTTTTAGAATAGTCCATGTTTTTCCCAGATTTCTCTCTGAGGAACTTTAGGTGACTAGGGTTATAGCATGAACAGGGAATGAATGAGGGCTTTTGGGAAACCAGTTTTTGAGTATCTTGTTGTTGATGCAAGGAGTGTTGGATGAGTTAGTATGCAGGTCAGATATTGAAATGCCTCTTAATATCCTTTGTCAGCTTTTTTGAGGTTTAAAGGGGTTGTCTCATAAGATCAGTTCCTTTCAGACATGACCCACCGGCCCTCTGCATTCCCTGCAAAGCAGCCACTACAAGGGAAATGTAGTTGTCACGATGCGGGGTGTGCACCAACTGGACCGTACCGCGTAGCGTAACGGCAGCTGACCGAACAGGTCAGTACAGAGAGGGTACCTGTGGAAACTTGGACTGCAGTAAGGCAGGCTCGGCTGGGACCAGGCGGCAGGTAGACGTCAGGCGTGGCGTAGCAGAACAGGCGTGGTATGCAGCACAACACGACAACAGCTCAGCACGGTACTAGACCTAGATAGCACGGGAAACAGGATACAGGATACAGGAACAGGAAACACTTGGAAACTGGAAGACCCTAGGGGACTATTAGCGAGACAAACTTTGGGTAACGAACAACGCTCAGGCAAAGAACAAGAGGGCAGGACCCTTTTTATAGCCCAGTAGCATTCTTGGCTAGATTGCCGACTTCCTGCAATTATGCGCGCACTGGCCTTTAAGACCGTGCACACACGGTCGTGTGCGCCCTCCAGGAGACAGTCTCGATACCAGGAAGTGAGTGCCGGCGCCTCACGGGTACGACGCAGCAGAGAGCACACATCTCCATGGCCATGGCCGTCGAGGGGTAAGTCAGAACGACGGGCCGTGGCCATAGATGTAACAGTATCCCCCCTCTTACGCCCCCTCTTTTTGGGACCAGAGCAGGAGAGAAACTTCCTCACGAGGACAGGGGCATCGATGTTCTCCTCTGGCTCCCAAGACCTCTCTTTTGGACCGAACCCCCTCCAATCCACTAAATAAAAATGTCTTTCCTCCCACATTCTTGGTGGCCAGAATCTCCCTTACTTCGAAGGTCCCGGATGAGCCGCCAGGAGCCACTGCGGAACTAGAAGTCCTGGAGTAGCGGTTCAGGACCATGGGTTTCAGCAAGGAGACATGGAAGGAGTTAGGGATCTTGAGGGTAGAAGGCAACTGCAGCTTGTAAGACACCGGGCTAATATGTAGCAGGATTTCCAAGGGTCCGAGGAACCTAGGAGCAAATTTGCAAGACGGCACCCTCAGCCAGATATTCTTAGAAGACAACCAGATCTTCGTACCTGGAAGAAACTGAGGAGGAGCCCGTCTTCTTGTATCTGCCTTTCTCTTCATGCGGTCCACCGCTAGCAGGATAGAAGATCAGGTTTGTTGGCTTATTTGCAGAAAGTCCCGAAAGGTATCATCAGCTGTAGGCACCTGGGACATAGTAGAGACAGTAAGACGTATACGAGGATGTTGGCCGTAGATGATGAAGAACGGACTGGAAGTGGTGGACTCACTAGTGTGGTTATTATAGGCGAACACTGCCCATGGGAGCAGCTGCACCCAGTCATCATGCCGTCTGGAAACAAAGTGACGCAGATAGTTCTCCATAATCTGGTTATCCCTCTCGACTTGCCCATTGGATTTGGAATGATAGGTCGAAGAGAAGTCCAACTTTACACCGAGGAGACTGCAGAGTGCTTTCCAAAACTTCAAGGTGAACTGGACCCCTCGGTCTGAGAAAATATGCAGAGGCAAGCCGTGCAGACGGAAGACGTGTTGAATGAAGAGGTTAGCCAATTGCATAGCAGAAGGCAGACCAGTCAAGGGGACAAATTGAGCCATCTTAGAAAATCGATCCACCACCACCCAGATCACACTGCAACCTGCTGAGGGAGGGAGATCTGTGACAAAGTCCATTGCGACATGCTGCCAGGGAGCAACAGACACAGGCAGCAGCTGGAGCAGACCAGCCGGTCCGGAGCGGGCAACTTTATTTGCTGCGCATACAGTACATGTGGAGACAAAGTCCATGACGTCTTTGGGCAGGGTGAGCCACCAGAACTGTCGGGCGATTAGATCTCGGGTCTTACGAGCACCCGCGTGACCTGCCAGCTTGGAACTGTGACCCCAGCGAAGGATTCTTCCTCTGTCAGACGCACAAAAGTCCTTCCCGGAGGAATGTCTCTAACTTGCAGAGGTTTCACAGAGAAGATGCAGGAAGGATCAATAATATTCTGTGGGGACTCCACAGTGTCCTCTGTTTCAAATGACCTAGACAAGGCATCGGCCCTCACATTCTTGTCGGCAGGTCGATAGTGGCATTCGAACCGGAACCGAGCAAAGAACAACGACCACCTGGCTTGACGAGGATTCAATCGCTGGGCCGTCTTTAGGTATGTGAGGTTCTTGTGATCCGTGAAGACCAGGATAGGATGGACTGCGCCCTCCAGTAGGTGTCTCCACTCCTTCAGAGCCAGGTTGATGGCCAGTAACTCCCGATCCCCAATCAAGTAGTTGCGCTCTGTGGAAGAAAACAGCTTGGAATAGTAGCCACATACTACAGTCTTGCCCTTCGAACTTTTTTGGAACAACAGTGCACCAGCACCAACAGAGGAAGCGTCCACCTCTAAAGAAAACTGTAGGGATACATCAGGGTGGTGAAGAATCTAGGCTGACGTGAAGGATTCAAATGCGGCTTCTTCCTCCGGAGTCCACACTTTGGCATTCATACCCTTTTTAGTGAGGGTAGAGATGGGAGCTGTCAAAGATGAGAAGTTGGGAATGAACAGCCGGTAGAAGTTGGCGAATCCCAGGAAGCGTTGTATGGCCCTTAAGCCTTGGGGGCGTAGCCACTCCAGGACAGCCTTTACCTTCTCAGGATCTATCTTGAGGCCCTGATTAGAGATGATGTAGCCCAGGCAGGGAAGAGACTTTTTCTCAAACACACACTACTCCAGCTTGGCAAAAAGATGATTCTCTCTTAAATGAAGCAATACCTGGCGGACATGACTCTGATGAGTTACTGGATCTGGGGAAACAAATCTAAATGTCATCGAGATACACCACAACACTAACATAAAGGAGATCACGAAAAATGTCATTGACAAATTCTTGAAACACCGCGGGGACGTTACACAGGCCGAAGGGCATAACTAGGTGTTCATAGTGCCCATCACGAGTATTAAAAGCAGTCTTCCACTCGTCACCTTGACAAATCCGGATCATATTGTAGGCCCCCTGCAGGTCCAGTTTAGAAAAAAAACTTCCCCCCGTATGCGATCAAACAGTTCGGAAATCAAAGGCAGTGGGTACCTGTTCTTCGCCATGATCTGGTTGAGGCCTCGGTAGTCAATGCAGGGTTGTAGGGATCCATCTTTCTTCTTGACAAAGAAGAACCCAGCTCTGGCTGGGGATGAGTATTTACGAATGAAGCCCCTCTCCAAATTCTCTTTAATGTAGGACGACATAGACTGGGTCTCCGGCAGGGAGAGAGGGTACACTCTACCATGAGGAGGAGACAACTCAGGAACCAAGTCGATCGGACAATGCTCGATGCTTGATGTGGCGGCAGGGTCTCAGCTTCCTTTTTATCGATGACATCAGAGAACATAGAGAAACAGGAAGGCAACCCTGACAATGACTGAAGCGGAGGAGGCTGTGGTGGCTGGATATGACCCAAACAGCGGTCGAGACACTTGGAACCCTACTGGAGAACCTCTCCAGAGTTCCAATCCAGGACTGGGGAGTGCAAACGGAGCCAATGCAAACCCAGCAGCACGGGGTTGATGGCCTTGGACAGGACAAATAGGAAGATGAGCTCAGAATGAAGAGCTCCCACTTGAAGTCTTAATGGCTTGGTCACAGACACAACTGGGTCAGGCAATGGCAGTCCATCGACCGAGGCAACGATCAACGGCCTGTCCAGCAGGACAGTAGTCAACTGAAGAAGATTCACAAGGTCTTGGCAGATGAAATTGACTGCAGAGCCAGAGTCCAGGTAGGCAGAGACCGGATGGGGACTCTCGCCAGCCATGATGGTTACGGGAATGAACAGTTTGGTGGAGAGTTCTCGATTAAATGCAGTAGCGCCCAGGGTTGTCTCTCCAACCAAACCTAGGCGCTGTTTTTTTTTTGGCTTCTGAGGGCACAGACACACAACGAGGCCACAATACAAACAGAGTACAGAGGTGCGCCTGCGCTGTTTCTCCTGGACGGACAATTTTAGCCGATCCACTTGCATCGGAACTGCGGGCAAAGCAGTAGAAGGGGGCAAGAGGGGTTGCTGGAAGTTGGGCACCAGTCTAGAAAGCCGTCTCTCCTGACGAACCTCATGAGATCTCTCCCTCAGCCTTATGTCCACCCGAGTGGCAAGCAGAATCAGGTCGTCCAAGGCAGGTGGCAGATCTCGAGCGGCAAGTTCGTCCTTGATCTCGGGCGATAGGCCTTGCCAGAAGGATGCCACCAAGGCCTCATTGTTCCAGGATAGTTCTCCTGCCAGGTCTGGAACTGGATGGTGTATTCGCCTACGGAGGTGTCCTCCTGGCAAAGGTTAAAGATAGCAGTGGCTGCTGACGAGACTCGTCCTGGCTCCTCAAAAACAGTCCGGAATAACCGCACGTACCCCTGGAAATCTTGGGTCTCAGGTCCCTGACGTTGCCCTTGAATTGGTGAGTGGAGTCCATGGCCTGAGCGTACTGTCATGGTGCAGGGTGTGGACCGACTGGACCATACCGCGTAGCGGAATGGCAGCTGACCAAACAAGTAAGTACAGAGTCTATAGTCCAGGGAGGGTACCTGTGGCAACTTGGACAGCAGTAATGCAGGCTCGGCTGGGACCAGGCGGCAGGTAGATGTCAGGCGTGGCGTAGCAGAACAGGCGTGGTATGCAGCACAACACGACAACAGCTCAGCACGCTACTAGATCTGGATAGCACGGGAAAGAGGATACAGGATACAGGAACAGGAAACACTTGGAAACTGGAAGACACCAGGGGACCATTAGCAAGACAAACTTTGGGTAACGAACAACGCTCAGGCAAAGAACAAGAGGGTAGGGCCCTTTTTATAGCCCAGCAGCACTCTGGGCTAGATTGCAGACTTCCTGCAATTATGCATCCATTCAAATGACTCATAAAAGGGGGGTCTGAAGTGGACAGGGGTTGCCTTTATTAGACAACCCTTTTAAAGCCATGGTCACAGTAGCAGTGTCTCCTCCAATCAGTGTTGCTGCAAACATTACTGTCATTATATTTATTCAATGTATGGACGTTACCAACTGTCACCAACTAACATCAATGGTAAAACAACAAATACTGATCTTGATGGATCCTGTAAACAACTTATCTTGACAGAACTTGTGATGACTGATATAAACTGATGCTTTTTGCCATCAGTTTAAGACCCTTAGAAATGAATGAGATCTGATCCGTATGGATCAGAATATACAGCAAAACAGCAAGAGTGGATCCGTAGTTTTATTTCATTACTCTCCCAACAGATCCTGAAAATTACCATAGCCCTCACACACCTATCATTTATGAGAGGGGGGGGGGGGCTGCTTAGCATATTAATTTTATACAGATAAGGTTTCTATAAGGTGCCATTAACACAGTGATTTGTTCGTATTGCTAGTGTAGGGATTCATAAGACAATGAGGACCTTTGCCATTGTATCAGTAAGTGTAGTGATATTAAAGAAACCAGAAAATAAAAGCTTGTTTTATCTTCTGGGGGTTGTAGCCATAAATAAGTTATGAAGCCATATAAGACAGTGACATTAAAAAAAAATGATTAATGAACTGGATGTCAATCCTAGCCCATAGATCATCAAAGTATAAAATACTCTATTCCCTGGAAATGTCCATAACTTTTAGAGGTCAGCTGTTAGATTAGCATAACTCAACTTTATACGGTAAATAATGGAAAGTTTATATCCACGGCCTTATTAATTAGACACAAAACTGTAGGCTAATATATAAAGATAAAATCACCTAATGAAAAAAGTGCCACTTAAGTTAAAAGTATCGGCCTCGGAGGCTTCCTGCAGGTTGTGAAAGGACTTTCTTTAATAACATGTAATCTCTTAAAAAACATAATTGAAATCTCAGGGAATATTCTTACTAATCCCTTTATTGTAATGAAGAATATGAAGAAAAAGAACTAGGACCACACAGGCGCTGCTAATCCCAAAAGTTGTTATAAATGAACAATGTTCATAATTTCATAATTAAAGCGCTACGCGTTTCGACACCAAACATGCGTCTTCATCAGGCCAATATAATTATAAAGAAAAGAAAGAGCTTAAATACACAATAAATGATGCAATAAAAAAATAAAAAAAGGGCAGAAAAAAACGCCAAAAAGACAGGTCAAAGATCATCCATGACATCACAAAAAACAAAGGTCATCACAAATGAGGTCAGATATGCAATCAAAAAACAGCAAGGTGTATCCATAAAAAAAACATACAAATCGTTTACACCTCTTCAAAATATTTACAAACCCTTGGGACAAGTACCTCTACATGTATTCAAATCAACAGATCTTGATGCCCACCTAAAATTGTTCAATCTTATACCTGACACACCTCCTGCTGCATCTTTTCACTCACCATTATTCAATGACCTTATTGAAATCTGTGATTCCTCTACTCTTCTGCCCTCTCTGTTGGACCTATCCGTACATGATATTGGGACATTTAATCATGACCTTGAATTATTAATATCTATTCATTGCATTACCAGCGATGATCTCCTACCTTTGATGGATAACACCATCTCCACTGTTTCTTTTTTAGGTCTCCCCTCCCAACTCACTATGCCCCCAGTCACCCCTATCTCCCACGCTAGGGGCATCCTATTACCATATTTGAGGAGCCCAAAACTCCAGACTATCACGGCCTTTTTTCCAAAGATCCAGAACATATAGACAAAAAGAAAACTAGAAGTAAATACAGAGGGTGCAGAGGGAGTAGAGATCGACACAAGAGACCAATTATATCCGGTATCAGCTCTCTAACAAGCAACCTATCGCACTATATAGATTTGAATTTACAGTCATTTGTTTTTAAACTACCTTCCTTCCTAAAAGATTCTTCACAGCTCATTATGGAATTGCATGACTTACTATACACTCATAATATGACAGATATAAGGTTTTTAAAAGCGGATGTATCATCTTTATATACAAACATTCCGCATGAAAAAGGCATTCAAGCCACTGCTTCCTATTTAACATCTAATTCTAATATACCCACCAAGCAGACATTATTTTTAATCAATTGTATTGAATTTATTTTAAAACACAATGTCTTTACGTTTGAAGGGAATTGTTTCAAACAAAATAAGGGCTGTGCTATGGGGTCACGATTTGCTGCATTGTACGCCAATCTATATATGGGCGTTTCTGTAAATGCAAGTCTATATAGTGCGATAGGTTGCTTGTTAGAGAGCCGATACCGGATACAATTGTTCGGCCGGGGGAAGAAGATAGAGATTTGTTTATTTTTGGTAAATGGTACATAAAAGGGACAGTTGGAAAAGGAACAGTTAAAAAAAGTTTTTCTTTTTTGGACAGCAAATTATCATTAAATGCTGGTTCAATCAGGGATTTGTACTCAATCTCATAGGATAGTAGTCTGAACGCTTCTTGTATATAATCATGTCTTTCTTGGATGACAATGCCACCCCCTTTATCTGCGGAGCGAATGACAATTTGATCATTCTTTTGTAACGACTTAAGAGCTCTACGATCAGATTTGGTGAGGTTATCTATGGAGGAAATAGGACATTCAATTGTTTTAAAATCATTACTTACTAAGTTGAAAAATGTTTCCAAGGCTGGTCCACGGTGGTGAAGAGGGTAATAGGTAGAGTTAGGATGTACATCGACCCTGACAGGCATAAGTATTGAATTTGGGGATATATTTGCCGGTATAGTTGGTGTGGGGGAAATTGCAAAGTGACGTAATAAATTTATTCAGATCCATAAATAATTCGAAACCATCAGGAGATGTTGTGGGACAAAATGAGAGTCCTTTAGACAGGAGACTAATCTCATAATTATTTAAAATGTATTTGGAGAGATTGAAAAGTTTTACTGTATTGGTTTGTGTTTTTTTTGGGGAGTACTATAGGATCTCTTGTGTCGATCTCTACTCCCTCTGCACCCTCTGTATCTACTTCTACTTTTCTTTTTGTCAATATTTTCTGGATCTTTGGAAAAAAGGCTGTGATAGTCTGGGGTTTTGGGCTCTTCAAATATGGTAATAGGATGTCCCGAGGGTGGGAGATAGGGGTGACTGGGGGCATAGTAAATTGGGAGGGGAGACCTAAAAAAGAAACAGTGGAGGTGGTGTTGTCCATCAAAAGGTAGGAGATCATCGCTGGTAATGTAATGAATAGATGTTAATAATTCAAGGTCATGATTAAATGTCCCAATATCATGTATGGATAGGACCAACAGAGAGGGCGGAAGAGTAGAGGAATAACAGATTTCAATAGAGTCATTGAATAATGGTGAGTGAAAAGATGCAGCGGGAGGTGTGTCAAGTATAAGATTGAACAATTTTAGCTGAGCATCAAGATCTGTTGATTTGAATGCATTTAGAGGTACTTGTCCCAAGGGTTTGTAAATATTTTGAAGAGGTGTAAGAGATTTGTATTCTTTTTTAATGGATACACCTTGCTGTTTTTTGATTGCATATCTGACCTCAATTGTGATGACCTTGGTTTTTTGTGATGTCATGGATGATCTTTTACCTGTCTTTTTGGCGTTTTTTTCTGCCCTTTTTTCTTTTTTTATTGCATTATTTATTGTGTATTTAAGCTCTTTCTTTTCTTTATAATTATATTGACCTGATGAAGACGCCTGTTCTGCATCGAAACGCGTAGCCCTCTGTACTTATTATTAATTCTTAAATTATGAACATTGTTCATTTACAACAACTTTTGGGATTAGCAGCGCCATTGTTGTCCTAATTCTTTTTCTTCATATTCTTCATTCCAATTTGGCAACAATCTCTGTTGCGTTTATATGGACCTGGCAGCAGCATTATCCATGATCTAATAGTTTATGCAACTTCCCAGTGTTGTACCTGCCTGTACAACATTACAAGGTGAGCACATTTCTGTTCTATCCTGTCTCATTTTATTCTCCTTGGATAATCTGCACTATGTGGCGCCATGTTTTGTTTTTTCTCTACTAGTTTATTAATCTCTTTATTGTTACAGTCAGAGCAGTTTATTATTAGCAGTACTATTTAAGCTGTGTCTACATTAGATTTATGGCTTCCATTCATAATGGAGCCATGTCAAATATGATGGATCCATTTTTTACTCCCTCCCAATAGATCTTGATGGATCCCATTGATTTTAAATGTGGTCCGTCAGGTTTTTTTCAGAGTTCTGGTATTTGTCATGGCAAGAATAATGTTATAGATGACTCTATTCTTGCCATCAAAAATATCAGAACCCCTAATGCAAAGTTAAACACTCATGTAAACAGGGCCATTTTTGTTTTTTTCCCATCGCGTCTAGTTTTCTGTTTGAGTCATCGGGCTTCTCAATAGCGTGATCATTTCTTTCATAAGAGTATTTATCGCTCTTGTTGCTAGCCATTCATTTCCATTCAATTTCTCAGAGCATAACAGGTTTTTTCCAATGATTTTATTTCCTCCAATCTGAGTTCAATATGAGATTTCTGTCTTCTGGCCATCTATGCTTTTCTTTAAGTGGAAGAACTGGCTTAATTTTAATAAAGGGAATTTATCATCAACAATATATGCTTTACAGCAGCCACATGGACCATATGAGACTGTGAACAGGAGGGGAGCCATTGACTTCTATGGTAGAGTCTTCTAGGCATTCTCTGTGACCTGTGTAGAGGACATTGTGCAGGAAGGGATAGGAGGGGAGCTGTGTCCATCACATATTGTGAATGGTAGATCCTAAGTTATCTAAATAATGGCAAGGGACACTTGTAAGATGTTCTTGTTATTATCAGTGGTCTCAGGTCCCCCCCCCCCCCCGACACCACCACCAAGTCCAAACATAGCATAATGTTTTAACCAAACGAAAATACTTGTATAATTATGAGCATTCTATATTTTTTTATAGAAATCACTTTACACTTAAAATAAAGAAGTTTGTTAATATGTAGTGTAAATAGGTTCTTTCATCACACACATGGCTCCATATCCCTGTGTTCCCTGTAAAGCCTGCATTGCTAAATGTAAAAATTCTAATACATTGTATATTCAGATTTATATTTCATTTTAAAGCAAATGCCACGCACATGTTCTTTACATTCTGAAATGTGCACAGCCCCCAAATGAGAGTTTCAGCGATATTATAATCTGCCTAATTATCCCAGAACCCAAACTTTTTTTTAGAACTACATTTTATGTTCTTAATTTTATGATTCATCTGTAACTACTGTATATATTGCACATTTCCTTTTTAGCCCTTAAGGACACGGCCTATTTTGGGCCTTACTGACCGAGCAATTTTTTTTGATTTTTTTCTTTGTTATATTCGAAGAGCTCTAACTTTTTTTATTTTTTCTTCAACATAGCTGTATTAGGGCTTGTCTTTTGTGCGCCCAGAGACACGGTTTAACAGAGGGAGACAAAAGGGAGACCTGGGGGCGCTGATGAGCTGTTGGAGGGGGCCGCCCCCTCTTTTTAATGCTTCAGATGCTGCAGTTGCGATTGGCCACAACATTTGAGGGGGTTAAACAGCCAGGAACATCATTGTTCCTGGCTGATAGTCCCAGGTGTCAGCTGTAAAACACAGCTGACACCCACAGTGTATGGAGCACACTCCGTACTTCCCTATAACGCTTATCACGTACATGTTCGTGATAATGCGTTAAGGGGTTAATGATTAATAATTAGTTATTAAGGGGTTACAATTGGCCTGTATATTTGTTATAGTTTGTATTAGTCTTGTGATGTTTGTCATCCCTTGATATCAGTTACAGTGGTCCTGGCAGTTCTCCTGACATGTCTGTTTTAGTAAATACTTGTGTTCCATATAAAATTACATTTCTGGAGCATCTTTTCCTAGAACTCTGCATTGGGGCATTCCTCTGTTAGTTCTTCTGGACATATCCTCTTTAAATATGTGTTTTAATATGACCAACTTAGAGTGTATTCAGACGTTGCGGTTAAGGGGCGGCTGAAACCGCTTTAAAAAAAATATAAAAAATAAATGGGTTTTACCTGTAAAAACCACAACCTCATTGAGAACTGTAGCAAATTGTGGTAAAACCGCCGGCTTTTTGCATGCATTTTTTTTACTATGCTGTTTCAACTGCACCTAAACAGGCAACGTCTGAATACACACTAAGGTCCCTTTCACAGCATAATTTTTCTCTAGTCTTTCCCCCTAAGAACGTAAGTTGTGGTAATCTTACCTAACCTAAATATGCTTGAGAAATAGGGTGAACCCCCGAAACATTGCATCAGCGTAGCAAGATGCCAACTTCTCCTCCTCGTGGAGTCTCCACGTTATACTAAACCACCATGGTATAGAGACTAACTTGAATGTTTAATGGACACTTACCATTAACGGTGATGTTAAGCCATTCAAATGATATTTATGTATCTGTCATTTATTTGATATTTTGATTGACAAGAAAAAAGGGTTTGCAAAAGAAAAAAAATGTTGTTACATGCTTTATTATATTGAAATGCTTTGCATTTTTGGTTTGAAGTTGGAAGTGTCCTCTTACTGCATGATAAAACCTTAGTTACCATTTTTATATTACGTCGCACCGTTTACTGTTACAATCTTACCTAACCTAAATATGACCACACCGTACTGTAATAGTACATCCCCAGTTGAAGTGCATTTTACTTATTGTCTAGAAGAAAATGTAGTAGGAAAGGGACTGTATGTTTTTCTCTTTGCATTTTCTTGTGCAACTGATCTAAACTGATTGGACAACTGGTACATACAATGATGTCCGTTTATATACATTTTTCAATTCGTTTCTTGCATTTGGCTTTATTTTCAGCACAGAAAGATGTTGCATACATTTTTTAGAAACATGTAAAAAACAGACCATGGCTGAATTGAGGCAAACTGATTTTAGTTTTGCATTGGTTTGCACCCTTAAAAATTAATGGGATGTATCAAAGGATCCTATCCTTTAGGCTGGAATCACATGGGATGGAAATGGTGTGGATTTTTGTGTGAAAAATCGACAGCAGTTTATAGTCCAAGCCAAGTGGATGAGATTTGAACAAATATCATCCACATGCTGCTAAACACTTTCGAGACAGAAATCAGAGCATGCTGTGAATTTTTAAATCTGCAGCATTCCTATTCTGTTCTGGATGTTCAGTGTAAATTTCAACCTTTTCAATGTAGAATGGTTGATGCTGCAGAAAACTATGCAGCAAAATGTGCATATTTTGCTGCAGAAATGCTGCGGAAACGCTGCAGAAAATAAGCAGTATTTTCGTCCCGTGTGAATCCCGGCTAAAGGGCCATGCACCATTCAAAAAAAAAATATATTAAAAGTTCCCAAAAAAACCTTTTCTGTTTTTTCCCCAAAAGTAATGTTAAAAAAAAAAAAAAGTTAACATAACTGGTATAGCCGCGTCTATAAAAGTCTGAACTGTTACAATATAATGTTATTTATTCCGCTCGGTGAATGATGTAAAAAAAAAAAGTAAAACACCCATATTGCTGTTTTTTGGTCACCTTAACTCCTCAAAGAAATGGAATAAATAGTGATCAAAAAGTTGCATGTTCCCCAAAATTGTACCAATAAAAACTACAGCTCACCCTGCAAAAAATAAGCCCCCACATCGACAGAAAAATAAAAAGTTATGTCTCTCAGAATATGGCAACACAAAACTATTTTTTCAGCAAATAGTTTTTGTTTTTTTTCAATTAGGGCATGACCACACGTGGCGGATTTCCTCCGCAACTGTCCGCATCAATGCCGCACAGAATCTGCGTTGCAGATTCTGCTGCGGATCTGCACAAAATGTGCAGTAAATTGATGCGGACTAGCTGCTGCGGACTGCGGGAAAAGTGCTTCCCTTCTCCCTATCAGTGCAGGATAGAGAGAAGGGACAGCACTTTCCCTAGTGAAAGTAAAAGAATTTCATACTTACCGGCCGTTGTCTTGGTGACGCGTCCCTCTTTCGGCATCCAGCCCGACCTCCCTGGATGACGCGCCAGTCCATGTGACCGCTGCAGCCTGTGCTTGGCCTGTGATTGGCTGCAGCCGTCACTTAGACTGAAACGTCATCCTGGGAGGCCGGACTGGAGACAGAAGCAGGGAGTTCTCGGTAAGTATGAACTTATATTTTTTTACAGGTTGCTGTATATTGTGATCGGTAGTCACTGTCCAGGGTGCAGAAACAGTTACTGCCGATCGCTTAACTCTTTCAGCACCCTGGACAGTGACTATTTACTGACGTCTCCTAGCAACGCTCCCGTCATTACGGGAGCCCCATTGACTTCCTCAGTCTGGCTGTAGACCTAGAAATACATAGGTCCAGCCAGAATGAAGAAATGTCATGGCAAAAAAGCAAGACGCATCCGCAGCACACATGACATGTGCATGACAGCTGCGGACTTCATTGCGGAACTTAGAATCTCCATTGAAGTCAATGGAGAAATTCCGCCATGAGTCCGCCACTGCTCCGCAACAGACAGAGCATGCTGCGGACACCAAATTCCGCTCCGCAGCCTATGCTCCGCAGCGGAATGTTACGCATCGTCTAAACGAACACTTCTAAATAGAAGTGGAAGTCAATGCAGAAACGGCTCTGCTGCGGATTAACGCTGCGGAGTGTCCGCAGCGGAATTTAAGTGAAATTCCGCCACGTGTGAACCCAGCCTAAACGGGGTAAAACATAAAAAACATAAATTTGGTATCGCAGTAATCGTATCAACTCGCAGCATAAAGTGCTCATGTCGTTTTTACCGCCTGATGGATGGCGTAAAAATGAAGGGCCCCCAAAATATGTCATCTCTGTCTTTTGCCCATTTCACCCAACAAATATTTTTTTCTTAGTTTCCCAGTGCATTATGTAGCACATTAACTGGTCCCAAGAAAAACTATAACTTGTCCCACAAAAAAATAAGCCCTCATACCCCTAAAACAACAATTTTTTTTTTTTTAATTATGGTTTTTGGAAGACGGGAAGGAAAAAAGGCAGTGTTCTTAAAGGGTAAGAAAAAATATATACAGTGAAGGAAATAAGTATTTGATCCCTTGCTGATTTTGTAAGTTTGCCCACTGTCAAAGACATGAACAGTCTAGAATTTTTAGGCTAGGTTAATTTTACCAGTGAGACATAGATTATATAAAAAAAAAAAAAGAAAATCACATTAAAAATTATATATATTTAATTGCATTGTGCACAGAGAAATAAGTATTTGATCCCCTACCAACCATTAAGGGTATGTGCACACACACTAATTACGTCCGTAATTGACGGACGTATTTCAGCCGGAAGACCCGGACCGAACACACTGCAGGGGGCCGGGCATACGACTGTCCCGTACTGAAAACATGATTACAGTACGGGATAGTTGTCCTGCAGCGAGGCAGGGACTCCTAGCATCGTACATAAGTATGATGCTAGGAGCCCGGCTCCCTGCACTGAGTTCGGTCCGGTACTTGCGGCTGAAATACGTCCGTCAATTACGGACGTAATTAGTGTGTGTGCACATACCCTAAGAGTTCAGCCTCCTCCAGACCAGTTACACGCTCCAAATCAACTTGGTGCCTGCATTAAAGACAGCTGTCTTAAATGGTCACCAGTATAAAAGACTCCTGTCCACAGACTCAATTAATCAGTCTGACTCTAACCTCTACAACATGGGCAAGACCAAAGAGCTTTCTAAGGATGTCAGGGACAAGATCATAGACCTGCACAATGCTGGAATGGGCTACAAAACCATAAGTAAGACGCTGGGTGAGAAGGAGACAACTGTTGGTGCAATAGTAAGAAAATGGAAGACATACAAAATGACTGTCAATCGACATCGATCTGCGGCTCCATGCCTCCATGCAAAATCTCACCTCGTGGGATATCCTTGATCCTGAGGAAGGTGAGAGCTCAGCCGAAAACTACACGGGGGAACTTGTTAATGATCTCAAGGCAGCTGGGACCACAGTCACCAAGAAAACCATTGGTAACACATTACGCCGTAACGGATTAAAATCCTGCAGTGCCCGCAAGGTCCCCCTGCTCAAGAAGGCACATGTACAGGCCCGTCTGAAGTTTGCAAATGAACATCTGGATGATTCTGAGAGTGATTGGGAGAAGGTGCTGTGGTCAGATGAGACTAAAATTGAGCTCTTTGGCATTAACTCAACTCACCGTGTTTGGAGGAAGAGAAATGCTGCCTATGACCCAAAGAACACCGTCCCCACAGTCAAGCATGGAGGTGGAAACATTATGTTTTGGGGGTGTTTCTCTGCTAAGGGCACAGGACTACTTCACCGCATCAATGGGAGAATGGATGGAGCCATGTACTGTCAAATCCTGAGTGACAACCTCCTTCCCTCCACCAAGACATTAAAAATGGCTCGTGGCTGGGTCTTCCAGCGCGACAATGACCCGAAACATACAGCCAAGGCGACAAAGGAGTGGCTCAAAAAGAAGCACATTAAGGTCATGGAGTGGTCTAGCCAGTCTCCAGACCTAAATCCCATCGAAAACTTATGGAGGGAGCTGAAGATCCGAGTTGCCAAGCGACAATTCCATCTAACATGTGTGCAAACCTCATCATCAACTACAAAAAACGTCTGACTGCTGTGCTTGCCAACAAGGGTTTTGCCACCAAGTATTAAGTCTTGTTTGCCAAAGGGATCAAATACTTATTTCTCTGTGCACAATGCAAATAAATATATATAATTGTGACAATGGGATTTTCAGTTTTTTTTAAATATAATCTATCTCTCACTGGTAAAATTAACCTAGCCTAAAAATTCTAGACTGTTCATGTCTTTCACAGTGGGCAAACTTACAAAATCAGCAAGGGATCAAATACTTATTTCCTTCACTGTATATGAAAAAAAATTAAATATTTAAAATTAAAAAACTTCCAGTTTCCCCCCAATCACAATGTAAAAAAATAAAATTAACATAACTGGTATTGTCGCTTCCTTAAAAGTCAGAACTATTGCAATATAACATTATTTAAAAACGCACGGAGAATGCCGTAAAAAATACAAATAAATTATAAATAATACAGCATGCCCTGCAAAAAATAAGCTCTCATACTGCTCAATCGGCTGAAAAAAAAAAGTTATAGCTCTCAAAATATGGGGACAAAACAGTTTTTTCATTATATTATCATTGGTTTCTAGTAGAGTACATACTGTGGAAGTCACACAGTATTTATGTTTACTCTGGATCCCATGTTACCTATCAGCAGAGGAAGTACGAATAGAACTATATTGTTAGCTGCCATTGGGGGAAGGAAACTAATTCTGCTCAGAGTCCCTCGTCCAGCAGCACAAATTAGCAGCAGCACCAAGGGGAACACAGGAAGGAAAAGATGAGAAAGGTATGTTTTTTTTTATAGAAACACTGCAACTTACGTAATAACAGTTATTAACAGCATTTCTGGACTTTTGGTATGAAAATGATTCATGGCTTAACCCCTTTAAGAAGAACAGCTATCAGAAGTGTAATTTTTTTTAATTTTTCTGTGTGATCTACTGTAGATAAAAATAGATATAAACAGTCAAAGATTATGCAAAATTGCAGGAAAATATTGTCTTATAGAGCAGTAGTCCTCTCAAAAAACAGAGCCCAAATCCATAGAATAAAATGTGGGGATGCTAACAAGCCAAACTGTCTTGGCCAGGTTATTTAAAGAGGCTCTGTCACCAGATTTTGCAACCCCTATCTGCTATTGCAGCAGATAGGCGCTGCAATGTAGATTACAGTAACGTTTTTATTTTAAAAAAACGAGCATTTTTGGCCAAGTTATGACCATTTTTGTAGTTATGCAAATGAAGCTTGCAAAAGTCCAAGTGGGTGTGTTTAAAAGTACAAGTCCAAGTGGGTGTGTATTATGTGCGTACATCGGGGCGTTTTTAATACTTGTACTAGCTGGGCGCTGTGAAGAGAAGTAACATCCTCTTCTCTTCAGAACGCCCAGCTTCTGACAGTGCAGACCTGTGACGTCACTCACAGGTCCTGCATCGTGACGGCCACATCGGCACCAGAGGCTACAGCTGATTCTGCAGCAGCATCAGCGTTTGCAGGTAAGATCGACTTACCTGCAAACGCTGATGCTGCTGCAGAATCAGCTGTAGCCTCTGGTGCCGATGTGGCCGTCACGATGCAGGACCTGTGAGTGACGTCACAGATCTGCACTGTCACAAGCTGGGCGTTCTGAAGAGAAGAGGATGTTACTTCTCATCAGAGCGCCCAGCTAGTGAAAGTATTAAAAACGCCCCGATGTACGCACATAATACACACCCACTTGGACTTGTACTTTTAAACACACCCACTTGGACTTTTGCAAGCCTCATTTGCATAACTACAAAAATGGTCATAACTTGGCCAAAAATGCTCGTTTTTTTAAAATAAAAACGTTACTGTAATCTACATTGCAGCGCCTATCTGCTGCAATAGCAGATAGGGGTTGCAAAATCTGGTGACAGAGCCTCTTTAACTACAGGGCTAGGGCAGCGAACTGAATTTTGCCATGGATAAAAGAAAACCTAGCTACAACTCTGCACTTATCTACAGATGATTGAATAGGAATTATCTAAGAGATATGAAGTTGAAATGAGTTCCTTGTTGACTCTGTTAATTTACTAACATGTTATAGCCTTTTAACCGGTTAAGGACACAGCCGAACAATTTTTTATATTTCCCTTTTTTCATCCCGGCGCTTCTAAATTTTTAATTTTTTGTCCGACGTAGCTCTATGAGATTCTGTTTTTTTGCGGGACGAGTTGTACTTTATATAGGTACCATTTTTTGGTACATTTACATTATTGTTTAATTTCTATACATTTTTATTTTGGCAAAAACTTAGAACAAAAAGCAGTTCCGCTGCAGTTTTCTTACCTATATGCCAGTACATTAGTCTGTGTACTGATTGTACACAGGCAGTTGTTAGGGTATACCTAAGTATGCCCTAACAACAGGAAATACGGTCAGACAGCCCTGGGGTCCTTTAATGGACCCTGGGCTGTCTGCCCATACCAGGTGTAGCCATTGATCGCATCACAGGGATTTCCTGTGAGACGATCAAAGGGGAGACTCCCTGCTCACTTCAGCTTTGAATGCCGCGATCAGCTTTGATCGCGGCATTCAAGGGGTTAACAGTGGAGAGACGAGGTTTCTCTCCACCGATACAGTGGGGCTGCGGCTGTGTATTACAGCTGTTATAGGCGCTGCCCTGCTAATTGTGGCGCACGGACACTGGCTGTCACACAGGACGAGAATACTCGTCCTAATGCGCCAAGTACCCGCCGCTCAGGACGAGCATTCTCGTCCTGTGTCGGCAACCAGTTAATTATAATTTCACAGAAATATCTATTTAAAGAGAACTGCTTGATTTTTCAGTAAGTGACTTGTGAGCTAATTAAAAGCGATATATTAATATTCGAAGCCCTTGCCAGCATTACTTTGGCTCGTGTTAAAGAGGCTCTGTCACCACATTATAAGGGTATGTTCACACGAGGTCATTACGTCCATAATTGACGGACGTATTTCGGCCGCAAATACCGGACCGAACACAGTGCAGGGAGCCGGGCTCCTAGCATCATACTTATGTACGATGCCAGGAGTCCCTGCCTCGCTGCCGGACAACTGTCCCGTACTTTAATCATGTTTTCAGTACGAGACAGTTGTCCAGCAGCGAGGCAGGGACTCCTAGCGTCGTACATAACTATGATGCTAGGAGCCCGGCTCCCTGCACTGTGTCCGAAATACGTCCGTCAATTACGGACGTAATGACCTCTTGTGAACATACCCTAAGTGTTAAATGATTCTTTAAGTGTGTGAGGCGGTTGGACTTCTTAATAAAGACTGCAATCTCCAAAGGAAGTCCAACCGTGGCCTAATCTCATTCTGAAGTAAAACATTTCATGTGACAGGAAAGCCACAAATGGTTTTCAGTTGGTTTGTATTGCAATATGCTTTGATATGTGTATATAAACCTGTGTTTATGGAATGAAGATAGACATAGTCTCCTCACCGGTGAGAATAAAACTCTTATTGGGATGAAAACTTGAATCATTATTGATAAAGCATGGAAAATTCTTCTAACAAAAATCTGCAGCAATTCCGCTACATGTAGACAAGCCCCAAAAATGAAATAACGAAAATTGTCCACGTCATTAAGGGTTAAAGAGAAAAAAAGCCTATGGGACAAAAACGGCACTAAATGATGCAAAAAACACCCAAGCCAGGCTTGCTGTGATTTTGGAAAAACACAGCTGATCAAAAAAATGCAAGTTAAAAATAAAAAAGCATCCCCTAAAAAAGGTCATGTTTCTAGGTTGTTTTATATTTCCTATGTTTGCTGCAAAAAACGGCAGAAAAAAATGCGACTGAAAACGTGGCATTTTTCCTAAAAATGCTGCGTATGAATCCAGCCTTAACCAGTGGTTCTGTTTCTGAGTGGAATATTCTGCCTGCTAAGGCACACAATGGACTCAGCTATGGGCTTTACTCTGTCTCGCACCCTCTCTTTTCTTTTTAACCTTTTTTTAGCTGTTGCAAACTAATTCTATTCATAATGTTCTGCTCTAGTATATAATATACTTTCAGAAAAGCTTGCTTCTTTCAATGGCTTCCTTGTGATATTGCTGCTTTTCATGACTAACAAGGTCACCATCTTTCCCCAGCCGTTCTGCAAATGTAGAAAGAGGCTTTGTAATTAGCCTTTGAAGATGTAAATGTTTGTTAGAACATCCCATTGCTCCAGTTACAAAGAGCACACATTATTTACAGAAAAGACCCTTTTTATGTCAAAATATTTTAGACATAATGAAAATCTGCCTAGGTGGAAATTATTTCAATATATTTTTCTTTCTTATTATGAGTAGAATAGGGCAAGTCAAATGTAAGGAAAGGGTTAAGTAGCTCACAGTATTTTTTTTTTTTATCATTAGGGTCAGTAACTGTGAGTTCAATTTCTTATATCATTGTTTTCTTCTGGTGATGTTAATAATCAAATTATGAAGGACTGAATTGATGTGGGACATTCTAGAACAATCTTCCACTGTGGTCACATAAAGTGTACCTTGCTGGGGAATTTTCAGAATAAGCCATCTTGTGTGTGTACTTTAGTAATTATTATTATTTATTCATATAGCACCATTAATTTCCATAGTGCTTTGCGTAGCACAATATTCGGGTAATATATCCTAACAATTACAGATGACAGCGTGGCATAGACAAATGTTTACATTATTTACAAGTTCAGGTAGAAGCCCTGCCCATACAAATTGACAATAGGTTTTCAGACCATGATACTAGTATAATTTTTCAGCAGTGTTCTCCTTCTACTTGCTCCATGTCTAATTGAGCCCAGCTCTAGAATGGGCGGGCACTACCTGCTATAATGTTCTCCTTTACTGAGGAGCACTTCACCCCATCCCCTAATCCACAATTCCGTGCCTGTTGCTTATGAGCTAGCAGAGGGTCGTGATCAGTGTCCTGGGTGAGGTCCCTTTGTCCTCTTAGTCTCAATACGGTGATCATCTGCTTCTTCATGAGACATGAGAACTGGCAGCAATGAATGGCTGCCAATTCCTTTCCTCTTCACAGACATCACAGTGGAATTTAGGACAATATTAATACGATTTTGAACTGAAAAAACCCACAAAAAAACATAATATAATATAAGCGATGACATGTTCAGCAGGAGAACTGTGTGTGTCTCTGCGAGTAGGCTTCCCTTTCCCCTCACAAAGCCCAGCAGCTCTTTTCTTCTCTCGAAGAGGAAAGGATCTGAACAGCTACAAACAATAGCCAGGTAAAAGGGTAAGAGGCATCTGATAAGTGGAGACAAGACATTTTACTTTAACAAGCTATGGATGTAGCCATCTTTTTCTTGACCCTGATAACTTGCTGCAGCGTGATATCACGCAACAAAAGCCAATGAAAAGTCATTGACAAAGTCAAGATAAGGGATTTTGCCACTGTGTATTTAATGCATTAAAAGTCAAGGTAAAGACGGCTACTTCTGTATATTATAAGTTAGTTACGTCAGAATATTCCAAATAATATTTAGAATATGCCTTTTCATATACTATTGATTTATACCACAAAGGTTTTAAATGATAGGTGTGCTCTAACGACACAATTCTACTTCTACCTGCTCCTTGTTTAGTTTAAAAAATACATATTAAATCTGCATCAAAATTGCATTGTGTGAAAAAGTCATTACAACTTCTGTAAAATTAAGAATATTGATATTTCAAACAACAAAACTTTCTTTATTTTTAGAATATCAAATGCCAGAAGCTAAACAGGAGAATCATATAAGACATGGCCAAAAGGATACTGTAGGAACTAGAGGTTGTTTTTTGAGAAAACATGACTAGATAAGGCCAAGGAAACTTGTCATATTGTGTTCTCAAATATTATATGGACTGCGTAATGCAAGAATTAAGTCTAAAAGAAATTTAGAAAAACCTTGCAAAACTTCAGAACATAAAATACACTGTTCAAAAATTAAAGGAGCACTTTGATCAGATATCGGACCTCAATGAAAGAAAGAATCAATTGTGTAATTCGTTGATAACAAAATGTATCAACGTTCAATTGAAGCCAAAATCACTGAGGGTTGGGATCCAAATCCCCCCGAAAATAAAAGTAAAAAATGTAAATCACAGGTGGGAAATTTTGCGTGAATTTAATTACAGCAACTCATAATGTGACTCAGTTTTGTGTATGCCCCCCACGTGAAACAACATCTCAGCATGCTTCTGATGAGACTGCTGGATCAGGACATCAGTGAGCTCCTGGACAGTCTGTCGGGCTACTTGGCGTCGTCGGATGCACGGATTCAAAATTTCACAGAGGTTTGCAACTGGATTCAGGTCTGGGTAATGTGAGGGCTAGTCAACGGCACGAATGCCTTCATCATCCATGAACATTGGGGTTATTTACATCTTGGATTGCAAAAATTAGGCTTTTTTAAGGCCCCTTCTTGTCAGCCATTCTTTCTCTATAGTCTTCCCTAGTGCATTAGTATATTCGTCAGGTTTTTTATCTCGTACATTCCCAATAACAAATGGGACCAGAAAAGGTTGCCCTGTCTTTTGTCATTTTTGCTCTTTTAATGGCGCCTTTTGCCCAGTCAATCAGATCTTTCTCCATCATAACCGGTATTTTAATTGGAGGCACAGAATATCGTATTGGTTTATTTGCAGATGATGTACTCATAGCTCTTTCAAATCATGATACCTCCTTACAGACAACACTTAATATAATCCAGCATTTCAGTTCAGTTTCGTTCTACAAGATTAACCTCTCCAAATGCCAAATTCTTAACCAGTTCAGGACCGGGCTATTAGCCCTTTTTAGCACGTGTTAGTTAAATGGCTATAACTTTTTTATTTGTTGGGCTAACTATGTGATTTTTGCATTGTGTTTTTTCCGTAGACAATGGAGGTTTCTTTTTTTATCATTTTTATACACATCCTTTTTGCTATTTTAGAATTTTTATTCTTAAAGTTTGAAAATAATAGTAAAAAATAAGCTTTTTTACGTTTCACTATTTTTTGGGTAATAACATAGTTTTACCCAAAATAAACATTTTATTTGTGATCGTTATCATCTACCGTAAATTTTAATATATTACATGTCTATATTAGGGTAAAAAGAAAGAAAACAAAAAATATATAAAGTCCCCAAAGGTCTTTTTTGACTTTTGAGGGACAGACCATAGTAATAAAAAAATAGTACAGTAAAGTGCAAAAAAAAATAATAATAAATACACATAAAATACCCACCCCAAAAAAAAACGTTCCCCCCGCCAATCATTGTTCTAACGCTGACCTTTTTTAAATCCATCTATTGTCCCTGCTGTGACCAGCTCCTGCGGTAGACTATTCCATAGATTCACATTTCTCACAGTAAAGAATGCTTGTCGCCTCTGCAGGTTGAACCTTTTTTTCTCCAGATGGAGGGAGTGTCCCCTTGTTTTTTGAGGGAGTTTTATATGGAACAGGTTTTCACTATATTTCTTGTATGTGCCATTAATATATTTATATAAGTTAATCATGTCCCCCCTTAGTCGTCTCTTTTCAAGGCTAAATAAGTTTAGTTCTTTTAATCTTTCCTCATAACTTAGATTCTCCATGCCCCTTATTAGTTTAGTTGCTCTTCTTTGTATTTTTTCCAACTCCAGGGCATCCTTTCTATGAACTGAAGCCCAGAACTGAACTGCATATTCTAGAGGAGGCATCACTAATGCTTTGTAAAGGGGTAATATTACATCCCTGTCCCGTGAGTCCATGCCACTTTTAATACACGACAATATCTTGCTGGCCTTTGAAGTAGCTGATTGACATTGCATGCTGTTATTTAGTCTATGATCTACAAGTACACCCAGATCCTTCTCAACAAGTGACTCTCCCATTGTAGCTCCCCCTAGGACAAATGATTCATGCAGGTTGTTGGTACCCAGATGAATAACTTTACATTTATCATCTTCCTTAGACTGAACTATACTACATAGCTTTGTGTCATTTGCAAAAATAGAAGCAGTGCTATTAATCCCATCCTTTAAATCATTAATAAATTAGTTTAATAATAGTGGTTCCAGCACTGAACCCTGGGGTACACCACTTATAACCGGGGACCATTCAGAGTAGGAATCATTGAGCACAACTCTCTGGATACGGTCCTTGAGCCAATTTTCACTCCAATTACAAACAATATTTTCTAAACCTATAGTCCTTAATTTACCCATTAGGCGTCTATGAGGGAAAGTGTCAAATGCCTTTGCAAAGTTCAAAAACACTATATCCACAGCGGCCCCTCTGTCTAGGCTTCTGCTCACCTCTTCATAAAAACAAATCAGGTTAGTTTGAAAACGTCTGTCCTTAGTAAAACCGTGCTGGCTGTCACTTATAATACTATTTTTTGGTCACATACTCCTGTATATAGTCCCTCAATAGCCCCTCAAACATTTTTCCCACAACAGATGTTAAGCTTACTGGTCTATAATTACCTGTGGAAGACCTAAAGCCCTTTTTGAAAATAGGCACCACATTTGCCCTGTGCCAGTACCTTGGCACTATACCAGTCACTATAGAATCTAAGAATATTATGAAGGGGGAGGCAGAAATAACTGAACTAAGTTCTTTAAGAACTTAAGAACTTAACCCATCTGGTCCTGGAGCCTTGTGCACATTTATTTTCTTTAACTTAGCTTGAACCATATCTACATTCAGCCAATTCAGTATATCAACTGATATATTAACAGCACTGGCACCGGCTACATCAGCTGCTCTTTCTTCTGTTGTATATACAGAGCTAAAGAACCCATTTAGTAGCTCTGCTTCTCTTTATCCCCTGTAACTAACTCCCCATTACCACTATTCAGGGGTCTTACATGTTCAGATGTTGGGTTTTTTGCTTTGATATACTTGAAGAATTTTTGGGGATTTGCTTTGCTATACCTGGCCACCTGCCTTTTATTTTTGCTGATTTTATTACTTTTTTTGCAGATTTTACTAAGCTCTTTGTAATTTACAAAGGCTACAGCTGTACCCTCAGATTTGTATTTTTCAAATGCCCTTTTTTTTTTTTTTTTATATATATATATATTGTCCCTTTTACAGAAGTGGTAAGCCATGTGGGGTTTAATGTTAGTCTTTTATACTTGTTACCTATAGGAATACATTTTGCACTATAATTACCCAAAGTAGATTTTAAGATCTCCTATTTATCATTTGTACTATTATTTGCCAATAGCGTTTTTGGCCTGTTTTATCCAATAAAAAACAATTGGTCAAACTGAATATATTTGACAGTCCTTTAGATCCTTTAGAAATAACTATTCCTAATATTTCCCTATCTAACTCTAAAGATAATAACCACACTCAAATACACCAATTATGGAATAATGGTTCCTTCTGCTCATTTTCTCAACTAACTTCTCTCTACAACCTTCCCACACGTGACTTTTACAAGTATTTACAAATTTGCCATGCTTTACTCTCTTTCTTACCACCCCCAAGTGGTTTTGATACACCATTGCCTCTAGAAAGTTGGCTTAATTTAACTACTTGTTCTAACAAAGGCATTTCTAAATGCTATAGAATTTTAATTACACAAACTCAGACCCCCTTTATTCTATTAAAACTAAATGGGAATCTGATATAGCTCAACAGTTTACAACTGCACAATGGGAATCAGCTGTTATTGCAGTCCCCAAGCATTCCAAATGTATTAACCATATGGAAAATGTAGGAAACATTTTATACAGATGGCATTAGACCCCTTTAGATTATCTAAAAGTTTTCCTGATTCCTCCCCAAAATGCTGGATATGTGGTTCACATGAAGGTACTTTCTTTCATATGTGGTGCGGTTGTACAAAAGCTACAATATTGTGGGGTAAAGTATGTCAACTTCTCTCTGTATTATGCGGAACTACTATTCATCGCAATCCAGGGTTAGCCCTTCTTTCAATTGAATTAAATACCCTACCCATATCCTTTAAAACTGTCCTACAACATGTTCTGATAACTACTAGACAAATTATTGCCTCTACATGAAAGGAGAATTATTCTCCCTCTTTAAAGAGGCTCTGTCACCAGATTATAAATGCCCTCTCTCCTACATAATCTAATAGGCGCTGTAATGTAGATAACAACAGTGGTTTTTATTTTGAAAAACAATAATTTTTGATCAAGTTATGAGCAATTTTAGATTTTTGCTAATTAGTTTCTTAATGCCCAACTGGGCGTTTTTTAACTTTTGACCAAGTAGGCGTTGTAAAGAGGAGTGTATGACGCTGACCAATCCGCGTCATACACTTCTCTCCATTCATGTCCATTTGTATTCACAGCACAGCGTGATCTCGCGAGATCATGCTGTGCTGTCACATACAGGACGCAAAGTCTATTCACACTCCCGACACTTCGGTAAAGTTTTTGTGGGACTCAATAACACAGCACAGCTGTGCTGTCATTTACAGCGTGATCTCGCGAGACATCTCCTGTGGATATGTCATAAATGAATAAATAAAAACCCCTTTAACTAAAACAACATATCAGTAGAGCTAGCAGGTTCTCTTTAGGGTCAGTTCACACAGAGTTTTTTTTGGCGCTGATTTTGAAATCAATGGGAGGCAGTGTTTTTATACCCACGGTCCTTACATTAATGTCAATGGCCATGTGCGACTAAAAATCTCCCTAAAAATTTCTGAGACGATTGTGAGGCAGATTTTTACTGCCTTCAAGAAAACTCTGTGTGAACAGGGCCTTAAAGTTTTTGTTTTGTTTTTTAAATTATATATTTATAGGTTGCGTAGAGTATTCAGAGCTTCTCCATTTCTAAGATTCAGAACGCTGGCTCCCTATTTGGCATAATTCAAAACTAATTGTCCTGCGAAAAATCCATAACGTGTATTCCATGGGCAGGCCTTGAGTTGTGCTATAACCCTGTGGACGGTACTGAACAAGTGATCACCCAAATACCCCAACCATTGCTCATGAATAAGCTAGCTGGAATGCTCAGTTAATATTTATGTCCTAATATATTACATAGGTTTTATCACTCACTACATGCTTACTGCATTATTTTGAGCTGACAGCCTCACTAATTTACCATATCAATGCCAGAAAAAATGCACCAGAGGGTGAGGAAGGTGGTCGAATGGGGAAAGTACAGCCTGTCATGCCTGAAAGTGTAACTTTTAATGCAGCGTGTTACTAACATTGTAGGGGGCTACAAATCACTGCCCCCCCCCCCCCCCTGGCACGCTGCTCAGATCATAAATGGGAGGGACACTGCACTAAAGGTGGAAATGTGCTCAATACACTCCACTGTGCAGTTGGAAAAATATTAGTAAGTTGGAAAAGGCGTTTTTAATACTCCTTTTCACATTGTTTTTGTGTATATGTTGTGTTAGAAAGCTTTAGCAGCAGTGAATCGTGTTATAAAAATATAATGTGCAACCGAAGAAATATGAGGACATTTTTGTTTTTCATGGGCATTCATTATTCATTGTCATAGGTATCTACATGTATGGTCTGTTGGTTAAAAATAAAGATATGCGATCTCTATTTTATGATACATTTACAAGTCAGATTTGTAAATACGTCCATAGTACAGAGCTATATGTGTTTTTTCCTGTAAATTCACTTATATATTAGGAAATGATTCCATTATATCACACATCTTTATATTTAGCCCTTCACGGTCACTATTTTGTGTTTTAGGGGTTGAATTTGCTTGATATAATGAGTGTGCTGAATATTATATGTAGTTAGTGTACAGAAAACAGAGAGGCTGATAATTGAAATAGATATATTATATTCACTGTAGTTACAGAAAAGCAATACAATGCTGTAGATATAATTGTGTTGACTTTAACCAGTTAAGTCAACAGAACTCTGTTAGAAATGGGGACACAAGGGTATTAAATCATTCCATGTGCTCAAATATGCGTAAATTAAAAGAGAAAAAGTCAAAGTGATCAGAAACAAATTGTGTTAAATAAGTACAGAAAATACATTTGCTCTTGTGCGTCATTTCGGTATAATGGTCATTCGGATAGCACATCTAAAAATAAGCCCATACTGCAGAAAAGAACATTGCCATAATTGAAAATATTATTTGTACATATCTATTGAAGCATTAGTTGTATTTTTATTATTATCTGTCTTATAACATATTTTGGTTAGATGACAATTATTAAAAAGGGGTCATATTGTTTCTGTTTGTTGATTTATAGTATGCAATGTTTTATATGTAACGTGTACAAATTGATATTTTACGTATTTATATTCTTTTATTTGTGTGCAATTATTTATTTATTTCCTACTGCTTATATATTCCAAAAGTCTATACAGATTGTCACCATTCACATCAGTCCCTGTTTGCAGTGGGGCTCACAATCTAACACAGGGGACTCAAGCACGCGGGCCGCATGCGGCCCCTGGGGCTGTCATCTGCGGCCCGCGGGACACAGAGCCGCTAGTACAGACTCTGCTCCGGCACGCTGGAATTCCCTCACATCGCTGTCCACATATGGACAGTGTGTCAGGGTCTTCCCCAGAGAGGAGTCCCGGGCAGAACGCTAGTATAGGCTCTGAACCGAGGACTCTGTGGAATTCTCTGACATCGCTGTCTATATATGGACAGTGTGTCAGGGTCTTACCCAGAGCGGAGTCCCGGGCAGAGCGCTAGTATCGGCTCTGCACCGGGACTCTGTGGAATTCCCTGACATCGCTGTCCATATATGGACAGTGTGTCAGGGTCTTCCCCAGAGCGGAGTCCCGGGCAGAGCGCTAGTATCGGCTCTGCTCCAGGACTCTGTGGAGTTCCCTGACATCGCTGTCCATATATGGACAGTGTGTCAGGGTCTTACCCAGAGCGGAGTTCTAGGCAGAGCGCTAGTATCGGCTCTGCTCCGGGACTCTGTGGAATTCCCTGACATCGCTGTCCATATATGGACAGTGTGTCAGGGTCTTACCCAGAGCAGAGTCCCGGGCAGAGTGCTAGTATCGGCTCTGCTCCGGGACTCTGGAATTCCCTGACATCGCTTTCCATATATGGACAGTGTGTCAGGGTCTTCCCCAGAGCGGAGTCCCGGGCAGAGCGCTAGTATCGGCTCTGCTCCGGAACTCTGGAATTCCCAGACATCGCTGTCCATATATGGACAGTGTGTCAGGGTCTTCCCCAGAGCGGAGTCCCGGGCAGAGCGCTAGTATCGGCTCTGCTCCAGGACTCTGTGGAGTTCCCTGACATCGCTGTCCATATATGGACAGTGTGTCAGGGTCTTACCCAGAGCGGAGTTCTAGGCAGAGCGCTAGTATCGGCTCTGCTCCGGGACTCTGTGGAATTCCCTGACATCGCTGTCCATATATGGACAGTGTGTCAGGGTCTTACCCAGAGCAGAGTCCCGGGCAGAGTGCTAGTATCGGCTCTGCTCCGGGACTCTGGAATTCCCTGACATCGCTGTCCATATATGGACAGTGTGTCAGGGTCTTCCCCAGAGCGGAGTCCCGGGCAGAGCGCTAGTATCGGCTCTGCTCCGGAACTCTGGAATTCCCAGACATCGCTGTCCATATATGGACAGTGTGTCAGGGTCTTACCCAGAGCGGAGTTCTAGGCAGAGCGCTAGTATCGGCTCTGCTCCGGGACTCTGTGGAATTCCCTGACATCGCTGTCCATATATGGACAGTGTGTCAGGGTCTTACCCAGAGCGGAGTTCTAGGCAGAGCGCTAGTATCGGCTCTGCTCCGGGACTCTGTGGAATTCCCTGACATCGCTGTCCATATATGGACAGTGTGTCAGGGTCTTACCCAGAGCAGAGTCCCGGGCAGAGTGCTAGTATCGGCTCTGCTCCGGGACTCTGGAATTCCCTGACATCGCTGTCCATATATGGACAGTGTGTCAGGGTCTTACCCAGAGCAGAGTCCCGGGCAGAGTGCTAGTATCGGCTCTGCTCCGGGACTCTGGAATTCCCTGACATCGCTGTCCATATATGGACAGTGTGTCAGGGTCTTCCCCAGAGCGGAGTCCCGGGCAGAGCGCTAGTATCGGCTCTGCTCCAGGACTCTGTGGAGTTCCCTGACATCGCTGTCCATATATGGACAGTGTGTCAGGGTCTTACCCAGAGCGGAGTTCTAGGCAGAGCGCTAGTATCGGCTCTGCTCCGGGACTCTGTGGAATTCCCTGACATCGCTGTCCATATATGGACAGTGTGTCAGGGTCTTACCCAGAGCAGAGTCCCGGGCAGAGTGCTAGTATCGGCTCTGCTCCGGGACTCTGGAATTCCCTGACATCGCTGTCCATATATGGACAGTGTGTCAGGGTCTTCCCCAGAGCGGAGTCCCGGGCAGAGCGCTAGTATCGGCTCTGCTCCGGAACTCTGGAATTCCCAGACATCGCTGTCCATATATGGACAGTGTGTCAGGGTCTTACCCAGAGCGGAGTTCTAGGCAGAGCGCTAGTATCGGCTCTGCTCCGGGACTCTGTGGAATTCCCTGACATCGCTGTCCATATATGGACAGTGTGTCAGGGTCTTACCCAGAGCGGAGTTCTAGGCAGAGCGCTAGTATCGGCTCTGCTCCGGGACTCTGTGGAATTCCCTGACATCGCTGTCCATATATGGACAGTGTGTCAGGGTCTTACCCAGAGCAGAGTCCCGGGCAGAGTGCTAGTATCGGCTCTGCTCCGGGACTCTGGAATTCCCTGACATCGCTGTCCATATATGGACAGTGTGTCAGGGTCTTACCCAGAGCAGAGTCCCGGGCAGAGTGCTAGTATCGGCTCTGCTCCGGGACTCTGGAATTCCCTGACATCGCTGTCCATATATGGACAGTGTGTCAGGGTCTTCCCCAGAGCGGAGTCCCGGGCAGAGCGCTAGTATCGGCTCTGCTCCGGAACTCTGGAATTCCCAGACATCGCTGTCCATATATGGACAGTGTGTCAGGGTCTTTCCCAGAGCGGAGTCCCGGGCAGAACGCTAGTATAGGCTCTGAACCGGGACTCTGTGGAATTCTCTGACATCGCTGTCTATATATGGACAGTGTGTCAGGGTCTTACCCAGAGCGGAGTCCCGGGCAGAGCGCTCTTATCGGCTCTGCACTGGGACTCTGTGGAATTCCCTGACATCGCTGTCCATATATGGACAGTGTGTCAGGGTCTTCCCCAGAGCGGAGTCCCGGGCAGAGAGCTAGTATCGGCTCTGCTCCAGGACTCTGTGGAGTTCCCTGACATCGCTGTCCAAATATGGACAGTGTGTCAGGGTCTTACCCAGAGCGGAGTTCTAGGCAGAGCGCTAGTATCGGCTCTGTTCCGGGACTCTGTGGAATTCCCTGACATCGCTGTCCATATATGGACAGTGTGTCAGGGTCTTACCCAGAGCAGAGTCCCGGGCAGAGTGCTAGTATCGGCTCTGCTCCGGGACTCTGGAATTCCCTGACATCGCTGTCCATATATGGACAGTGTGTCAGGGTCTTCCCCAGAGCGGAGTCCCGGGCAGAGCGCTAGTATCGGCTCTGCTCCGGAACTCTGGAATTCCCAGACATCGCTGTCCATATATGGACAGTGTGTCAGGGTCTTTCCCAGAGCGGAGTCCCGGGCAGAGCGCTAGTATCGGCTCTGCTCCGGGACTCTGTGGAATTCCCTGACATCGCTGTCCATATATGGACAGTGTGTCAGGGTCTTACCCAGAGCGTAGTCCCAGGCAGAGCGCTAGTATCGGCTCTGCTCCGGGACTATGTGGAATTCCCTGACATCGGTGTCCATGTATGGACACATGATGTCTGGGGCTTCCCCAGGGTCGGAGTCCTGGGCAGAGCGCTAGTATAGGCTCTTCTCCGGGACTCTGTGGAATCTTCTGACATCGCTGTCCACATATGCAGGAGTCCCAGAGCAGGAGTCCCAGTGATGTCAGGAGCACAGCTGGAGTCCCAGGAAGAGCCTACTAGCGCTCTGCCTGGGACTCCAGCTCTGGGGTTGCCCCTGACATCCATGTCCATATATGGATAGTGATGTCAGGAGCAGAGCTGGAATCCCAGGCAGAGTGCTAGAAACAGGTCTGCTCCCGGAATCCAGCTCTGGGCAAGCCCCTGACATCACTGTCCATATATGGACACTGATGTTAATGGCTTCCCCAGAGTTCTGGCGCAGAGCCTATACTAGTGCCCTGCTCTGGGACTCCGGCTCTGGGGTTGCCCCTGATATCACATTCCGGTCCAGGAGGGTCCCCTGATGTCACTGTGTATGGACAGTGACGTCAGGGGCTCCAACAGTAGAGGAATCCCCAGCCAAAGCGTCGGCAACGCTCTGGCTGGGGATTCCACTCCTAGAGGGAGCCCCAATGGAGCTATCTACTTGGGGGTGTGTGGCATTATCTACAGAGGTCACTGTGACAGCATCTGCGGAGGGCACTGTGGCAGCATCTGCGGAGGGCACTGTGGCAGCATCTACGAAGGGCGCATCTACGAAGGGCACTGTGGCAGCATCTACGGAGGGTACAGTGGCAGCATCTACAGACAGCACTGTGGCAGCATCTACGGAGGGCACTGTGGCAGCATCTGCGGAGGGCACTGTGGCAGCATCTACAGAGGGCACTGTGGCAGCATCTACAGAGGGCACTGTGGCAGTATATACAGAGGACACTGTGGCATTATCTAGGGGTGTGTTGCATTATCTACAGAGGGCACTGTGGCATAATCTACAGAGGGCACGGTGGCATTATCTACAGAGGGCACTGTGGCATTATCTACAGAGGGCACTGTGGCATTATCTACAGAGGGCACTGTGGCATTATCTACAGAGGGCACTGTAGCATTATCTACAGAGGGCACTGTGTCATTATCTACAGAGGGCACTGTGTCATTATCTACAGACTGCACTATGGCATTATCTGCAGAAGGCACTGTGGCAGCATCTACGGAGGGCACTGTGGCAGCATCTGCGGAGGGCACTGTGGCAGCATCTACAGAGGGCACTGTAGCAGCATCTACAGAGGGCACTGTGGCAGCATCCACTGAGGGCACTGTGGCTGCATCCACTGAGGGCACAGTGGCACTATCTAAAAAAGGGCTGCCCAATCTTGACATGTATGTCTGCCAAACACTGCCAACTGAGCCGCCGGACTGCATTTAGCGACACTTAAACTGGAAAACTGGATTGTTGAAATAAGCACGTGGAGAAATATCTCAAATTTTAAACCTAGCGGTATCATTATAGTATTGTAGTGTTATAGTAGATCAAATAACTAATTGATTAACAATAATTTTGTATTGTATCAAATTTTAAAGTAATGCGGCCCGTCAACTTCCCATTTTTTCTATATGTGGCCCACTTACCCGGCCGAGTTTGAGACCCCTGATCTAATATGTCACAATATTCTCCGCTAGATGCACTGTATACACAGCTTATGATGGAGCATGCCACCATTTTTTTCCCAGTTAGATTTGTACAAAATTCAACAAAATGTATGCCTCCGTATGAAAACAAAAGCATTCAGAGGTACAGGTCTGTGTACAAATTTGTGCTGCAATAGGGCTGTGTGCGTGAGCCCTAGCCTATCAAAAGAGCTTCTAATATCAATCACAGATGTATATGTAATTCTTTAATGTTCTCATAAGCGGATGTATTGCAGAACTGGATTTACTATCAGTAATTTCATTGAAACATATGTGAAGTTACATACTTTTGTGTTCATCTTTCTTGGTGATGTGAGGATCACACAGGTGCAATAGAAGACAGAGTTCTGATAAGGCTGCCTGCACACGTAACGGTTTGCTGTGTGTCCGAAAATCAGAGGTCAAAATTCCTTTTACTGTGAATTGCTGCGGCTTTGCAATGCCGTTTTAAAGCAAATATATGCACAGAAAATGTCTTTAAAAATATCTAGTAATACTATACACACATATAGTACACACATATAAGGGTCTGCATGTATCTCGTCTCTCACTCCTTGGTCTCTGGGGTGAGACTATACGCCATCACTGCTTGGAGACTTTAATTCTTTGCCATTCAATTCTTTATAAATTTACTATTTCAGCTGCCATAAAACCCACACTGTGCTGCACTGTTTCCCACTTTATGGTAGTGGTCTGTTCAAGGGTAGTTGCTGCACTTCCGATGACCGGCAGCCTATTATATTAGCAGATGGTCTATAACTGTGGACCTCCAACCACTGGCTTAGGAAGGGCAGCCTGATAGGTGAGGGTTGCGGTCAGAGGGTGGGCTCTTGGATGAGAGTGATATGGGGTTGTATGACTGCACTACTGCTAAAGTCCTCACGGCACCCAGTCTGCTTGGTCTGGTTCCCCACTGTGACGTCAGTCCTCCACAGGGGTGGGATTAAAAATTTTAACAACAGGTTCCCTATTTTTCGGACGAAGACATACGTGACGCGGGGGGTGGTGTCACGGTGTTTTGCGGTGTATCGCGCAATTGAAAATGAATCTAATAATAAAATTGTTAAGGATCTGCCAGGCACAGCTTCTGTATCCACGCCCATAGGTAATCAGTCTGCACCTGCTTCTATGTCTGTGAGACTGACTCCATCTTCCACCACTCAGGATGGCAGGCTTAGGAGTGGGAGAGCCTATCACAGCCTGGCCAGACGGAGCTAGCTACCGCCCTCTGTCTATTTATACCTGACTTTCCTGTTCCTCCTTGCTTGTGATTCTTCTCTGTTGGTTTCCTGGCCCTGCTGCAGCTTCTTGATCTACTTGTCCCTGCTTCGTATTGACCCTGGCTTACTGACTATTCTTTTGCTCTGCGTTTGGTACCTCGTGCACTCCTGGTTTGACTCGGCTTGTTCACTACCCTCCTGCTCTGCGTTTGGCACCTCGTACTCTCCTGGTTTGATTCGGCTCGTTTACTTCTCTTGTTGCTCACGGTGTTGCCGTGGGCAACTGCCCCGTTTCCCTTGTTCTGTGTTTCCTTGTCTGGTTGTCTGTCGTGCACTTACTGACTGTAGGGACCGTCGCCCAGTTGTACCCCGTCGCCTAGGGCGGGTCGTTGCAAGTAGGCAGGGACTGAGTGGCGAGTAGATTAGGGCTCACTTGTCTGTTTCCCTATCCCTGTCATTACATAATCACAAGCCCATATACCTACTCTACCCTGGTCCCTCACACCACTATGGACCCCCTTGAGACCCTGGTTCAGCAAATGCAGGGTCTCTCCCTACAGGTCCAGGCCCTGGCTCAGAGGGTCAACCAGCCTGATGCTACCATGGTAGTGCCCCTCACCTCACCTCTTGAACCCCACCTCAAGTTGCCTGACCGGTTCTCAGGGGACTGGAAGACTTTTCTCTCCTTTCGGGAGAGTTGTAGGCTCTATTTTCGTTTAAAGCCCCACTCCTCAGGTTCTGAGAGCCAGCGGGTGGGTATAATTATGTCCCGGCTCCAGGAAGGGCCCCAAGAATGGGCCTTCTCCTTGGCTCCTGACGCCCCTGAACTTTCCTCCGTTGATCTTTTCTTTTCTGCTCTCGGACTCATTTATGACGAGACTGACAGGACTGCCTTTGCCAAGAGTCAGCTGGTGACCTAACGTCAGGGTAAGAGACCTGTTGAGGAGTATTGTTCTAAACTTTAGGAAGTGGTGCGTAGCTTCTCGGTGGAATGACCCTGCCTTAAGGTGCCAGTTTAGGTTGGGTCTGTCGAACGCCCTGAAAGACCTGCTAGTTAGCTATCCCTCTTCTGACTCCCTAGACCAGGTTATGGCTTTAGCGGTACGACTTGACCAACGTCTCAGGGAACGACAACGTGAACATTTATGTGTTTTCTCCTCTGACTCCCCCATGATGCCTCCCGAGGTTCCGTTGCTTCGTTCTTCCACGGAAGACTCGGAGGTACCTATGCAACTCGGGGCCTCCGTGTCCCCCCAACAACGTAGAGAGTTCCGCAGGAAGAATGGTCTCTGCTTCTATTGTGGGGATGACAAGCATCAAGTGAACACCTGTCCTAGGCGTAAGAATAAGCAGCCGGAAAACTTCCGCGCCTAAGTGATCATCGGGGAGGTCACTTGGGCGCACAGGTATTTCCCGTAAATATGAAACTTAATAAAATCTTGCTTCCCTTTCAGGTCTCTTTTGGTGGTAGGTCTGCTACCGGCAGTGCCTTCGTGGATTCAGGGTCGTCTGCTAATATCATGTCTGTGGAATTTGCTATGTCTCTAGCTTTGCCTTTGATTGATTTGCCTAAACCTGTCCCGGTAGTGGGTATCGACTCCACTCCTCTTGCTAATGGTTATTTTACACAGCATACCCCTGTTTTTGATCTCCTTGTTGGCTCCATGCATTTGGAGCAGTGCTCAGTACTGTTGATGCAGGGATTATCGTCCGATTTGGTTTTAGGCCTTCCCTGGTTGCAGTTGCATAATCCCACGTTTGACTGGAATACTGGTGATCTTACCAAATGGGGTAATGAATGCTTGACGTCATGTTTTTCAGTTAATTCTATTTCTCCCCCTGAGGAGGTGAACACGCTACCTGAGTTTGTTCAGGACTTCGCTGATGTTTTCTCTAAGGAGGCCTCCGAAGTGTTACCTCCTCATAGAGAATACGATTGCGCTATCGATTTGGTACCAGGAGCTAAGCTCCCTAAGGGTAGGATATTTAATCTCTCTTATCCCGAACGTGAAGCCATGAGAGAGTATCCAGGAATGCCTGGCCAAGGGTTACAATCGCCCCTCTACTTCTCCGGTAGGTGCTGGATTCTTCTTCGTAGGGAAGAAGGATGGTGGTCTTAGGCCATGCATTGACTACCGTAACTTGAATAAGGTCACTGTAAGGAACCAGTATCCCCTTCCTTTGATTCCTGATCTCTTTAATCAGGTTCAGGGGGCCCAATGGTTCTCTAAGTTTGATCTACGGGGGGCGTATAACCTTATCCGCATCAAAGAGGGGGATGAGTGGAAGACTACGTTTAACACGCCCGAAGGTCATTTCGAATACCTCGTCATGCCCTTTGGGTTGTGTAATGCTCCCGCGGTCTTCCAGAATTTCATAAATGAGATTTTAAGAGATTACCTGGGGGTATTTCTTGTAGTGTACCTTGATGACATACTTGTGTTTTCCAAGGACTGGTCCTCCCACATTGAGCATGTCAGGAAGGTGCTCCAGGTCCTTCGAGAAAACAAACTGTTTGCGAAGACCGAAAAATGTTTGTTTGGGGTGCAGGAGATACCATTTTTGGGTCAAATCCTCACTCCTCATGCATTCCGCATGGGCCCCGCCAAGGTCCAGGCTGTGGCGGAATGGGTCCAACCTGCCTCCCTGAAGGCGTTACAGTGCTTCTTGGGGTTCGCTAATTATTACAGGAGATTTATTGCTAACTTCTCGGTCATCGCTAAGCCTCTTACGGACCTCACTCACAACGGTGCTGATCTCCTCCACTGGCCTCCTGAGGCTGTCCAGGCTTTTGAGGCCCTTAAGAAGTGCTTTATCTCGGCCCCGGTGTTGGTTCAGCCCAACCAAATGGAGCCATTTATCGTGAAGGTTGACGCGTCCGAGGTGGGAGTGGGGGCTGTCTTGTCCCAGGGTACCAGGTCCCTCACCCATCTCCGTCCCTGTGCCTACTTCTCCAAGAAGTTTTCGCCCACTGAGAGTAACTATGATATTGGCAACCGTGAACTCTTAGCCATTAAATGGGCATTTGAAGAGTGGCGCCACTTCCTGGAGGGGGCTAGGCACCAGGTAACGGTCCTTACCGACCACAAGAATCTAGTTTTCCTAGAATCGGCCCGGAGGCTAAACCCGAGACAAGCTCGATGGGCGTTATTTTTTACCAGATTAAATTTTTTGGTAAACTATAGGGCTGGGTCTAAAAATATTAAGGCTGATGCACTGTCTCGTAGCTTCATGGCCAGCCCTCCTTCGGAGGAAGATCCTGCTTGTATTTTGCCTCCAGATATAATCATATCCGCTATTGATTCTGATTTAGTCTCTGAAATTGCGCTGATCAAGGTTCAGCTCCCGGGAACCTTCCGGAGAACAAGCTGTTTGTTCCCCTGCAATTCCGGCTAAGGGTACTTAGGGAAAATCATGATTCCGCATTATCTGTCATCCAGGCATCCTGGGTACCAAGCACCTCATTGCCAGAAACTATTGGTAGCCTTGGTTGCCTAAAGACGTTAAGGCCTACGTCGCCGCTTGTGAGATTTGTGCTAGGTCCAAGACTCCCAGGTCCCGACCAGCGGGCTTACTACGTTCTTTGCCCATTCCCCAGGGACCTTGGAGCCATATCTCCATGGATTTTATCACCGATTTGCCTCCATCTCAAGGCAAGTCGGTGGTGTGGTTTGTAGTAGACCGCTTCAGTAAGATGTGCCACTTTGTGCCCCTCAAAAAACTACCCAATGCTAAGACGTTAGCTACCTTGTTTGTCAAACACATCCTGCGTCTCCATGGGGTCCCTGTCAATATTGTTTCTGACAGAGGGGTACAATTTGTTTCTTTGTTTTGGAGAGCCTTCTGTAAAAAGTTGGATATTGATCTGTCCTTCTCCTCTGCCTTCCATCCTGAAACTAATGGCCAAATCGAGAGGACTAATCAGTCTCTAGAACAATATTTAAGGTGTTTTATCTCTGACTGTCAATATGATTGGGTCTCATTCATTCCCCTCGCCGAATTTTCCCTTAATAACCGGGTCAGTAACTCGTCAGGGGTCTCCCCCTTTTTCTGTAATTTTGGGTTTAATCCACGGTTCTCCTCCGTTTCACCTGGTAGTTCCAACAATCCCGAGGTAGAGGTCGTTCATCGGGAACTGTGCACAGTCTGGGCCCTGGTTCAGAAGAACCTAGAGGCGTCCCAGAGCATACAAAAAACTCAGGCAGATAGAAGACGTTCTGCTAACCCCTTGTTTATGGTCGGGGATCTGGTGTGGCTATCGTCAAAGAACTTGCGCCTTAAAATCCCATCCAAGAAGTTTGCTCCCCGGTTTATAGGGCCGTACAAGGTAATTGAAGTCCTCAATCCTGTCTCCTTCCGACTGGAGTTGCCCCCATCTTTTCGAGTACACAACGTGTTTCATGCCTCCCTCCTTAAACGCTGCTCCCTGTCCTTGCCTTCCTCGAGGAAACCTCCTGTCCCCGTTCTCACCCCTGAGGGGGTAGAATTCGAGGTGGCCAAGATTGTGGACAGCAAGATGGTCCAAGGCTCCCTCCAGTACCTGGTCCATTGGAGAGGAAACAGGCCTGAGGAGAGGACTTGGGTACCCGCCCGGGATGTTCACGCTGGGGTATTGGTCAGGAGGTTCCACCTTCGTTTCCCCAAAAAACCAGGTCCATCTAGAAAGGGTCCGGTGGCCCCTCATAAAAGGGGGGGTACTGTTAAGGATCTGCCAGGCACAGCTTCTGTATCCACGCCCATAGTTAATCAGTCTGCACCTGCTTCTATGTCTGTGAGACTGACTCCATCTTCCACCACTCAGGATGGCAGGCTTAGGAGTGGGAGAGCCTATCACAGCCTGGCCAGACGGAGCTAGCTCCCACCCTCTGTCTATTTATACCTGACTTTCCTGTTCCTCCTTGCTTGTGATTCTTCTCTGTTGGTTTCCTGGCCCTGCTGCAGCTTCTTGAACTACTTGTCCCTGCTACGTATTGACCCTGGCTTACTGACTACTCTTCTGCTCTGCGTTTGGTACATCGTACACTCCTGGTTTGACTCGGCTTGTTCACTATTCTCCTGCTCTGCGTTTGGCACCTCATACCCTCCTGGTTTGATTCGGCTCGTTTACTTCTCTTGTTGCTCATGGTGTTGCCGTGGGCAACTGCCCCGTTTCCCTTGTTCTGTGTTTCCTTGTCTGGTTGTCTGTCGTGCACTTACTGAGTGTAGGGACCGTCGCCCATTTGTACCCCGTCGCCTAGGGCGGGTCGTTGCAAGTAGGCAGGGACTGAGTGGCGGGTAGATTAGGGCTCACTTGTCTATTTCCCTATCCCTGTCATTACAAAAATAAAACAATTACGATATTCCAAATACCCCCTACATTAAAATGGACTCTAAATAAAAAAAATTCCCTGTCCAGAATGCTTTAGTGTGGATTGCCACACTATGTATATAATTACATAAGCGTACAGACCTACCCACACATTATGTTAAACTCACCCATTATGTATAGGCCTATATGGGCACATTCAATATCCTAAGCATGCTCAGCCTATTTAGTTAGGCTGTGCACATGAGAATGGTGGAGGACAGTGCGGAGTGCGCAGTAATCCACGACAACTCTCCCGGCTAATGCACAGATACGGTACCAGGAGCAAGCTCAGTACATATATACAGCATCAGAACCAAGCTCAGTACATATATATAGCACCAGAACAAAGCTCAGTACATATATACAGCACCAGAACAAAGCTCAGTACATATATACAGCACCAGAACAAAGCTCAGTACCAATATACAGCACCAGAACAAAGTTCAGTACATAAGTACAACACCAGAACCAAGCTCAGTACATAAATACAGCACCAAAACCAAGCTCAGTACATAAATACAACACCAGAACCAAGCTCAGTACATATATACAACACCAGAACCAAGCTCAGTACATATATCCAACACCAGAACCAAGCTCAGTACATATATACAACACCGGAACCAAGCTCAGTACATATATCCAACACCAGAACCAAGCTCAGTACATATATACAACACCAGAACAAAGCTCAGTACATATATACAGCACCAAAACCAAGCTCAGTAAATATATACAACACCAAAACCAAGCTTAGTACCTAAATACAACACCAGAACATATTTCAGTATATATATATATAGAACCAAGTAAAGAACTTATATACAGCACCAGAACAAAGCTCAGTACATAAATACAACACCAGAACAAAGCTCAGTACATATATACAGCACCAGAACAAAGCTCAATACATATATACAACACCAGAACAAAGCTCAGTATATAAACTAGTCTTTCTCAATGATTTAGAATATCATTAAAAGTTAATTGATCTCAGTAATTCAATTCAAAAAGTGTCTCTCATATATTATATAGAATTCACTGCTTTATATAAATATCTTTATTAGTTTTCCCCAGAGTATGTGCTTATTTTATCATTGATTGCGATCTTTTAGGGATATAGTGTTTTTCAAATATCGATGTTACTGTATATTGGTTAGTAAATAATCTCTGCATGTATTGATAGATGATGCAGATGTGATAATATTTGTTACTAGTGCATTGTGCACTTACATTGTCACTATCACCTCGGTAATTTAATGGTTGAGATATATGTACAGAGTCTGCCTATTATTGCTCTAGTCTCTATATAGTTGTGATATCTGGTGTGATATTATTTTATATTGTTTTTGTTATTTTTATTTATTTATGTTTGTATTTTTATTTTTATATATTTTTTATGTAAGCTATTTTTAATAAATAGTAACAAATATTATCACATCTGCATCATCTATCAATACATGCAGAGATTACTTACTAACCAATATACAGTAACATCGATATTTGAAAAACACTATATCCCTAATAGATCGGAATCAGTGATAAACTTATATATTATATAGATTCATGACACACAGAGGGATCTATTTCCAGCTGTTTTTTTCTTGTAATGTTGATGATTAGGGTAACAGTTAATGAAAACCCCAAATTTAAGTCACTCAGAAAATTAGAATATTAGAAGCCCAAATTCACAAAAATTATTTTTAATACCGAAATTTTGTCCTACTAAAAAGTATGTCCAGTATCTGCCCTCAATACTTGGTCGGTGCTCCTTTTGCATGAATTACTGCATCAATGCGGCATTGGCATTGGGGCGATAAGCCTGTGGCACTGCTGAGGTTTTATGGAATGGTAGGTTGTATGATAGCGACCTTCAGCTCATCTGCATTGTTGGGTCTGGTGTCTCTCATCTTCCTCTTGACTATACCCTATAGATTCTATGTGGGGTTTAGGTCAGGTGAGTTTTCTGGCCAATCAGGTGCAGTGATATTGTAGTTATTAACACCAGGTGTGGGCAGGTGCCAAGTCCTGCTGTACAAATACAGCTCAGTACAGAGATAATTTGCAAATTTAGTTTAACCCCTGCCATATAAGTTTGTACGGCATAAAACTACAGCTCCCTGTATAGCCAGAACGATGGTAAGGATATGCTGAGAGTTGCTGTTTTACAAAAAAGAACGATACACACATCATCTCGCAGCAGATCATACAGTGACTACAGTACTGAGCAGTCACAGGGAGAATAAACATTTACATTTAGTGACTCACCAGTGACGACTTCTCAGATTCTAGTCGAGCTCTTTACTTTTCCATCTGGTCCAGAACTCTATGATGTATCCTGGCCTTGACCCATTTCTGCGGAAATTGGTAAATTTGCTGCTCAGATGTCTTCGGAAGCTCACTTTTTCAACATTTCTGTAACTATAAACGAAGAGCAAATTCTTATGGCACCACACTCTATGCCCCCAAATATAATAGTATCATACACTGTGTCCCCGAATATAATAGCGCTACACACTGTGCCCCTGAATATAATAGTAACATACACTGTGTCCCTGAGTAAAATTGCGTCAAACACTGTAAAGTAATGCACCACTCACAGTGCCCCCTGTAGATAGTGCTCCTCATAGAGCCCTCTGTAGATAGTGCTCCCAGTAGAGCCCTCTGTAGATAGTGCTCCCAGTAGAGCCCTCTATAGATAGTTCTCCCCATAGAGCCCTCTATAGATAGTTCTCCCCATAGAGCCCTCTTTAGGTAGTAGCGTTCCCTGTAGATAGTGCCCCCTGTAGCGTTCCCTGCAGGCAGGGCCCCTGTGGCATTCACTGTAGCGTTCCCTGTATAGTGCCCCCTGTAGCGTTCCCTGTATAGTGCCCCCTGTAGTGTTCCCTGTATTATGCCCCCTGTAGATAGGTCACCCTGTGGCGCTCCCTGTGGATAGAGCCCCCTGTGGCGCTCCCTGTAGATAGAGACCCCTGTGGCATTCCCTGTAGATAGAGACCCCCTGTGGCGTTCCCTGTATATAGAGCCCCCTGTGGTGTTCCCTGTAGATAGGGCCCCATGTGGCATTACCTGTAGATGGGGCTCTATCTATGGGAAATGCCACATGGGGCCCTATCTACAGGGACTGACACAGGGGCACAGGGGGCTCTATCTACAGGGAACGCCACAAGGGGCTCTATCTACAGGAAACGCCACATGGGGCCCTATGTGGTGTTAGCCTGTAGATAGGGCCCCCTGAGGCATTTCCTGTAGATAAGGGCCCCTATATAGTCCCCTGTAGTTAGTTCCCTACATAGTCTTCTGTAGTTGTCGTTCCCTGTATAGTCCCCTATGTAGTTCCCTACAGGGACATACTAAAAAGAATGGAGAAAAAGAATAAAGAAAAAGAATTAACAATATTCAATATTAGTAATGGGCGAAAATATAGAAAAAGATATGAGTTTTTTATGTTTCGAAAACATGGAATGGACAGATTTTCATTGTAGTTAAAATAAAAACAAATTTCATAGCAACAGATGTGTAAAAATGTTTCCTGTGCTTGATAAACCTGGAATGAACAGGATCTATGTGTAGTTTATAGTAGAATTAACACATATTCCATAGAAACAGATGTGTAATTATTTTCCTCTGCTTGATAGACCTGGAATGAACAGGATCTACATGTAGTTTATAGTGGAATGAACATATTCCATAGCACAGGAAAATAATTACACATCTGTCTCTATGGAATATGTGTTCATTCCACTATAAACTACACAGATCCTGTTCATTCCAGGTCTATCAAGCACAGGAAAATAATTACACATCTGTCTCTATGGAATATGTGTTCATTCCACTATAAACTACACATAGATCCTGTTCATTCCAGGTCTATCAAGCACAGGAAAATAATTACACATCTGTTTCTATGGAATATGTGTTCATTCCCCTATAAACTGCGCACAGATCCTGTTCATTCCAGGTCTATCAAGCACAGGAATTTCCAAAGGCGTCTATTTATATGGAATTTGTAGTTAATGAGGAAATAAACACAAAGAAAATCTGTTCACACCATGTCTACCAAACATAAATTCATTATGCCCTTTTTTATATTTTCTTTCCATTAGTAATAATGTTCAGTCTTTTTCTTCATTCTTTTTAATATGTCCCTGCCCTATAGGCCCACAGTAGAAGGAAAAAAAAACCACATTTTCTTACTTGTCCTGTTGCCGCGCCATCCTCCAGCAACGTCAGTCCTCCTCCATCAGAACGATGCAGCGGCGCGATGACGTCATCGCGCCGACTGCATCATCACTAAAGCGCCGAATGGCGAGGAATCATGTACCTTGCCAGGGCAGCGCTAGTCAACTCAATTGTATCCACGTCCTAAGGACGTGGATACAATTGAGTACAGGGGACCGGACCAGTTCCGGCTTCCCGCTTCAACCGCTTCTGCGAATCGGCTGTCATTTTAACAACCGGTTCGGGAGAACCGGGGCGAACCAGCCGGATCCCACCCCGGGTCCTCTAGATTGTCAGCAGCTTGTCAATGGTTCTATCTGCCACATGCCCCTCTCTCCTCTTCTCTCCTCCTACTTTATTGTCACGTCCCCAGCACTCCTCTCACTTTTCCTGTAGTCCTCTTTTCTTGCTCCCTCTTGCAGTCCAGGAGGACAGTGGCACCCCTCATTGTTGTTCCTCCGCACCCGGTCTGTAAAGTAAATAAACACATTTACTTAATTGAGCCAATACAATCACGTTCTGCCTTTAACTAAGGATCAATTATTTCTATGAGCTAAAATGTCACGATGTAATTGTATGATCATTTTTATCTGAGATGAGAGTACTGTCATACAACAGTGTTTTTGGAGTTGTCACTCCTATGACATCATAGCAATGTAACATCACCCTAGTGAGATCATTACATACACCAGTGCACTAAAGAGAACCTAGAGCCCATTTCCCTGACAACACCCCCTGATGAAAGCATCAAGACAGTTATGCCAGATCCCATGACGTCACATCTACAGCATCTCCACCCAGTTATAAAACTTTAAATAAGCACACACCGCACCGCCAACATGCACCACTTCTAGTCCCGGATACCACCACAGCTGACTGACTGTGTCTGGCTGGGTCCCTGCCACTGAATTTGTAAGGCTGGCTTTCCTTGTGAGTGATGTCACCACCCACCACGACCACATTTATGTCATCCCCAACTGTGACATTACCACCCTTTCTGGGGCCTTAAAGGGGACACATCAGGCAATTTCACTGACATTGCTTGTTATGATGTCATCAACCCTGTGACATCCTCACGCTTGTGATCCCTTGACGTGATTGTCTGAAAGCTGCAGGTATTGCCACTGCTAATTTATAGGGACCGCATCACCTGTGACATCACCACCCATTCTGGGGCCTTGAAGGGGACAAGTCAGCTGATGTCATACATATGATGTCATCATCCCTGTTAATTACCCCTTTGATGCCATCACTGTGAGGTCATCACCCCTGTAACCCTTTATCACTCCCGGGACCTTATCCCTCCTCTAAAGTTCTTTCCAATTTAATGTTATTTTTTTATGTCATCACATCCACTGATGCCCTTAAAGGGAACACACTAGCCTATGTCCCTGACAATTGACATAAACAAGACAGTAATGTTAGTTCCTGTGACATTAGACTTGAGACCTCTCCTCCCACTATATAGTCTAAAAGGAGGATGCACCACGCCTCCAGCATGGGTCATCCTGCCCCCAAGTGCAGTTGCCAGACAGCCGTCATAACTGTCTGGTGGCTTCGGGTCCCTGCACTCACTTATAGGGCTGGAAATCCTGGCCACACCTCCGTTTGTGTCCTCATCACTTGTGACATCATAAGTTCTGGGGCCTTAAAGGGAACACGTCAGGTAATGTCACTAACATTGCCCATTATGAAGTCATTGACCCTATGATGGGATTATGCCTTTGACATCATCACCCTATGATATCATCAAATGTACTGGTGCCCTTAAGGGGACATACCAGCCCATGTACTGGATAGTCCGCCGATAAAATCATCAATGGTATAAACAGACGGGAGTCAGCATCTTCCTTCTTGTGCTTTTACATTTTACTATAAACTGTAGTTTATATGACATAATAAATGAAATATTAGCATTCTAGACCAGAAAAAAATTATTTATATGTCAGCAAAGCTTTTTATTTCTTCCTCAATAAGCACAATTTGATGCCAAATGATTAAAGAAATGCAGCATTTGGGAATCTGACTTATTAATATGTCTAGGAAATATCTAGTCTAAATTGAGATATAATGTGCCAGACCCATGTATTAATTGCCAGCAAATTACATAACTAATAGTTTCTTAATTTGCTAATGATTGCAGTAAAATATGACTGTGTGTTATCAACAGACAGTAACTACAGTAGTCGTATTACGCATATAAATGAGCACACAAATAAGAAAAATAAGAAGAAGGAGACTTAGTGGCTTTATATTTTATAAAATTGTTAATATATTGAGCTAACTGGACTAGCAGTACGTGCCATTTTTTTTCTTCAATTAATCCATTTTAGTTCTATAGCCTAACAAAATAAAAAAGTCACACTGAGCTGACTGAACTTTTTCCCTATGGCTTTTGATCTGATGAGAAAAATTCTAGGGTACATGTAGCTTTATTAGAAATTGTGCTATGGTCAATTATAACGCTTTAGTCTTTTCAATTACTATTGCAGCTAAAAATGTGACAAAACATAATAACCTCGTATGAGTGGGTCAAAGGTGAAGAATACTTGAAAACCTGTTTCTCTACTCAAGTGTCCTTCAGGTTTTCTAAAAATTTAGCAGAAATTATTATTGCTCCATTTCTTCAATAATATGCACTGGTAATCTGGTCTGGTTACAGTGTAAAGTTTAATTATTTTTTGCTTTCATATGGCTTATGCACGCGGTCATCTTACGGCTCTGTCTTGGGAATAGGGCCTATAATGTAGCTGTGTATTCTTCCGATCTAAAAAAGAGACGTACAATTTTTTTCTCTATCGGATTTCCATACAAAATCTGACCAAAAAAAAAATTGTGCCATGCTACATCAGACACCTTCTGTACATAGGTATTCCCCCTAAAAGCATTTATTTTATGGAAGAATTATCTCCATACATACAGCACCTGACAGAGCCTGTCCGATAGCACACAGAGGCTGTACTGCTTCTTAGCCTCCATGCACTACTGTAAAGGCTTTGTACACATGGCGCTGGCGTGTTCTCATGAGCTTATAATCATGGTCGATATTCAGCTATTATATTGCCTTTAAGGCTGGGTTCACACTAGCACATTAACGTCCGTAATGGACGGACGTATTTCGGCCGGAAGTCCCGGACCAAACTCAGTGCAGGGAGCCGGGCTCCTAGCATCAGTTATGTACGATGCTAGGAGTCCCTGCCTCTCTGCAGGACAACTGTCCCGTACTGTAATCATGTTTTCAGTACGGGACAGTAGTTCCACGGAGAGGCAGGGACTCCTAGCATCGTACATAACTATGATGCTAGGAGCCCGGCTCCCTGCACGGAGTTCGGTCCGGGACTTCCGGCCGAAATACGTCCGTCCATTACGGACGTTAATGTGCTCGTGTGAACCAAGCCTAAGGCTCATGCCCATGACTGGATTACTAATCCATCTTGTACGAATCCGTAATATAGCATTTATATAATTAGATAGATCAATACTGTTCCTCTATGTATCTTTGATTTAAAAGAAGTCACATAGAGATTTTTTTTCATGTGTTCAATATAAATCCCCAAAACTTCCCAGAAAACAAAACCCTGGCCTGTCCCATTGTATGGCGTATTGCTTTGAATATGGTGCCTCTCTGAGGAACTATATGGCAGCAAACAGAGTGCCGATGGGTCAATACTACAGAACTGTAGGATATACATGCGCCAATGTACAGAGTCTAGGTCAGTGGTTCCCAACCGGGGTGCGGCGTGAGCCGTCCAGGGGTGTCGCGGCACTCCGCTGGTCCACTCCAAAAAATTTGTAAAAAAGTTACAACTATTTTTTTTTTTTTTTGCTACAAGCTCCACCCCCGATGTTGTAGCAGACGGGACACGCGGACGTCTGCTATGAGTACCGCCCACCGCTTCCCACTAGAAGCCTGACGGAGGGAGAGGAGCCGTTAACACTGGGCAGGGTAAGTGTTTTTTTTCTTTACATTGTTAGCAGTTGTGTGAGAAATGGAGCCAGAATGCCGGAAGTTGTAGTTCTCTCCTCTTATACCTCCTCCCTGTAATGTCCTCTGATATTCCATAATAACAGCTTGGACATGCTGGGAGTTGTAGTTCTCTCCTCTTATACCTCCACTTGTAATGTCCTCTGATATTCCATAATAGCAGCCTGGACATGCTGGGAGCTGTAGTTCTCTCCTCTTAAACCTCCTGTAATTACTTATAATATCCCATAATAACAGCCTGGACATGCTGGGAGTTGTAGTTCTCTCCTCTTATACCTCCTCCCTGTAATGTGTTATGAAAACAATTATGCAAAAAAATGCCCTATGTATAGTATTAGTAAGAGACTTGTTCACACATAGCATTTTGACCATGGGATCTTGTCTCAGCAGAACTTAATTGTTCTGATTAGCTGCAGCTCACTGAAGCTCTGGAAGCTTTAGAGATTGGCCACAGTTCAGACTAAGTGGAAAATTAGAGACAGAAAATATAAAACAACTGATAAAATATAAATAAAAATCAATATAATGGATATGGGATGATATGTGGAATCTAACTAACTATAAATGTGGCAAATAGGCTTGTTTAGCATAATATATGATATTTTTTTACTTTTTAAAAAGTATAGGCATTTATATAAAAAGAATAATATTTAAAAGTGTATATATATGTATACGATTATGATGGTAAGATCAGATTATCTCTATATATTGCAGAGATCATTGTGGGTGTATATGTTTTTTTAACCTTTTTTTATGTATGTAAATTTATGTAAATGTAAATGTCATGCGGCTATATAAACCTGTTAATTAGACACGTCACACATGCCCCAGAGGAAGCCGGAAGGGCGAAACCCAGCGTCGGGCGAGAGTGTTTGGCGTGCCGCCTAGAAATTTTAAAGATTTTTACTTACCTTGATGCTTTTATTTCTTGTTACTTCTAGACTTAAGATCCTTTTCCTACCAGGAGTTCTTTGAATGTGGAGAGAGACGATAAGGAGCTTGGTGGAACTACAAGGATAAGAATTACCATCCACACCCTCATTGGATTGCGGGCTGTCCACTGCATTTTTCTGGGAGAGAGCCCATACTGAATGATATTGGACTGTTACCAGTGCCGTCTGAGCGGTAAACTTCACTGTACTTTATATATGTTATTTAGGGTATTTGTTGGATCATACCCAATTTAGTTTTGCCTGCTCCGGTCTGAGAGAGATTTTGTGGGTATTTGAGCCAAGAGAAACCACCATTATATTCCATAATAATAGCCTGGACATGCTCGGAGTTGTTGTTCTTATACCTCCTTATTTATTCCTTCCCCAGGAGTAAGCACACTTTCTCTCTGTGATGGTCACTTTACTAGAGGGGCAGATGGTCATCTTATCGGGAGGGGGGGGGGGGGACTGAGGCTGATGGTCATTTTACTGGGGGGACAGAGGCTGATGGTGACTTTACTGGAGGGGGCTGATGGTAATTTTACGGGGGGGGACAGAGGCTGATGGTGACTTTACTGGAGGGGGCTTATGGTCTCTTTACTGAGGGGTCATTTTACTGTGAGTGGGGGGCTGATGGTCTTCTAATGGTTTCTGCCTCTGACCTCCAATTGAAATTAATAGGAGGCAGCGTTTGGTGCTTTTTTGTCTGCGGTTTTTGCATTTGCTTCAACGGCTTAAAAAAAATGTGGGCAAAAAACAGCAAAAAAAAAAGTCAAACAGCGCTGTCAATTCATAATCTGCCTCAAAATTCCTAAATGAATTTGGAGGCAGATTTTCAGTTTTTGCCTTACAAAAAAACATTGTGTGAACACACCCTAAGGGCGGATTTACACGAGCGTGTGCGTTTTGTGCGCGCAAAAACGCGGCGTTTTGCGTGTGCAAAAGGCACTTAACAGCTCCGTGTGTCATCACCATATGATACGTGGCTGCGTGATTTTTGTGCAGCCGCCATCATGATGACACTCTCTTTGTATGTTTGTAAACAGAAAAGCATGTGGTGCTTATCTGTTTTCAATCATACTTCTTCCTGCTGTTGTGCGATTTTGACTTTAATGGGTGCGTGATGCGCGAACAGTGCAGAAATATAGGACATGTCGTGAGTTTTATGCAGCAGACACCCGCTGCGTAAAAATCACGGACTGTCTGCACGGCCCCATAGACTAATATAGGTCCGTGCGAGGCGCGTGAAAATCACACACATTGCACGGATGTATATCACGTTCGTCTAAATCCGCCCTAAAAGTGTAGTGCTTGTTTTTAGCCATTTTTTGTCGTTTTGTAAATAATTTTTGGTAGGGGTGCCCTGAGAATTTATTTTTTTTTCCTGGGGTGCCTCAAACCTGAAAAGGTTGGGAAACTCTGGTCTATGTGATTGAGCTCTTATGAGACATATACAGATTCAGAATAGGATGTCAGGAAGGGTAGTCAGATCAAGTCATATGGTCAGAAATCAAAGTGTAACTGAACATATTCTTTTTAATGCATGTCTAGACACTCAAATATTTTTTATTTATACATTAGCACAAAAATCAGATATCATGTATAAATGCTTCAATTGCATTAAATCATGAAATAACAAGCAAGTTGGAGTCTAATACACAGTTAGAAACCAGAGAGATAGTTTCTGGAGAAATATAAAAGTTTTATTAAAGCAAATCTATTGTCAGTACGCAAATAGGGACCGAGGGATTTGGGTCAAAATAGGAACTGTTCCCTGAAAAGGGGTACACTTGGGAGGTAAGTAAATATATCTAGCTGTATCTGTTGCATCCGTATCTCTGTAATACTATATCCATTAGAACATGTCACAATATCATATGGAAAAAAAAAACTTTTAGATGAAATTGGAGGAATAGGGAGGTACAGCATGGTCTCACATATTTCTATGAATGCTGTATCACTGCTCCATACAACTCAAAAGTTGTACAGTGCCAATAAAGGCCTGCGTGTGTGAGGCCTTAGCCTAAGTGAAGCATCGGCCCAGCCCAAGATAGGAGAAGTTTGATGCGGCATCTATGGCAAAGTGTCGTAGTCCCAAAATCTGGCCTATTAAAATGCAGTGACAATTTAAAAAAAAAAAAAAAAGCTGTATATTCATAGATGCAGAAAACGTTTTTTTTTTTAAACATTACATTTTTCTTTTTTCAAAATGGTGCATTTATACACAACAAAGTAAAACTGTACATATGATATGTCTAAAACATCAGGTGAGATACAAGGTACAGTTGGAACAGTAGCTATGAATTAAAACAAACAAAACAAATATGTATAATAAAAAAAAGAAAAGAAGTAAAATGAATTAGTGTTACTTGTGACACATCAGCAACTCATTACATACGGTCAATTATTTGAGCTTGAGAGGAAACATATAATGTAGTTCAGACTGTTTATGTAATTATGAAGATCGATCAGGTGTTAGGTGATATAGTTGAGTAATTATGAGCACTTGTGAGCCATATCTCCCATTGTTTGAGAAAAGAATCTTTTTTATGGAAAGCAGAAGCGGACATACCTTCATACCAACAGTTATCATTGACCCTTTTTATCAAGTTTGACACAGATATGGAGGGATTCTCTTTCCATGTGGAGGAGATAATTTGTCTAGCAGCAATGAGGATATGATGCATTAGGTGCGATTCACACGTGGTTTTCACGCGGCTCGCATGGACCAATAGAAGTATATGTGGCAGTACAGACAGTCCGTGCTTTTTGCGCAGCGTTTGTCCGCTGCTTAAAACGCTCGACATGTTCAATATCTCGGCCTTTTTCGCTCATCACGCACCCATTGAAGTCAATGGGTGTGTGAAAACCATGAATGCCGCACGGAAGCAATTCCGTGCGAACTGGCTGTTTCGCGCAACAGCTGTCAAAAGGATGAATGTAAACAGAAAAGCACCACGTGCTTTTCTGTTTACAAACATCCAAATGGCGTGTCATAATGATGGCGGCTGCGCGAAAACCACGCAGCCGCGCATTATATGCTGCTGCCACACGGAGCTGTCAAGTGGCTTTTGCGCAGGCAAAACGCAGCGTGTTTTGCGTGCGCAAAAACGCCACGTTCGTCTGATCAGCCCTTACTGTTTGAAACTCTCTAAGATAGGTATCTAGGTCAATCGAGAGAAGAGCTAGCCCTGGGTCAGGAGCTATATTTAATTCAAATAGGTCTGAAAGGAGTTTAAATACTATATTCCATAATGATTGGGCTTTTTTACAATTCCACCATAAGTGAAAGAGAGATCCCTCATGCGAACCACAAGACCAACATGTAGGACAAAAATTGTGACAATCTCAGTGGGGTATAATGCCATCTATAGAATAATTTTTTTAACAATTTCAATGTGGTTAATGCATTTAGAATATTTGGAAACCCCATTGAGAGCTGATTCCCATTGATCATTTGTGATTGATCGCGTTAGATCAGTTTCCCACTGAGACTTGATAGTGAGAAGTGGATCTGAGTTTGGGGATATCAGAATTTTATAGCATTTGGAGATACCTTTGTTGGAGAGAGGGTTTGAATTTAACCAAATTTCTAAGGGTAATGGTGAATTTGTATTACATGCGGATGGATGAAGGGATTTTAGAGCATGACGTTCTTGCAAGTACTTGAAAATATCTTGTTTATGAAGGTTTTAGGCTATGTTCACACGGGGTATTTTGCCGAGTTTTTTGACGCGGAAACCGCGTTGCAAAACTCGGCAGAAACGGCCCGAGAACGCCTCCCATTGATTTCAATGGGAGGCGTCGGCGTCTTTTTCCCGCGAGCAGTAAAACTGCCTCGCGGGAAAAAGAAGCGACATGCCCTATCTTCGGGCGCTTCCGCCTCGGACCTCCCATTGACTTCAATGGGAGGCAGGAGAAAGCGTATATCTCGCTGTTTTATGCCCGCGGCGCTCAATGGCCGCGGGCGAAAAACGGCGCGATAATCGCCGCGAAAATCGGCGTGCAGGGAGAGGAATATCTGCCTCAAAGTTCCAAACTGAATTTTGAGGCAGATATTCCTCCCCCAAAATACTCTGTGTGAACATAGCCTTAGAGGGAGGATATTTGCGAAAAGGAGACAAAAGAACCGTTATGCCATAATTGATGTAACTTAACAAGGTTATTATTTTTCCAATTAGCTAGAGACAAGTTAGAAATGGCAACTTCTAGGGGGTCCAAAGGGCCATAAGGATCTAAGTGGTCCAATTGTTTTTTGTCAGATATGATCGGCCATAGGGTTGATATGGCTCATATGGTATATAAGGAGTGATGGGAGTGTCCAAGATGGGACACAGCCACTAAAAAGTGATTTACCCCTTCCCGCTCCTGGACATACTATTAGGTCATGGTAACTGTATAGTTCGCACTACATTACCTAATAATACGTCACGGGAGTAACGGCCATTTCGTCAGTCTTCCCGACACATACAGGAGCTGTGACAGCTGCTGTCTCGTACAGTAGTTGCCGCAGCTCTTTCGTGGGGACCGATCGCTGTGTCCCCGCTGATTAAAGCCTTAAAAGCCGCATTCAATTGCAATCGCGGATTTTTAGGGGTTAAACCACCATCGACGGCCCGCTACATGATAGCGGGCAGCGATGGTTGCTACGGCAACCAGACACCTAATAATGGCATCCGGCTATGCCATCTAAGGTAGCCTAATGGGTCCTGACAATGTCTGGACCCACTATGCTTGCTGTCAGTGAGTAGCTGACAGCTCTAATACACTGCACTACGTATGTAGTGCAGTGTATTAGAATTGTGATCAGGGCATCCTGCCCTCAAGTCCCCTAGTGGGACAAAGTAATAAAGTTTAAAAAAAGTTAAAAAAAGTTGTGTAAAAATAAGAAAATATAAGTTTTAAAAGTAATAAAAGTAAAAATCCCTCTTTATCCCTTATCAGTCCTTTATTATTAATAAAAAAAAAAAAAGAATAAATAAACAAACAAACTAAACATAATTGGTATCGCCGCGTCCTTAATGGCCTGACCTAAAAAATTATTTTGTTATTTATCCCGTGCGGTGAACGCCATAAAAGAAAATAACAATAAACCATCCCAGAATCACAACTGTTTGGTCACTTCACCTCCCAAAAAATGGAATAACAAGAGATCAAAAAGTCGCATGTACCTAAAAATGATTCTAATCAAAACTACAGTTCGTTACGCAAAAAACAAAGTCCTCAAACGGCTTTCGTGATGGAAAAATAATAAAGTTATGGCTCTTAGAATACGGCAACGCAAAAAGAAAATGATTTTTTACAAAACTTATTTTATTGTGCAAACGCCATAACACATAAAAAAAACTCTAAACATATGGTATCGCCGTAATCGTATTGCCCCGCAGAATAAAGTGAATATGTCATTTATAGCGCACGATGAACGCTGTAAAAAAAATAGAATAAAAAAACAATAGTAGAATTGCTGTTTTTTTAGTCACCACACCACCGAAAAATAGAATAAAAACTGATAAAAAAGTCGCATGCACCCCAAGAAAACTACAATGAATTCCTCAAGGGGACTAGTTTCCACTGTTTTGGCACCACAAGACCTCTTCAAACCGGACATGGTGCGTAATAAAAAGGAGGCCTCAAAATCCACTATGTGGTCCTTTCATTCGGAGGCCGTTGTTTCAGTCCATTACCCCACTAGGGCCACATGTGGGATATTTCTCAAAACTGAAGAATCTATGCAGTAAGTATTGAGTTGCGTTTCTCTGGTAAAACCTTCTGTTTTACAGAAAAAAATTGAGAAAATTGTTTTTTCTGACAAAAAAAATTTCACCTCTACTTTGCTCTAAATTCCTGTGAAACTTTCTATATGCTGTTGTGAATACTTTGAGGGGTCTAGTTTCTAAAATGGGGTGTTTGATAGGGGTTTCTAATATATAGGCCCCTCAGAGCAACTTCAGAACTGAACTGGAACATAAAAAAAACGATGAGGCAATACTTTGCTTCTTACATTATACTGATAATGAGCAGTGCCCTCACCCGAGATGACCCCAGTTTTGACCGTTTGTATAAACTGAGTGTAATGATGGGGGTGGGGAGACAGACAAGTGAGCCCTAATCTACACATCACTCAGTCCCTGCCTACTTGCAACGACCCGCCCTAGGCGACGGGGTACAACTGGGCGACGGTCCCTACGCTCAATAAGTGCACGACAGACAAACAGACAAGGGTACACAGAGCTAGGGGGAGAAAGGGGCAGTTGCCCACGGCAACACCGTGAGCAACAAGAGAAGTGAACAAGCCGAGTCAAACCAGGAGACTACGAGGTGTCAAACGCAGAGCAGAAGAGTAGTAAACAAGCCGAGTCAAACCAGGAGTGTACGAGGTACCAAACGCAGAGCAGGAGAGTAGTCAGCAAGACGGGGTCAATATGAAGCAAGGACAATGGTACAAGAAGCTGCAGCAGGGCCAGGAAACCAAACGAGAAGAATCACAAGCAAAGGAGGAACAGGGAAGGCAGGTATAAATAGACAGAGGGCGGGAGCTAGCTCCGTCTGGCCAGGCTGTGATAGGTTCTCCCACTCCTAAGCCTGCCACCCTGAGTGGTGGAAGATGGAGTCAGTCTCGCAGACATAGAAGCAGGTGCAGACTGATTATCTATGGGCGTTAACCCCGAAGCTGTGCCTGGCAGATCCTTTACAGTACCCCCCCCTTTTATGAGGGGCCACCGGACCCTTTCTAAGTGGACCTGGTTTACTGGGGAAACGAAGGTAAAACCTCCTGACCAATATCCCAGCGTGAACATCCCGAGAAGGGTACCCAAGTCCTCTCCTCAGGCCCGTAGCCTCTCCAATGGACCAGGTACTGGAGGGAGCCTTGGACCATCCTGCTGTCAACAATCTTGGCCACCTCGAATTCTGCTCCCTCAGGGGTGAGATCAGGGACCGGAGGTTTCCTCGAGGGAGCCAAGGACGGGGAGCAGCGTTTAAGGAGGGAGGCATGGAACACGTCGTGTACTCGAAAAGATGGGGGCAACTCCAGTCGGAAGGAGACAGGATTGAGGACTTCAATGACCTTGTACGGCCCTATAAACCGGGGAGAAAACTTCTTGGACGGGACCTTAAGGCGCAAATTTTTAGACGATAGCCACACCAGATCCCCGACCATAAACAAGGGGTTTGGCAGAACGTTTCTATCTGCCTGACTTTTTTGTATGTTCTGGGACACCTCTAGGTTCTTCTGAACCTGAGCCCAGACTGTGCACAGTTCCCGATGAACGACCTCTACCTCGGGATTGTTGGAACTACCAGGTGAAACGGAAGAGAACCGTGGATTAAACCCAAAATTAAAGAAAAAGGGGGAGACCCCTGACGAGTTACTGACCCGGTTATTAAGGGAAAATTCGGCGAGGGGAATGAATGAGACCCAATCATATTGACAGTCAGAGATAAAACACCTTAAATATTGTTCTAGAGATTGATTAGTCCTCTCAGTTTGGCCATTAGTTTCAGGATGAAAGGCAGAGGAGAAGGACAGATCAATCTCCAAATTTTTACAGAAGGCTCTCCAAAACAATGAAACAAACTGTACCCCTCTATCAGAAACAATATTGACAGGGGCCCCATGGAGACGCAGGATGTGTTTGACAAACAAGGTAGCTAACGTCTTAGCATTGGGTAGTTTTTTGAGGGGCACAAAGTGGCACATCTTACTGAAGCGGTCTACTACAGCCCACACCACCGACTTGCCTTGAGATGGAGGCAAATTGGTGATAAAATCCATGGAGATATGGGTCCAAGGTCTCTGGGGAATGGGCAAAGAACATAGTAAGCCCGCTGGTCGGGACCTGGGAGTCTTGGACCTAGCACAAACTTCACAAGCGGCGACGTAGGCCTTAACGTCTTTAGGCAACCCAGGCCACCAATAGTTTCTGGTAATGAGGTGCTTGGTACCCAGGATGCCTGGATGGCCAGATAGTGCAGAGTCATGATTTCCCCTAAGTACCCTTAGCCGGAATTGCAGAGGAACAAACAGCTTGTTCTCAGGAAGGCTCCCGGGAGCTGAACCTTGATCAGCTACAATTTCAGAGACTAAATCAGAATCAATAGCGGAAATGATTATACCTGGAGGCAAAATACAAGCAGGATCTTCCTCCGAAGGAGGGCTGGCCATGAAGCTACGAGACAGTGCATCAGCCTTAACATTTTTAGACCCAGCCCTATAGGTAACCACAAAGTTGAATCTGGTAAAAATAACGCCCAACGAGCTTGTCTCGGGTTTAGCCTCCGGGCGGATTCTAGGAAAACCAGATTCTTGTGGTCGGTAAGGACCGTTACCTGGTGCCTAGGCCCCTCCAGGAAGTGGCGCCACTCTTCAAATGCCCATTTAATGGCTAAGAGTTCGCGGTTGCCAATATCATAGTTACTCTCAGTGGGTGAAAACTTCCTGGAGAAGTAGGCACAGGGACGGAGATGGGTGAGGTACCTGGTACCCTGGGACAAGACAGCCCCCACTCCCACCTCGGACGCGTCAACCTCCACGATAAATGGCTCCATTTGGTTGGGCTGAACCAGCACCGGGGCCGAGATAAAGCACTTCTTAAGGACCTCAAAAGCCTGGACAGCCTCAGGAGGCCAGTGGAGGAGATCAGCACCTTTGCGAGTGAGATCCGTAAGAGGCTTAGCGATGACCGAGAAGTTAGCAATAAACCTCCTGTAATAATTAGCGAACCCCAGGAAGCACTGTAACGCCTTCAGGGAGGCAGGTTGGACCCATTCCGCCACAGCCTGGACCTTGGCGGCGTCCATGCGGAATTCATGAGGAGTGAGGATTTGGCCCAAAATGGTATCTCCTGCACCCCAAACACACATTTTTCGGTCTTTGCAAACAGTTTGTTTTCTCGAAGGACCTGGAGCACCTTCCTGACATGCTCAATGTGGGAGGACCAGTCCTTGGAAAACACAAGTATGTCATCAAGGTACACTACAAGAAATAACCCCAGGTAATCTCTTAAAATCAAATTTATGAAATTCTGGAAGACCGCGGGAGCATTACACAACCCAAAGGGCATGACGAGGTATTTGAAATGACCTTCGGGCGTGTTAAACGCAGTCTTCCACTCATCCCCCTCTTTGATGCGGATAAGGTTATACGCCCCCCCGTAGATCAAACTTAGAGAACCATTGGGCCCCCTGAACCTGATTAAAGAAATCAGGAATCAGAGGAAGGGGATACTGGTTCCTTACAGTGACCTTATTCAAGCTTCGGTAGTCAATGCATGGCCTAAGACCACCATCCTTCTTCCCTACGAAGAAGAAGCAAGCACCTACCGGAGAAGTAGAGGGGCGAATGTAACCCTTGGCCAGGCATTCCTGGATATACTCTCTCATGGCTTCACGTTCGGGACAAGAGAGATTAAATATCCTACCCTTAGGGAGCTTAGCTCCTGGTACCAAATTGATTGCGCAATCATATTCTCTATGAGGAGGTAACACTTCGGAGGCCTCCTTAGAGAAAACATCAGCGAAGTCCTGAACAAACTCAGGTAGCGTGTTCACCACCTCAGGGGGAGAAATAGAATTAACAGAAAAACATGACGTCAAGCATTCATTACCCCACTTGGTAAGGTCCCCAGAATTACAGTCAAACGTGGGATTATGCAACTGCAACCAGGGAAGGCCTAAAACCAAATCGGACGATAATCCCTGCATTAACAATACAGAGCACTGCTCCAAATGCATGGAGCCAACAAGGAGTTCAAAAACAGGGGTATGCTGTGTAAAATAACCATTAGCAAGAGGAGTGGAGTCGATACCCACTACCGGGACAGGTTTAGGCAAATCAATCAAAGGCATAGCTAGAGACATAGCAAATTCCACAGACATGATATTAGCAGAAGACCCTGAATCCACGAAGGCACTGCTGGTAGCAGACCTACCACCAAAAGAGACCTGAAAGGGAAGCAAGATTTTATTACGTTTCATATTTACGGGAAATACCTGTGCGCTCAAGTGACCTCCCCGATTATCACTTAGGCGCGGAAGTTCTCCGGCTGCATTCTTACGCTTAGGACAGTTGTTCACTTGATGCTTGTCATCCCCACAGTAGAAGCAGAGACCATTCTTCCTGCGGAAATCTCTACGTTGTTGGGGGGACACGGAGGCCCCGAGTTGCATCGGTACCTCCGAGTCTTCCGGTGAGGAACGAAGCAACGGAACCTCGGGAGGCATCATGGGGGAGTCAGAGGAGAAAACATCAAGACGTTCAACTCGTCGTTCCCTGAAACATCGGTCAAGTCGTACCGCTAAAGCCATAACCTGGTCTAGGGAGTCAGAAGAGGGGTAACTAACTAGCAGATCTTTCAGGGCATTCGACAGACCCAACCTAAACTGGCACCTTAAGGCAGGGTCATTCCACCGAGAAGCTAAGCACCACTTCCTAAATTTAGAGCAATACTCCTCAACAGGTCTCTTACCCTGACGTAAGGTCACCAGCTGACTCTCGGCAAAAGCAGTCTTGTCAGTCTTGTCATAGATGAGTCCGAGAGCAGAAAAGAAAAGATCAACGGAGGAAAGTTCAGGGGCGTCAGGAGCCAAGGAGAGGGCCCATTCTTGGGGCCCTTCCTGGAGTCGGGACATAATTATATCCACCCGCTGGCTCTCAGAACCTGAGGAGTGTGGCTTTAAACGAAAATAGAGCCTACAACTCTCCCGAAAGGAGAGAAAAGTCTTCCGGTCCCCTGAGAACCGGTCGGGCAACTTGAGGTGGGGTTCAAGAGGTGAGGTGAGGGGGACTACCATGGTAGCATCAGGCTGGTTGACCCTTTGAGCCAGGGCCTGGACCTGTAGGGAGAGACACTGCATTTGCTGAGCCAGGGTCTCAAGGGGGTCTATAGTGGTGTCAGGGACCAGGGTAGACTAGGTTTGGGCTTGTGATTATGTAATGACGGGGGTGGGGAGACAGACAAGTGAGCCCTAATCTACCCACCACTCAGTCCCTGCTTACTTGCAACGACCCGCCCTAGGCGACGGGGTACAACTGGGCGACGGTCCCTACGCTCAATAAGTGCATGACAGACAAACAGACAAGGGTACACAGAGCTAGGGGGAGAAAGGGGCATTTGTCCACGGCAACACCGTGAGCAACAAGAGAAGTGAACAAGCCGAGTCAAACCAGGAGAGTACGAGGTGCCAAATGCAGAGCAGAAGAGTAGTAAACAAGCCAAGTCAAACCAGGAGTGTACGAGGTACCAAACGCAGAGCAGGAATGTAGTCAGCAAGCCGGGGTCAATATGAAGCAAGGACAATGGTACAAGAAGCTGCAGCAGGGCCAGGAAACCACTCCTAAGCCTGCCACCCTGAGTGGTGGAAGATGGAGTCAGTCTCACAGACATAGAAGCAGGTGCAGACTGATTATCTATGGGCGTTAACTCCGAAGCTGTGCCTGGCAGATCCTTTACACTGAGACCCCTATTAGACCATTTCAGTTCCCGGTTTTCCCAAGCATACACCCCCGAGAAGTGTATTTCTATTGATGAGTCCTTGGTACATTTTAAAGGGAGGCTTCAATTCCGCCAGTACCTGCCAAGTAAGAGGGCAAGGTATGGCGTGAAGATGTATAAGCTGTGCGAGAGTGCATCAGGGTATACCTACAAATTTAGGATATATGAAGGGAAGGACACCAGTATTCAGCCCCCAGAATGCACCCCCTTACTGGGAATTAACGCACAAATTGTGTGGGATATGGTGCACCCACTGCTGGACCTGGGTTACCACCTCTACCTGGATAATTTTTATACCAGCGGCCCACTCTTAAATTGCCTCCCTTCCAGAAGTCCTGCGGCATGCGGCACTGCTAGAAGAAATCTGAGAGGCCTCCCTAAGACTCTGCTTAGGCAAACAAGAAGGGGTGAGAGCTGGGCACATTCTAGCAGCAACATATTGTGTGTCACGTACAAGGACAAGAGAGATGTCCTTGTATTGACAACAATACATGGGCACACCAGAACCCATGTACCAGAACGAGGTACCAGTACAGAGACCCCCAAACCAGACTACATCCTGGACTACAATAGGTACATGGGAGGGGTGGACTTGTCAGATCAAGTCCTGAAGCCCTACAGCGCCATGCATTGTGGTATAAGAAGCTGGCCATGCACATCATACAGATGGCATTGAAAAAAGCGTATGTGCTACATCGATGTGCAGGCCAGACGGGAACTTTCCTGGAATTTCAAGGGGTGGTTATCAAGAACCTAATCTTTAGGGACCAATAAGGGGGGGCATCCAGTACTTCTGGAAGCGGGCCACATGCATCGCACCAGGGCAACACTTTCCAGGAGAAGTTCCCCAAACTGGTAAAAAGGTAAAAAGTCAAAAGGGGTGCAAAGTCTGCTCAAGGAGGGGGATAAGGAAGGACACAATATATCAATGTGACACGTTTCCCGAAAAACCAGGGCTCTATATGAAAGAGTGTTTTAAAATTTATCACACTTGCCTTAGATTTCTACCCTGATGCACTCCACACAGCTTATCCCCTCCTCTTTCCCTTCTGAGCCCTCTGTGTGCCCAGGCAGCTGATAACAGCCACATGTATGGTATTGCCATACCCAGGAGAACCCACATTACAATTTGCAGGGTGTATATCTCCGGTGGCACATGCTGGGCACAATATATTGGACACTGAAATGGCATACATATATAGAAAATTGCAAATCTCACACTGCACCATCTGCTGTGCATTACATTTTAGACAATACCCGTGAGATCAAAATGCTCACTACATCTCTAGATGAATGCCTTAAGGGGTGTAGATTTTAAAATGGGGTCGCTTCTTGGGGGTTTCCATTGCTTAGATACCTATGGTTTTCCGCAAATGCAACATGGCACCTGAAAACCAATCCAGCAAAATCTGGACCCCAAAGAACAAATAGCGCTCCTTTCCTTCGGAGCCCTCCCATGGGCCTAAATGGCCGTTTATCACCACAAATGGGGTATTGCCGTACTCAGGACAAATTAGGCAACAAAATGGGGTACTTTATTTTTTGTGAAAATAAGAAATTTTGGGCCAAAGCTACATATTATTGGGAAATGTTTTATTTTTTTAATATTCACATCCCAATTCAAATAAGTTATGTGAAAAAACTGTGGGGTCTAAATGGTCACAACACCCATAAATGAATTCCTTGAGGGGTGTAGTTTCCAAAATGGGGTCACTTCTGGTGGGTTTCCATTGCTTTGTTACCTCTGGGGCTCTGCAAATGCGACATGGCACCCAAAAACTAATCCAGCAAAATCTGGACTCCAAAGAACACACAGCACTCCTTCCCTTCTGAGGCCTCCCATGGGCCCAAACGGTAGTTTATCACCACAAATGGGGTATTGCCGCACTGAGGACGAATTGGAAAACAGAATGGGGTATTTTATTTCTTGTGAAAATAAAAAATTTTGATAAAAAATGATACCTTATTGGAAAAAATTAAATTTTTTGAATTTCACAGCCCAATTCAAATACGTGCTGTGAAAAAACTGTGTGGTCAAAATGTTAACAACATCCATAAATTAATTCCTTGAGGGGTGTAGTTTCAAAAATGGGGTAACTTTTTGGGGATTCCTACTGTTTTGGCACCTCAACACCTCTTCAAACCTGGCATGCTGCCTAAAATATATTCTAATAAAAAAAGAGGCCCCAAAATGCACTAGGTGCTCCATTGTTTCTGAGGTATGTGTTTTAGTCCACGAGCACACTAGAGCCACATGTGGGACATTTCTAAAAACTGAAGAATCTGGACAATACATATTTAGTAGTGTTTCTCTGGTAAAACCTTCTGTGTTACAAAAAAAAAATGGAATAAAATTGAAATTCAGCAAGAAAATTAAAATTTGCAAATTTCTCCTCCACTTGGCTTTAATTCCTGTGAAATGCCTAAAGGGTTAAAAAAAACTTTTAAAATGGTGTTTTGAATACTTTGAGGGGTCTAGTTTTAAAAATGGGGTGTTTTATGGGGGTTTCTAATACATAGGCCCCTCAAAGCTACTTCAGAACTAAACAGGTACCTTAAAAAAAAGGCTTTTGACATTTTCTTAAAAATAATTGAAATTGCTGTTTATGTTCTAAGTCTTGTAACGTCCAAGAAAAATAAAAGAATGTTCAAAAACTGTTGCCAATCTAAAGTAGACATATGGGAAATGTGAACTAGTAACTATTTTTGGTAGTATAACCATCTGTTTTACAAGCAGATGCATTTAAATTCAGAAAAATGTTATTTTTTATACATTTTCTCTAAATTTTGCAATTTTTCACCAATAAACACTGAATATATCGACCAAATTTTACCACTAACATAAAGCCCAATGTCTCACGAGAAAACAATCTCAGAATCGCTTGGATAGGTTTAAGCATTCCGAAGTTATTATCACATAAAGTGAAATATGTCAGATTTAAAAAATGGGCTCTGAGCCTTAACCCCAATTTTTTTAAATCTGACGTGTCAATTTATGTGGTAATAACGTGGGAATGCTTTTACCTATCCAAGCGATTCTGAGATTGTTTTCTCGTGACACATTGCACTCTATGATACTGGCAAAATTTGCTCGATACATTAAGTATTTGGTTGTGAAAAACACCAAAATGTAGCGAAAAATTGCAAAAATTAGCATTTTTCTAAATTTATATGTATCTGCTTGTAAGACAGATAGTAATACCACAAAAAATTGTTGCTAATTAATATCACCCATATGTCTACTTTAGATTGGCATTGTTTTTTGAAAATCATTTTATTTTTCTATGACCTCACAAGGCTTCGAACTTTAGCAGCAATTTCTCACATTTTCAAGAAAATTTCAAAAGGCTATTTTTACAGGTACCAGTTCAGTCGTGAAGCGGATTTTAGGGCCTTATATATTAGAAACCCCTGATAAGTCACCCCATTTTAAAAACTTTACCCCTCAAAGTATTCAAAACAGCATTTAGAAAGTTTCTTAACCCTTTAGACGTTTCACAGGAATTAAGGCAATGTAGATGTGAAATTTTCAAATTTCTTTTTTTTTTTGCAGAAATTTATTTTTCATCTATTTTTTTTTAACACAAAATTTTTTACCAGAGAAACGCAACTCGATATCTATTGCCCAGATTCTGCAGTTTTTAGAAATACCCCACATGTGGCCCTAGTGCACTTATTGACTGAAGCACAGGCCTCAGAAACAAAGGAACACCTAGAGGATTTTGGGGCCTCCTTTTTATTAGAAAATATTTCAGGCACCATGTCAGGTTTGAAAGGCTCTTGCGGTGCCAAAACAGTGGAAATCCCCCAAAAGTGACCCCATTTTGGAAACAATACCCCTTGAGGAAATTATTTAGGGGTATAGTGAGCATTTTGACCTCGCAGATTTTTTGCAGAAATTATTGGAAGTAGGCCGTGAAAATGAAAATCTACATTCTTTGAAAGAAAATGTAGGTTTAGCTAATTTTTTCTAATTTCCACAAGGACTAAAGGAGAAAATGCACCACGACATTTGTAGATCAATTTCTCCCGAGTTAAACAACTGTTTGGACACACGACAGGGCTTAGGAGGGAAAGAGTGCCATTTGGCTTTTGGAGCTCAAATTTAACAGGAATGGTTTGCGGAGACCACGTCGCATTTGCAAAGCCCCTAAGGGACCAAAACAGTGAAATCACCAAAAAAGTGACTCCATTTAGGAAACTACACCCCTTGAAGAATCCATCTAGGGGTGTAGTGAGCATTTTGAACCCACAGGGGTTTCATAGATTTTATTAGAATTGGGCAGTGAAGATAAAAAAAATCCTTTTTTTCCAATAAGACGTAGCTTTAGCTCAAATGTTTTCATTTTCTAAACAAATAAAGGAATAAAAGAACCCCAACATTTGTAAAGCAACTTCTCCTGTGTACGGAAATACCACATATGCGGTCATAAACTGCTGTTTGGGCACAGAGGAGGGCTCAGAAGGGAAGGAGCGCCATTTGGCTTTTGGAGTACAGATTTTGCTGGATTGGTTTCTGGACGCTATGTCGCATTTGCAAAGTCCCTGTGGGACCAAAACAGTGGATTCTCCCCAGAAGTGACCCCATTTTGGAAACTACACCCCTCAAGGCATTTATTAAGGGATGTAGTGAGCATTTTCACCCCACAGGCCTTTTCCATGAATGATTGTGCTGCGGAAGGTGCAAAGTAAAAATGACAATTTTTCCCTAGATATGCCATTTTAGTGGGAAATATGTCGTGCCCAGCTTATGCCACTGGAGACACACACCCCAAAAATTGTTAAAAGAGTTCTCCCGGGTATGGCGATACCATTTATGTGGAAGTAAACTGCGGTTTGCGCACACTGTAATGTTCAGAAGGGAGGTAGCGCCATTTGGCTTTTGGAGCGTGGATTTTGCTTGGTAGTCGTTTTGTTTGGAGTCTTACTGGTGTTTCCGTTTATAATATGGGGTACATGTAAGCCGGGCGGAGTATATAAAGGGCATAGTCAGATGGTATAATAATGGGGTAAAAAAAACAATAAAATAATTCATAGATATTTGTTACGCTGTGACACAATCCTTTCTGCACAGGCCGGTGTCGCACTAATAAATGGTCCTTACTTATTCCCATTTTGGTCCACACTCAGCATCTTTGCAGTTTGAGGAATTTTGCTGGGAAGTGTTGTCCTGGTACAATACGGGCACCCTCACTTCCAGCAGATATGTTTGGGCCCTCCCCTTCCTGGTTCCCTAATTTTAGGGGCCTTGATAATTCGCCACTTGAAACAGAAGAAATGTTCCCCTCGGGTCGGCACAACTGCATATTTTTTCTTTCCAGATTTATTGGAGCCTTAACTAATATTATTTTTTCATAGACTTAGTGGTATGAAGGCTGTTTTTTTTTTGCGGGACGAGCTGTATTGGTACCATTTTGGGGCACATACGACTTTTTGATCACTTGTTATCTTTTTTTTTGGGAGGCAAGGTGACCAAAAAACAGCAATTCTGGCATATTTTTTTAGCTCTTTTAAATACAGCGTTCACCACGCGTTATAAATTACACGTTACCTTTATTCTGCGGGTCAGTCCGATTCTGTTGATACCTAATTTATAGCACTTTTTTATGTTTTACAACTTTTTGCACAATAAAATAACTTTTGTAAAGAGAATGGATTTTTTCTGTCGCCAAGTTGTGAGAGCCATAACGGTTTCATTTTTTCATTGACGGAGCTGTATGAGGGCTTGTTTTTAGCGAGACGAGTTATAGTTTTTATAGGTACTATTTTTGGGTACATGTGAATTTTTGATCACTTTTATTTCAATTTTTGGAATACAAAGTGACCAAAAAATAGCAATTATGTCAGTATTTTTTAGTTTGTTTTTTTATGGAGTTCACTGTGCGGAATAAATAACATAATATTTTTATAGTTCAGGTCGTTACGGTCGCAGCAATACCAAATATGTATGGCTTTATTATTTTTTTCAATAATAAATGACTTGATAAGCGAAAAGGGCGATTGTGTTTTATTTTATTACTTGAAACTTTTATTATATTTTTCACAACTTTTATTTTTACTTTTTTTTTACACTTTTCTTTAGTCCCAGTAGAGGACTTGAAGCTCCAACTGTTTGTTTGATGTTCCAATACATTGCACTACCTATGTAGTGCAATGTATTAGAACTGTCAGTTGTTCACTGACAGCAAGCCGATCAGGCTCCGCCTCCAGACGGGGCCTAATCGGCTTCCGTAATGGCAGATAGGAAGCCATTTTTAGGCCTCCTGTTGCCATGGTAGCAGTCACCAGCCTTGCCATCGCATGGCAGGCTGCCGATTTCATACAAACCACTTTGATGCAGCGAAAGCATTGGATCGTTTAATGGCTAGCTCTGGTTCCTGCCTTTACAGTGGGATGTCCGCTGTAACATACAGCGGACACCCACTGCTGATGACTGCTGATGACGCCGGCTCAGCTTCTGAGCCGGAAGCTGAGCCGGCACCATCTTGCCGATGGTACAGGAAGCCTTTTGGGCCCCGCCGACGATGGGGCATAGGAGGATTCCGTTACTGGCAGACCGGGAGGTAGGTATTAGGCCTCCGATCGCCTTTGCAGCCACCGGCAACCCAGCGATCACGTTGCTGGGGTGCCGGTGGCTATAAACTCCTCACATGCTGTGATCTCTATTGAACGCAGCATGTGAGGGGTTAATCGGTCGGATCGGAGGCTAGCTCCGGTCCTGGCCGATACCTCAGGGTGCCAGCTGTAACGTAATATACAGCTGTCACCCGGCGGTGATGTTGCTGGCTCAGCTCCTGAGCCAACTCCATCTCTTTCACGTACAGTTACGTGGAATTGCGGGAAAACACCAGCTCCCATCACGTAACTGTACGTGAAATTGCGGGAAGGGGTTAAGGCCAAAACAAGGCTGTGTCCGACATGAGTGTACAATGTCAATGATATCAACAAATCTCCTTGTACCATCCAAAGTCTGCCTGTTTTTAATAAACCCCACTTGGTTAGGGTGAATGAGGGAGGGAAGAATATTGAAAACTAGCATTTTAATGAACTTCATAGTACAGTTGAATTATATTGTTACAAATCTGTATTCACGTGTAAAGCGCATATATTACTTTAAAGGGTTGTCCCAGAAACGACAATTATGACCTATTCACAGGATATCACCTATTCACAGGATAGGTGATGGTTGTCTGATCGCATAGCTGAGAATCCCACTGATCATGAGAATGGGTTCCAGAACTCCAAGATCCTTCTCACTGTACCCCTTGCAGTGAGGCGGGGCTTGAATGGAGCTACGGTCAAGCATGCACCCACTGTTCCATTAAATGTCTATGGAACTGATGTAAACAGCCGAGCAATGTTTTGGCTGTTTTTGTCATTACCACTGACTTTGCATGGAGCCTTGGGTGCAGGCTTGACTGCTTCTCTATTCAATGCCATTCTCACTGCAGTTGAGCAGTGAGGAGGAACAGGGGGTTTGACACCCCCGTTCTCGGCGATCCGACAATTATCATCTATCCCGTGGATAGGTGATAATAGTTGATTCTGGGAATACCCCTTCATGTTGTCTATTGCATATTGATTATTAAGAACACATATAATCTTGACTAGTGCAGCTTTCACTTTGATGTTCCCTGTGTATTTCTGCAGAATTATTTTATTTGCTGCTTGCCCCCTGCTTCACTTTGATAAATAGATTTTCCAAAACATACTCCCCAGCATTTGGCATACAGTGCTTTGATTAAATGCAGCATTTGTCATGCTGCCTCTAATGTAAAGAAGACTAGACTAGTAAAAGCAATGTACACTAATGTATTACTTTTATTAATTATGGAGGATAAAACTGGTTAACATAAAGCTTCATCTTGGAACCAATCCTAAAGCGTACCTTCTCTATATTAGCGTGAATAGTGAGAAAGCTGGTGGATGAGGAAAGGTCCCAGTTCATGTTCAGGGGTATTTATGTTTCGATTTCTTTATTTGTAATATGTCATATATCTCTGACACATTCCTGCAATTTCATTCTGCAAGATATACATTATGTTCAATAAAAAGTGCCTGATTTCAACTAAAAATATATGCTGTATCTTCACATCTCCTCGTTTCTGCCGTCGGGGTCGATGTGAGAACATTGTCTGCAGCGATGCCCAGGAGTGATGAGGATTACAAGCTGCAGGAACAAGGAACGGTGAATATCTGCAGTCTGATCTGAGGTCTGTATTACTTCAGGGGGTCTGGTCTGGGGTATGTATTTAGGGGGTCTGTTCTGGGGTCTGTATTTGTTTGAAGGGTCTGATCTGGGTTCTGTATTAGTTCAGGGGCCTAGAGTCTATATTAGTTTAGGGGTCAGGTCTGGCGTCTGTATTTACTTTGGGGTGTAATGAAGGAGGTCATACGCACTTGTGATTCAAATGTCGTTGGTTGGGAGCGTGTTCTATATTAATGGGCGTGGCACACAGCAAAAAATTAATATATCAGTATTCAGAATCTCCCATATGTCCAGGGACATAGCTATAGGGGTGCGGAGTTGGCAGTTGCACCTGGGTCCTAGTGCCTGTAGGCCCAAAGGCCCCTCTGCCACATAAGAACACACTAGTATTATAAAAGGCATATGGCTGATGGGGGGGCCTTTTACAGGTTTTGCATTGGAGCTCAGAGGCTTCAAGTTATGCCTTTGCTGATGTCCCTTGTCAAAAGTTGGCATTTATGTTTTTTTCTAATTCCATATAACCCCTTTAATCTGAATATTTTTTAACCATTAACAACTACATTTGCTTATCCAACAAATTCAGTAAGTTAGACAAATTAAAAAAATACCGTATTAGAAAAGTACAAAACCTTAAGATAGAAATCACAAGCATTACAAAAATTCTTAAAAAGGACGTGGCAGAGAATCACACTACCAGAATAAAAACAGAGGAATACAGAACAGTCACCTTCCCCTTAATTGAACCGCGGGGGAACGCATATTAGACCAGGGGTCTCAAACTCAGCCGGGTAAATGGGCCGCACATAGAAAAAAAATGTAAGTTGACAGGCCGCATTACATTTAAATTTGATACAATACTAAATTATTATTAATCAATTAGTTATTTGAACTATTATAACAATATTACATTACTATAACAATACTTTATTACTATAACAATACAATGCCCAAAGACGTCAGGAACTTCGTCTCCTCATGCACGGTATGCGCAGCTAATAAAATTGCCCACTCCAGACCAGCTGGCCTGCTCCAACCTCTGCCTGTGCCTGATGCCCCCTGGTAGCATGTTGCAATGGACTTTGTCACGGATCTTCCTTTCTCTGCTGGTTGCAGTGTGATCTGGGTGGTGGGGGATCGATTCTCTAAAATGGCTCATTTTGTTCCTCTGACTGGCCTGCCTTTTTCTGCTCGACTGGCTGACGTCTTCTTACAACACATCTTCCGTCTGCACGGTTTGCTCCTGCATATTGTTTCGGATCGAGGGGTCCAGTTCACTTCGAAGTTTTGGAGAGCACTCTGCGGTCTCCTTGGTGTAAAGTTGGACTTCTCTTCAGCCTATCATCCCCAGTTCAATGGGCAAGGCGAGAGGATTAACCAAATTATGGAGAACTATCTTCGGCACTTCGTTTACAGACGACATGATGACTGGGTACAGCTGCTCCCGTGGGCAGAATTCTCCTATAATAACTATACTAGGGAGTCCACCACCTCCAGCCCGTTCTTCATAGTCTACGGCCAACATCCTCGAATACCTCTTCCTGTCTCTACTATGTCCCAGGTGCCTGCAGCTGACTCGACCTTCAGGGACTTACTGCAAATATGGCAACAGACCCGATCTTCTATTCTGCTGGCGGTGGATAGCATAAAGAGAAAAGCAGATACTAGAAGACGGGATTCTCCTCAGTTTCTTCCAGGTATGAGAGTCTGGTTGTCCTCAAAGAATATCCGGCTGAGGGTGCCGTCCTGTAAATTTGCTCCCAGGTTCCTCGGACCATTCGAGATCTTGCAACAGATCAACCCTGTCGTCTACAAGCTTCGGCTGCCTCCAACCCTCAGGATTCCCAACTCCTTCCATGTCTCCCTCCTGAAACCGGTGATTCTGAACCGCTATTCCAAGACTCCCAGCCCTGCGGTTGCCTCCAGCGGCCCCCTCGGACACCTTTCAGGTCAAGGAGATCTTGGACACCAAGAGAGTGCGAGGAAAAACGTTTTATTTGGTGGATTGGATGGGGTTTGGTCCTGAAGAGAGGTCCTGGGAGCCAGAGGAGAATCTCAATGCCCCTTCTCTTCTGAAAAAGTTTCTCTATCGCTCTGGTCCCAAGTAGAGGGGGCGTAAGAGGGGGGATACTGTAATGTCCGTGGCTGCGGGCCATCAGCTCCCCCTGACAGCCGCAGCCAGGAGTCAGCAAGTGCTGGCCCCAGCCACTCACCTCAGCCGCATCCAATAGGGTGCGCGCACACGCTCGTGCCCGCTCTTAAAGGGGCAGCGCGCACACCTGAAGTTGTGATGAACTTTCACCCGTGAGTACCCTGGACTATAAGAGGAGTCCAGCCCCCTGCTTCTATGCCTGTGTTGTTGTTTCCCTTAGTCTGTCTTGCGAAAGGTCTCCTAATTGTCTTCCAGCTTACCAGTGTTCCCCGTACCTGTATCCTGTTTCATGTGCTATCTGAGCTGTTGTCGTGTTTTGCTGCATCTCCCCGCCTGTTCTACTACTCCACGCCTGACGTCTACCTGCCGCCTGGTCCCAGCCGAGCCTGCCTTGCTGCTGTCTACATTGCCTCAGGTACCCTTTTCTGGACTATAGACTTTGTACCATACCTGTTTGGCCAGCTGCCATCCCGCTACACGGTACGGCCCAGTGGATCCACACCCCGCCCCGTGACAGCCACTGTATTGGTTGCAAGAACATTGAACGATGTTTCAGCTTTGAAGATTCAGCTGGGAAAAATGTGTATAAAATAACTCATCTTATTAGTTGCTCCACTTATGGAGACATCTATTCTGCAACCTGCCCACATCCTTATATTGACATAGGACACACCTTGAGAGAACTTCATTATGAACGCCAGTGAATGTGAACATGTTAACTAATTGAAATCTGTACCACGTCCAAAATTGCTAAGCATTCAGGGAATCAATCCTATTGAGTTGGGAATCAGTGAAGGAGACATGATAAAGAAATTGGCGCAGAGAGAGTGTAGAAGGATTTCACATTTGAAAACTATGAAGAGAATTTAAAGAGAACCTTTCACCTCCTCATACATGTGCAGCTGAGTGCAGCATGCAATGGGGAGGGCTGCACAAACCCTGGGGCACTTTTTTTTTCTACCTCCCTCCGTTATTTAGATATCGGTGCCATTATATTTGGCGCCCGATATTTAAATAGCGTGTACTGGCAAGGGGGTGTGTTACTATGGCTGTGACACTGTCCTATCAGATATGGACAGTGCCACAGCAAGAGCGAGGAGAGAGAGCGTGTCAGCTTTGAAGATCAGTCTTTTCACCCGAACTAGCAAGGGGGCGTGTCACTGCTAAGTTCAGTGTAAGAGCTGTGGAGAGGAGAGCGTGCATGCGTGCTCTCATCTCTTGTGAGAGATCAGTCTTGTAATTTGTCTGCCGAACTGGCAAGAGGGCGTGTCACTGTTACAGACAGTGTAAGAGCTGGGGGGGCTTACACTGTCCGTAGCAGAGACACGCCCCCTTGCCAGTTCGGCAGACAATACAAGACTGGTGAGCTGAAGAGATGAGAGCACGCTCTCCTCTCCACAGCTCGTACACTGTCTGTAGCAGTCACACGTCCCCATGCCAGTTCGGCAGAAGACTAATCTTGAAAGCTGAAGAGTGAGAGCGTGCGCGCGCACACTCTCCTCGCTCTTGCTGTGGCACTGTCCATATCTGATTGGACAGTGTCACAGCCATAGTAACACGCCCCCTTGCCAGTACACGCCCCGTTGACAGTTCAGGGGGTTATTTAAATATCGGGCGCCAAATATAACGGCAACAATATCTATATAACGGAGGGAGGTAGAATTTTTTTTTAAAGTGCCCCAGGGTTTGTACAGCCCTCCCCATTACATGCTGCACTCAGCTGCATATGTATAGGGGGGGGGGTGAAAGATTCTCTTTAACAACATTTCTACACCTGTTTTTTTACGTATAAAAGTCAGAAATGGTGTAAACGTCGCAAAACTTTTGACTTTTGGAGCGTTTCCGATGCTCTTATTCATTTTAAAGAAGTGTGCCGAACAGGGTGCAGCCACCCGCAGTCTGCCATACTTACTATAATTTAAGACAAAAACTGGTGTCAATTATAGTGGCTCTTAATAACTCTTGCATCTTACTCCAGCTTGTTTCTTATTAAGTCTGATGAATGAAACGCCAGTCTTAATAAATCTCCCTCTATACTCCCAAGGGGCCTAAATGAGTCTTTGAGTTTTGGGGTATTCCTGTCATTTTAATAGTTGTGTTTTAAAAATTTGTTATGTTTTTTGTATCTAAAGGGATAGGGTATTTACACATCCATTTGAATATACCTTTGCATGGATTGTGTACTTGATTTAGAATAAGAGCATCATTAAGCATAAAGAATTGTTCAAAGACACAATGTCTTTATGAATTGGCAGCCGTTTGAAAAACCAAAATACCCACTCTCCGCCATCTTTGTCATAGTCTTTTAGTATATTGTATTATTTACATTTATATGCATAAATTACATATGTTTTTGCTATTTTCATTACACTTCTCACTTTTTGGGTTTTCTTTTCTTTTTCTTACTAGGTAGAATAATATACACTTGTGTTTTGCCACATTAGTTAGAAATCTTTATACACGTATCTCCATTCAGGATTGTATTGTGCTATGGTACTCATACATCATATTCTCTGTATGCTATTCTAGCACTTGTTGGTTTTGGGTCTCCATATCCATTTGCCTGTGCCGCCTCGTTAGCTTTTTTTTTATGTGGCATCTTACTTTCTGTCACGTAGTCACTCTGGACGCGTGCCCAGAAGTTATTCTTAGATGCCTTTGGAAGATGGGAGATTGTGCAGGTATGTGATTGGCTTGGTTAAGATAAACTAATTAAATCAACGAATTACCTCCAGGCAAAGCTGTTGTAGGCAAATCCTGTATCGGGGCCATGACGTGGGGCCGAGATATTAGTATAATCCCCTAGTATTTTGCTGGTTCAATATCTGCACGTCACTTAACTGATAATTTGCATTCTAGGTTAATCCAGACACTGTCCAGTAGTTGTGGCAAAGAAATAACAAACTAACTCACCCAACTCATTATAGAAGCTCAGCTAAGCTCTTAGGGGTGTGTCTGTCATTAAGCTTGTTGACGATTTCCAATACCAACCAAAATAAGATTGTGAATGTAGCTCTGAGCTATAATACAGGCTATAACTAAAACTCCTACTAGGTGAACTCATATTTAAAAATTATTTGCTGCAAATAACCAGGTCTTATGTTTTGAACATACTTGTTTAATCTTAATAGAAAAATATAATATTGCTTGTACATTTTTAATAATACTCATTCCATTTATAAACAGTAAGCCTATCAAACAATCACTAAGTTTCTAGTTTTTCCTTTTTCATCTCCCTTGTTTAGATACTCTTTATTGTGTTTGACTGTAGTTGGAGCTACAGATATTATCTGGCTTTTCTTTGATATTGTTTATTTCATAGACATAAAAGCACCTTACTCCCAAGACAATCCTTACATCTTTTGTTGTGAAATAAGTTGTAATATGACGGTCTTTAAGGACTTCAAGGATAGCTTTGTAAATAAGTGTATCTGATTGCCACATTGCCTTAAGCCATGCTTCAGGCTTTTCTGGGTCACAAAGCAATATTGTTTTAGTTTGCTTGGATTTTTCTTTAGAATGTTATCATATCCCAAGTTCTTTATAATGGGTGCAAGAACAAAGTATAGGAAATACAGATCCTTTTTAGTATAGTGCCCTTCACTGGTAATATGGCGGTACATTTCAGCTTGATTTACTAACAGATATTGCTGCAAACAATACAATCATGTATCAATGATGAATCAAAAGTGATGTGTTTAAGGCTAACAAATTGTGAGAGCAGTTTTCACCTGCCAAGTACAATATATTTCGATTTCCAAGGCTTGAAATAACAATACAAGGTTATAATCTAGCAATTTAAAAAGACATCCCTATTTAATGCCCACTGATTTCTTGTACATGCAATTTGTAGGTACTAAAACCCAATTGCTTGCAGTAGTACACTTTATCTTGGATAACTGTGCTGTTTACAGGACATAATTGTGGCCTTAAAACAATGCAAATCTATTATTAATTATTAGATAATTAATATAAATGTTATTTAGAGTGTGGAAGATAACTACCTTGACCAATTGCAATGCATAAATTCTACTGTACCAGAGATTACACAGTTGTTTTTTGTTTTTTTTACAAAGTACAGTAACTATACATGCATGCATACATAATTTGAGCAAAAATTAGCAAAATCGTAGTTTTTTCTTTGTAACGCAGTGGTGGGCGATGCCCCGCCCGCAGGAACTTAGTTTGGGCGGACAAATAGCAGGCAGGCACACAGTTCAAATGCAGCAACTTAAACTTTTACTCAATACTTAGGCAATGCAAGCTTGACAGTTTTGAATATATACACAGTTCAACAAGCCTTTGGTTACAGTCTCTCACACAAAGGGCACAAATTTGAAAGTTGCCGGTGTTAACGCAATCATGGGCCAAAATATATTAGACTGAAATTTGTAATGGGTATGTCAACCGATACCCGCCCTCCAGTGATTTATCCAGCTTCCAAATCATAGGTGATAGATATATATATCTGAGAGAAAAGACGACACAAGAGACCATGCTTGTATGCTCAAAATCCTTCTCTGCGGTTTATTGATCCAAACAAGTATATAAGTATAATGACAGGAAAGGTGTAGGCTTTGGTTTCAGCCAATCATCTACAATATGATAATGACTCTGATTCAGCCAATGAGAATATTTCAATGCATTATAATAATTCTTCACCCTCCAAGCCCCAGGTGGCCTGAACCTTGTCCCATGGGAAGACACACATTTCAGAGACACAAGTTAATTTGTCTACTTCTTATCTCACTAGAGAATGGAGACTGCAGATAAGATTAAATCATTTAAACAGAGGGCTGAATCCCCTTCCCTCATGGTAAATAGCCATTGTTCATTCGGCCAAGGCTATTTGATCTGCTCCTCACAAGAGTAATAAAACATTCAATTCAAGAACACATAACATAGAATTGCTTCAAGACATCTGCTGACATATTACTTTTTACTTATTAATCTCAAGATGGCTCCTTCAGGCCAAAAGATGGATTCCAACTATCCAAAATGGATGCCTACCATACAAGATGGAGTCCACGCAAAATGTTATCTTTTAAACATATTCTAATCACTTTCACACCGGCATGGGATGGTTTGCAATGGTTAGCCCTTTAAATGCTTTCTCACAGTCTCTGGCAGTAGCTTGTCAGTGCAATGCGCACAGACAGCCTACTTTGGGATGGGATGGTTTTCTCACACTGCACAGTACCTCCTTGGATCTCTGACACTCCCTGACTTTGGGTAGCCCTCTGCAACCAATCCATGGTAGCTTCCTCCTTGTAACTTCTGTACAGTATCGCAGCATTCAACCTCCATCAGGCCACGTGGAGTTTAGACCCCATTTGGTGCACTGGGCAAACTTTACATCTCCTCCTGGGTTTAGCAAATCCTGCCGACAGCATCACGCTGGAACTGGAACCTGAAACGAACATTTATTACTTATCTACACAAGGTGGCCTGGCCCACTGTACGCTTCGCGTCCACATTTGCCAGGAAGTCTCTGAGGCGCAGCATTTCTGAAGGGGGCTTATTTTCCACACCTTACATCTGGGCTCAGGGCCTTCCCCTCCCCCACTCCTTAAGTATAACCATACTTAGTGGCTCAAGGATGTATTAGTGGGTTTCCTATTTGAAATCACTTAGCTTACATAAGTCACTTTTTTTCATTTTCTTTAGTCATTTTTATTCCATGATTCTTTAAGACATATTGCCAGAATTCCTTAGCAACATTACATGTAAAAGAATTCCTAAGGGAATATGATATTAGAAAACATTCTGCTATACTAGTAGTTTTGAAACAGATGGTGTAGTTTTCTTGCCAAATGTAGAGTGTGTCATTTGCAGTTATTTGAGAAGTTATATAAATAAGTTGATAAAATACATGCTGGTTCTATTGGTTAAGAATGAAAACATATATATAGTGCTTGACAGTAGTGATGCCAAGGTTATAAAGGGATTAAAAATTGTGTTTTCTGGCAAAGATTGTCAGACTCAGATAAGCAAAAAAAATGTTTCACTTGAAGTGAATTGTTTCATTATTTATCTCTCAATAATAGATGTGCTTTATATCAAAATGCATGTTGAAATGATATGATCTGTATAGTTATTAAAACGCTTATCATATTCTCCTTTTCCTGTAAGGTGGAAGTCCAAAGTTGAGCAGTGTATGCATTAGTTATATAAATAGTAACTACCAGACCCTCATGGCTGGCTATAAGCTAAAATAAGTCTGCGGCCTACATGGTGAATGGCAAGGCAGGAAGCCAAAGGCACCCTTGCACTCAAGGTCAACTGGTTTTACTGATCCTGTTGTGCTTAAACAAACGTATTGAAAGAATCAGCCTTGGTGTAGTAACCAAAGTAGTAAAGGTCCCGGGACATGTGTCCTGTGTGCCCTTCGTATAATCTGTCCCTGTAAACAGATGTAGCATTTTTGAGGACATGCTGCAGATTTTCAAAATACCTCAATATCTTTGAATTGATTTGACTACTGTGATAGCATATTTACTTAAAGAGAACCTATCATGCACCTAGAAAAGTTAATCTGCTACCATTCCTAGTTTGCTTCCTTCCCCTACACACAATCACCATTTATTTCATGTTTCTAAGTGCCTCTGTTCCCCTGCAACCAACCTCATTGCCCGGCAATAAACCTCCATTCCCCTGCTATCAACTCGTTAATTTTGACGGTCGATATGCTAATTCATGAATAAATTAGCAACTGTGTGGTCTCCACCACCCAGTGTCAATGGGTGTGTGAATCTAAGTCTCTGTCCCCATTGACACTAGGCAGTGTAGACCGCCCGGTTGTAAATTTATTCATTAAATAGCAAATCAGCCACCGAAATTATTGTGCAGATTGTGAGGCAACGGAGGCTAATTGCGGGGGGCAGGGGGAGGCATCTAAAAACATCAAATAAACGGCACTGACATTGGGGGGGGCAGCAATTCAGGCATGGTGGCAGATTAATTTATCTTTGGACATGACGGGTCCTCTTTAAAAAAATGTTTACAGTTTGGATGACTATTACCTTTAAATAAAAAAAACAATACAAACAATATACACATTGTGATGTCATCTATGTGTCACCACTAAGATATTATCAATTGATGCCACATACAAGGTTGACATCAGTGTGTGATGTCACATCTTCGCTTTTTTCACCAGTTTTTCATCATCACATGTACAATTTATTACTATTTGAATGTATAAACTTTAGATATAATTTATTTTACACTTTATTTATTATTATCTTAAAGGTGTCATCATATCCCTTCTCACATATAGCTGTGGATATGCAGTATTGTACATGTTTTTATATTCTTTATATGTTTTATAGGATAATACTTTCAAAGAGAGCTGTAAGTAATGTAATGATGGTTTTTCTACTGTGTCTAATTATTCTGTGTGTCATTTACAGTTAAAGAAGCACTCCGTTGATTTATTTATTTTTCATTTCGTCAAAATGTCTGATGGTGTGGGAATTACCCTAATTTTTTTGTTAATTTCTATGATAAAAATCGCTGGATTGTTTGGCTTCCTTTAGATCACATGACACCCTGGTGACCGCCAGTAAATAACTGGCCTCTCTGTTTTGGGAAGAGGGGTCACCGTCTCACAGCGTAAACCACTTCCTGTTGTATGGAGCGGTTGGGTGATGTGAATCCGCATAACGCTACTAGAGAGGGCACTTTCTTCACAGAAGAGAAGAGGAGAAGATGGTGCAAAGAAGGCTGCCAATCCGGAAACTCAAGAAGACGCTGGGAACCAGAAATACTGCTGGAATCGAAAAAATTAATTACAGTCTTACGTGTGATTACCAGTTTCTGATCATCTTAGCTTAAAAAAATGCTGTCTTACTTTGCAGAGATATTTCTGATCTAAGAGAAGCAGTTTGGAAACTAATGTGTAGAGCCATAACTCCTCATCATGAAAAATAATTGACCTTGCAGACAGGGTTGTGTAATGGACTTTGAACAGAAGCTGTTCTGTGTTAGATACATTTAAGCATGCTTAAAATGCTGCAAAAGGACTGATCACTCATTGCTCTTAAAAAGTGTTGCATCCCATAGCTCATTTATATTCATTGTGCATTCAACATTACTTATATCAATACATCCCATTATAATCACACTCCACTGAGGTCTTCACCCTGATCATCTAGATCTTCACAGCTAGAATTACCTCTCACCCTAAGTCTTACAAAGAATAACAATTATGCTTTAATGTGGATAGACTTGGTAATGGAAATCGTAAAGTATTACAGACAGTATAATTATAAAAAGGCATGATAAATTCCAGAAGGCTGGTACACTAAAAGCGGAAATACTTAGCTATACTGCCTTGTGAAAGTATTCAGTCCTCTTTGAGTTTTTCCTGTCTTGTTGCCTTACAACCTGGAATTAAAATAGTTTTTTGTTTTTTTTAACCATTTGATTTACACAACAACCACTTTAAAGGTGCTCCATATTTTTACTGTAACACAAACAATAATTAAAGCGACCCTCCAGTCAAAAAATAAATAAAAATAATTTAAAAACTGCAAAATTATAGTTCACCTACCTGGTGGCCTTCTCTTGCTTGATTCTGACTCTTGTTCCCTCATTCCAGTCCCCATTGTCTGGGATTCAAGATGGCTGCCGCTGTCTCAGACTTACATATGGAAAGTGTTGGTTGCAAGTCAAGTCTGAGACATGTCCCCACCTCCTCCACCGCCCTCGAAAAGACCAGCGCTGATAAAGTCAGCACTGTGTCCATCTCTTCTGACACTACCCCTGCTGGATTCTTGACAGGGGTTCCCGCTGCTGCAACATCCTCACTGACAGCGCCAGGGCCATCAAGAGTCACATTCTGGATGAAAGTATGTTATTTTATGCTTGTTACTGCATTATATGTTTTATTGTCTGTGTTTTCACAGGTTTCTGCATCTTGGACTACATCGGATCGTGGTGGGATTTATTTTTAACAAATATCATGTTCAAAGAGGGCTGTAGTAAGGGAGCGTCTATTTCAATAAATAGATTAAATTTTTTCACTGTATAATAGGGCAAGTAATGGAGGTGTCTGACTGACACCTCTCCATCATTAAAGCTGGGGCATGGTATTAGAAGTGTGCGATATCCACCTTTTGCTGGCACTAAACCCTCCATACCATAACTTTAAGGACAGAAGATTGACACCCGTCTCAACCATGGCCCCACCTTTTTCTCCAATAAAGTCTCCACTGCCGTTGTTGTTGTAAGGCCATAGCAGCCATATTTATTAACAAAATTTTTTATAAATAACTTTTCCATAAACAACTTTTATAAATAATTTTTCCATAAATAACTTTACATAAAATACAATGTAAAAGGACAAATAATCAACAAAAACATCCTAGAAGATATTACCCTGTTCTATCTTCTCCATTTTGGGGGAAAAAACGATCCTTAGAGGCGGTCTCCATTTTTTAACCCCTACTCTCCAAGTAAGGTAAAACTCCTTACCCTTAGCCGTCCACACCTGGCCTAAGGGCACCAAAATACAACTCTCCAACTATTCCTGGGGGACTCCTTCCCCCCAGGACTCCATTCCTTGTATTACACCTTCAGATGCACGACCCATTTTCGTGCACCTGACCATAAAATTTCTGCCTCCAAGGACCCCTTCTCCCCGCCACAGACGGACCACAGTGAAACCTTACTGAAGGCCGTCCCACCAAACATTGAGGGCTAATTCCAATCCGTCCTGCAGGCCCAAGCACCACATATCTATGCCAACCGGGCTAAGGTGAACCCCATCGCTGCAGCGATATCCCGGGGACAGTGTCTCCAATTCTTTGTGTCGCTCAGCAAACCCCCCATTACGTCGGACAAAACGTCACACCTCTTTGTTTATTTTTGCCCTGGCCCTGTTCAACCCCTCCACTCTCCTCGCATTCCGCCACGCCTGTCTGGCCACGATATCTGACCAGATCACAATCAATTTAGGAAATGATGACCAGAGCATTAACAGGTCTAATTTGATGTCCCGCACGATCTCTCTTGTGGGGCGGATTCCCAAATAGTTACCCCTGACGTGTAGTAATAAGATATCCGGCAGCGTATCCATGCCTGCATAGAACTGGACCTCCGACAACACCCTGTTCCACAGCATGTCCCACAGCCCTAACCAGCGAACTTGCATATCTGACCTGTGAAAACCCAATTGCCGACCGTCAGGTCGAACATCGGCTCGCAGTGCGCCCCAGTACACGTATGAATGACCCCCAATCCACACCAGACACGCCACCGCTCTTGAAAATAGAAATAACAACATAGCAGACAAGGACTCCACCACAGCACCCCCGTATTTTTAAGCAAGAACACCACTACTATAACAACTGAGGACGGACATACCCCTTGAACCTAGCAGATTCCCAACGCCCAATCTTCTTAATCACAGACTCCCCAAGACCCCACTGGGAAGCCTCCGTAGCTGCCCTAATCCGAAAGGAATGCGAACAGAACTCACTAGCATTCAAACCCAGGGTCACCAAACACTTTTGAAAAACCATAATAAACTGAAACTGAGACAATGACTTGATGTTCCCGTGTATTAAGAAAGAGCTACCACCCATCTTCTAAATATTCAAGAAGCGCTCCACACACCCTACCGGGAACCATGGGGAGCCCTCCAAACGTGAAAGCACCACTTTCACCCCTTTTCCTATCTGGTCCGTTTTTGACCACCTAATCAAGCAAGAAACAATGTCACCCAGTACCGCCACGTCATCCAATAGGAAACCCCCAACCACCAAGCCACTCCGTGCTACCAACTCTGAAATCCGAAACGCCCCAAAAAACGCTAATGAAAACGCTGCCTGGAACAAAACAACCTCATATTGTGAAGTACATACACCCCCGAGACTGACACACAACTTTCCCAGTAACTCAAATTATACGGGGCGCCTAACAGCCCACCGTGCACCGCCTTTCCGGTAGCCCTTAAGCGCCTGTCGTGCCAAAAAGGACTTGGACAAGTCGCGTACTCCGTGCAACTTACACCAAAAAGCCACTGCTGCCACTCTCTGCGATGCCACTGAAAAAGATGCCCCCTCGCTAAAGGACAAACCAATAAAATATAACAACAAAGTTTCCAAGGAGTCATCCGCCACCGGCACACCCACTTGTCGCATCAAGCCTTCCCAACGAGACCACACCCTGGAATAAGCCGCCCAGGTACTAGTGCTCACGGACCGTCTAATCAGCGCTGCCGATACCCCTAGACCACGTCCCACAGCCAGGGAGGGCAGGACTTCCCATGTTGCTTCGCTCCCGGTGCCAACCTGTGAAACCTGTCCCACTGAAACCGAGAGAGAATCAGCGATATAATTAAAAATACCCGGAACATGGACAGCAACAAAACACACATTCAAACTGAGACAACGCAGCACCAGCAGCAGCAGTTTTACCACTGGGGGGGGGGGGGGGGAACTGGCCGTCTGTTTGTTAATTCCCTGGACTACACTCAAATTATCGCAGCAAAAACGCACCCTCTTATTTCTCAGCTACTCGCCCCATATCTCATCTGCCAAAACAATAGGGAACAATTCCAACAATGGCAAATTAGTCACCAGCCCCTCCTCCCTCCAAGAGGCCGGCCACTTCCCTGCACACCACTCTCCTTGAAAATATGCACCAAATCCGTGCGCTCCCGATGCGTCCGTATGCATCTCGAGATCAACATTGGACACTACCGCCTCTATCCACACAGACCTTCCATTGTAGCATCCGAGAAACTCCTGCCATATTGCTAAATCTGCCTGCACGTCGGTCGACAAGCGAACTAAATGATGGGGGTCCCGCCACCCCCAGCCGTAGCTAAGGCCAGCCGGCGGCAGAACACCCTTCCCATAGGCAAAATTCTACAGGCAATATTCAATTTACCTAACAAGGACTGAACTTCCCGCAGCGCCGCTTTTCGCATCCCCGCCATGCTAGCTATTGTATCGCGCAAATCTACCACTTTATAAACCGGCAACCTGCACTCCATCCGTTCAGTATCAATTATAATCCCCAAAAACTTCACCTGAGTCGCCGGACCCTCTGTTTTCTCCAGTGCCAACGGCACGCCAAACAAACCAGCTACACGCTCCATGGTACGCAACAAAATTGAACAGATCCTCGAACCCAGGGGGGCCAACGAACAAAAAGTCATCGAGATAATGCAATACCGACATCCAGCCAGCCTCCTGTTGCACCACCCACTCCAAAAACTAACTGAATGCCTCAAAATATGTGCACGAGATCGAACAGCCCATTGGAAGACAACAATCTACGTAAAAGGCTCCTTGCCAGCAAAAACCCAAGCAATGGGAAATTGTCGGGATATACCGGCAGCAACCTAAAAGACGCCTCGATGTCGATTTTTGCTAGCAAGGAGCCCCCGACAAATTTCCGAACCCACGAAACGGCGGTGTCAAACGATGTATAAGACACAGAACATAAGTCGGGATCAATGCCATCATTCACCGACCCACCCGCAGGGTACGACAGGTGATGAATGAGGTGAAATTTGTTAGGTTCCTTCTTTGGTACCAAGCCCAAAGGAGAAACCCACATATTAGGCCACAGAGGATCGCAAAATGGCCCTGCGATCCACCCCAGCCGAACTTCCTTCTCAATTCTTTCAGAAACTATCCCTGGTTGTTCTAACGCCGAATGTAAATTCCTATAAACCCGCCCCGAACCGTCCAAAACAACAAGGGATATGAAAACCGTCTGAAAACCACGCCCGCAATAACTCTGCTGCCGCCTTATCTGGATACCTCCCGAGGAACCGCAGCATCTCTGCCACCCTCACTGGTGTCACCCCTCTGTTGTCCAACCTCCGCGCCTCTTCCTTTTTCCCGCTTGAAATATCGCAACAAGCTGTGCCCTCGTGCTTGTAGCGGCATTCCGACAAGAACTTGCAGTGTCCCTCATTGAACTGCCAACAACAGCCCTTGCGCGAACCGTCCTTGTGGTCCCAACGCAAACTAGGCCGTACCGCCTTACTCTGGTGAAACTGTTCGTCGTACTGTAACCACGCCACACCACCGTACATTCGATAAGCCTCCGCAATCCCATCCATATAGCAAAAAAGCGCCAAACAGTTCTCCGGTGCCTTCTCTCCCACTACGCTTGCCAAAAATTGCAAAAGCCTGCAACCAATTTGAGAAAGTGCAGGAAATTAAGCAATAACGGCGCTTCTCCGCCTCGTCCTTTTTGCTTTCGTCCGGTTTAACCCTATCCAAGTTACATTTTTCCAGAGGCAACAAAGAGAAGATTTCAACAAATTCGTCCTTCCAAATCTTCTCCTTGGTCTCTATTTTTAAATGAGCGCCTAACGGACCTTCAAAGCATACGTACACCTCCCCTTTTGCCACTTCTGCCAGCCTCACTTCCTCCGCCGCCTTAGCTTTTTCAACACCATCCCTCGTTTTTTTAATCGTACTTGCAGGCGCATCCCCTCCATCGGACGTGACACTCACTACAGTCGCAGCCCCCGAGGCACCCACCGCAACCTCTCCAGCTCCCACCGCAGTTACCAGTAACGCAACGGGCGGCCGCGCAACTACAATAATGACATCAGGCTGCGACCCTAACGCTGAACACGCCATCGTGGGGGAACCTAAACCTCCGTGAGCCCCTCCCCCCCAAAACGTGCCAACCATTCGAACATACCCGACAAAACTCCCTGAATTATACGCTCATGCCCCACAACCCCCACAGGTAAAACAGACCCCCCCCACTTTGATAATTCCCCATTTGTGCCGAAGCGCCCTCATCCGGCTGTCCCTGGGCAGGATCCCCAGCAGCCGCCGTGAAGGCTCCGTCCCAACATCCAGGCTGTCTAGAAGATTTAACGGCCGTCACATCTCCTGGAGGAGGACCCCTCCGCGGTGGCACGTCATCCGTCTGATCAGGATCTTCGTCGGTGATTTCACCCTCTTCCTGGGCCTCCCCCGCCGCCATTGCTGCTCCATCAGCACGTGCAGCAGCAGGGAATACAAGCTCCGCCCCTCCTCGTTGTCCAAGCCGCCGGCCAGCCGGACTATCCAGGCCACGGCGCTGCGCGACCAGCTCTGCAGGGCCCACGCTCCCCCCTGCTCCAGCAGGTGAAGCTGCAGTCGCCATCTTCCTCCGAGAGCCCGCCCGCCGCTGGAAACGGGCGGCTCCCGCAACAGGTACGTCCACCTGCATGACTGCCTCTCCTGCCGGTCTCTCACCTGGGGATTCAGCTGCTGCATGCTCTGCTTCCACGCGACGATTAGAAGGGGGAGGAGGGGCGGCCCCCCTCCCACCTTCCGCTTGGTCCCACCGGCACACGGGATTCCTCCCCGACCGCAAGCCCGCTGGAGCAGACCGCTGCCGGCCTGCAAGTACGGGAGGGTCCCTGGTGGGGCTCCTAAGCCGGTGCCGAACCCTGGGAGTAGGGTCAGGACTAGGGCGCCCGGGTGGCCTGGAACGGTGGGCCCGTTCCTGGACTGGAGGTGCTGTCCTCGACACCCCAGGACCAGACACTGCAGCCATTAGCGTGGCCTGCACCCAGTCTTGTCCTCGCTAAGTCACTGCCTGCGGGACGGCCGCCAAAAAAATCGTCCATGGAGGACGCCATGCTTCCAGAAAAAATAGCTAACTGCTCTTACTGCAACCACTAACTTCTCTACATTAGTAATGACTGAGGAAAACTCCCTTTTTTCCTGTCCTTTATATATCCCATCCCAGACCATACCCATACCCCCATCTAGTGGACAAAATTACGCATTCCACGCCTCCACTAAAATCCCACTAATCCCCATTAATGATCCTGTTACTTCTGCCCCAGTCAAGCCACACTCCTCTACGGTTTCACCCCGCTCCATTGCTCTCCTTATCTCAGTTTCCTCTCATTGTGAGTCACTGTGGCAAAAGGTCATGCATGCATCAGGTGACAACAGGCGATCTACATCTTCATTTATATTCTGCAGTTGTCATTGAGAGATCCTTCCGTCACCCTCTGTACATCAGAAAAATTCTCCCATTCCAAAGAGTAAAGAGCAAAAAACACAGCCACGTTGTTCCCTACTGTACAAGTGCCAGGGCACGTTCAGACGTGGCAGAGTTTTTCCACTGCAAATGTTGGTGCAGATTTGGGGCAATTACGTAACGAATCTGCACCAATATTTGCATATTTGACAGGTAATTCAGACATTGCAGAAAAGACAGCGGACTTGCCACAGATTTCAGTTTTTGCATTGCAAAGGCTGAAATCCGCAGTGAAATTCCACTTCTTCTCCGCAACAAACAGTGCATGCTGCGGACTGAAAATTCCGCACCGCAGCCTGTGGTCCGCAGCGGAGTTTTCCGCAACGTCTGAACTAACTTGCCTAAAAATGTATAGAAACAAATGTAAAAAATGTCTGCTGGAGAATTCCACTGCAGACTGTCCGCAGCGGAATTCCACAGCAATTCCGCCACGTGTGAATGTGCCCTTACTTCTACAAGCAGTATGGTGGCTAAAAACTGCGCTAAATTGGCCTTGGGAAAAACCAGCAAAATTATTATGGGGTTAGGGTAAATTGCTGAGGGTATCGCTTCTGGAGTTTTTCTTTTAACCCCTTAAGGACGCAGCCTAGTTTTGGCCTTAAGGCTCAGAGCCCATTTTTCAAATCTGACATATTTCACTTTATGTGGTAATAACGTCAGAATGCTTAAACCTATCCAAGCGATTCTGAGATTGTTTTTCTGTGACACATTGGGCTTCATGTTCGTGGTAAAATTTGGTCGATATATTCAGTGTTTATTGGTGAAAAATTGCAAAATTTAGAGAAAATTTGGAAAAAATAGCATTTTTCAGAATTTTAATGCATCTGCTTGTAAAACAGACGGTTATACCACCCAAAATAGTTACTAGTTCACATTTCCCATATGTATACTTTAGATTGGCATCATTTTTTGAACATTCTTTTATTTTTCATGGACGTTACAAGGCTTAGAACATAAACAGCAATTTCTCATATTTTTAAGAAAATTTCAAAAGCCTTTTTTTTTAAGGTACCTGTTCAGTTCTGAAGTGGCTTTGAGGGGCCTATGTATTAGAAAGCCCCATAAAACACCCCATTTTAAAAACTAGACCCCTCAAAGTATTCAAAACAGCATTTAGAAAGTTTTTTAACCCTTCAGGCATTTCACAAGAATTAAAGCAAAGTGGAGGTGAAATTTGAAAATTTCATTTTTCTTGCTGAATTTCAATTTTATTTAATTTTTTTTTCTGTAACACGGAAGGTTTTACCAGAGAAACACTACTAAATATATATTGTCCAGATTCTGCAGTTTTTAGAAATGTCCCACATGTGGCTTTACTGCGCTCGTGGAATAAAACACAAGCCCTAGAAGCAAAGAGGCACCTAGTGCATTCTGAGGCCTCTTTTTTATTAGAATATATTTTAGGCAGCATGCCAGGTTTGAAGAGGTGTTGAGGTGCCAAAACAGTAGGAATCCCCAAATAGTTACCCCATTTTGGAAACTACACCCCTCAAGGAATTCATTTATGGCTGTTGTTACCATTTTGACCATAAAGTTTTTTCACAGCACCTATTTGAATTGGGCTGTGAAATTAAAAAAATGTCTTTTTTTCCAATAAGATATCATTTTTGATCAAAATTTCTTATTTTCACAGGGAACAAAATACCCCATTTTGTTGCCCAATTTGTCCTTAGTGCGGCAATACCCCACTTGTGGTGATAAACTGCCGTTTGGGCCCATGGGAGGGCTCAGAATGAAAGGAGCGCTATGTGTTTGTTGGAGTCCAGATTTTGCTGGATTGGTTTTCGGGTGCCATGTTGCATTTGCAGAGCCCCAGAGGTATCAAAGCAATGGAAACCCACCAGAAGTGACCCCATTTTGGAAACTACACCCCTCAAGGAATTCATTTATAGGTGTTGTGACCATTTTGACCCAATATTTTTTTCACAGAACTTATTTGAATTGGGCTGGGAATTAAAACAAAATTAATTTTTTCCAATAATATGTCGTTTTGGCTGAAAATTTCTTATTTTCACAAGAAATAAAATACCCCATTCTGTTGCGCAATTTGTCCTGAGTGCGGCAATACCCCATTTGTGGTGATAAACTGCCGTTTGGGCCCATGGGAGGGCTCAGAAGGAAAGGACCACCATTTGGCCTACTGGGGATTTTCTCGTGCGAAGTCATGTATGCAGAAGCCCCTGAGGTACCAGTACAGTTGAAACCCCCAAGAAGTGACACCGTTTTAAAAACTACACCCTTAAGGCATTCATCTAGAGGTGTAGTGAGCATTTTGACCGGAGAGATACACCCCATAAACTGTAATGTGGGTTCTCCCGGGTATGGCAATACCCTCAATGTGGCTGTTATCAGCTGCCTGGGCACACAGCAGGGCTCAGAGAGGAAAGACGAGGGGGGATAAGCTGTGCGGAGTGCATCAGGGTAAGTAGAATTGGGGTAAATTATAAATCAAGGGATGTATGATCAATTTTAAAACACTCTTTCATACAGAGCTCTGGTTTTTCGGGACACGTGTTACATTGATATATTGTGTCCTCCCTTATACCCCTCTTATAGCAGAATTGGCACCTCTTTTGACTTTTTCCCTTCTTGCCAGTTTGGGGAACTTCTCGTGGAAAGTGTTGCCCTGGTACGATGTGTGTGGCCCCGCTTCCAGAAGTACTGGGTGCCCCCCCCCCCTTCCTGGTCCCTAAAGATTAGGTTCTTGATAATCACCTCTTGAAATTCCAGGAAAGTTCCCCTCTGGCCTGTACATCGACATAGCACGTACACATTGTACAATGCCATCTGTATGATGTGCACGGCCAGCTTCTTATACCACACCGCATGGCGCTGTAGGACTTCAGTACTTGATCTGACAAGTCCACCCCTCCCATGTATCTATTGTAGTCCAGGATGCAGTCTGGTTTAGGGGTCTCTGTACTGGTACCTCGTACAGGTACATGGGTACTGGTGTGACATCTCTCTTGTCCTTGTACTTGACACACAATATGTTGCTGCTAGATTGTGCCCTGCTCTCACCCCTTCTGAGCATTTGCCCTGCAGAGTCTTAGGGAGGCCTCTCAGATTTCTTCTAGCAGTGCCGCATGCCACAGGACTGGAAGCGAGGCAGTTGAAGAGTGGGACGCCGGTATAAAAATTATCCAGGTAGAGGTGGTAACCCTGTTCCAGCAGTGGGTGCACCAAATCCCACACAATTTTTGCATTAACTCCCAGTAAGGGAGGGGCATTCTGGGGGCTGAATACGCGTGTCCTTCCCTTCATATGTCCTAAATCTGTAGGTATAGCCTAATGCACTCTCGCACAGCTCATACATCTTCACGCCATACCTTGCCTTCTTACCCGGCAGGTACTCGCGGAATTGAACCCTCCCTTTAAAATCCACCAAGGACTCATCAATAGAAATACACTTCTCTGGGGTGTATGCTTGCGAAGACCGGGCACTGAAACGGTCTAATAGGGGTCTCCGTTTATACAAACGGTCAAAACTGGGGTCATCTCGGGGTGGGCACGGCTCATTATCAGTATAATGTAAGAAGCGAAGTATTGCCTCATTTATTTATTTTTAGGTTCCAGTTCAGTTCTGAAGTTGCTTTGATGGACCTATATATTAGAAACCCTTATCAAACACCCCATTTTAGAAACTAGACCCCTCAAAGTATTCACAACAGCATTTAGAAAGTTTATGAACTCTTTAGGTGTTTCACAGGAATTTAGAGCAAAGTAGAGGTGAAATTTACATTTTTTTTTTGTCAGAAAATCCTTTTTATACCATTTTTTTTCTAACACAAAAGGTTTTACCAGAGAAACGCATTTTAATACTTATTGCCCAGATTCTGCAGTTTTGAGAAATATCCCACATGTGGCCCTAGTGCGGTAATGGACTGAAGCATCGGCCTCCGAAGCAAAGGAGCACCCAGTGGATTTTGAGGCCTCCTGTTAGGGATCTGCCAGGTACTACGTCTAGGTATACTCCTGGGATTAATCAATCCACACCTGAGGCCAGACCTGTTCGACTGACACCATCTCCCACCAAACAGGGTGGCAGGCTCAGGAGTGTTGAGAGCCTATCGCGGCCTGGTCAGTCGGAGTTAGCTCCGCCCCCTGTCCTTTATTACCTGCCGTGTTCTCCTCCTCAGTGCTTGTAATTCTTTTGGATTCCTGGCCCCACTGCTGCTTGCTCCAGCCTGCTTCTGCCGTGCTTCTGCCTTGCTGCTGTTCTGCTTAACCTGCTTTGCTTTGCCTCTGGCTTGCTTCCTCCTCCGTGCTCACTTGGGTATACTCCACTTTATCCTGGTCCTGACTACTCATTCACCGCTCCGTTTCCTCGCGGCGTTCCGTGGGTCTGCCCCTTCCCTTGCGTGTTCCCTGTTTTTTCTCCCGTGCACTTAGACAGCGTAGGGACCGCCGCCCAGTTGTACCCCGTCGCCTAGGGCGGGTCGTTGCAAGTAGGCAGGGACAGGGCGGTGGGTAGATTAGGGCTCACTTTCCCTTCACCTCCTTCCTGCCATTACATAATTACAAGCCCATACCTAGTCTACCATTTCTCCTACGCTGACGCTATCATGGACCCCCTTGAGACCCTGACCCAGCAGATGCAGAGCCTCTCCCTACAGGTCCAGGCCCTGGCCCAGAGGGTCAACCAGGGTGACGCTGCCTTAGTAGTTCCCCTCACCTCACCTCTAGAACCCGACCTCAAGTTACCTGACCGGTTCTCAGGGGACCGTAAGACGTTTCTCTCCTTCCGGGAGAGTTGCAGACTGTATTTCCGCCTAAAACCCCACTCCTCAGGTTCCGAGAACCAGCGGGTGGGTATCATATCCCGACTCCAGGAAGGGCCCCAAGAGTGGGCCTTCTCCTTGGCTCCTGACGCCCCTGAACTTTCCTCTGTTGATCGTTTTTTCTCTGCCCTCGGACTCATTTACGACGAGACTGACAGGACTGCTTTAGCCGAGAGTCAGCTGGTGACCTTACGTCAGGGTAGGAGACCGGTTGAGGAATACTGCTTTGATTTTAGAAAGTGGTGCGTAGCTTCTCGGTGTAACGATCCGGCCCTAAGGTGCCAGTTTAGGTTAGGATTATCTGACGCCCTGAAGGATCTGCTGGTTAGCTACCCCTCTTCTGACTCCCTTGACCAGGTTATGGCCCTAGCAGTACGACTTGACCGACGTCTCAGGGAACGTCAGCTTGAACGCTTCCATGTGCTCCCCTCTGACTTTTCTGCGATCCCCCCCGAGGTCCCGTCTCCTCGCCCCTCCACGGAGGACTCGGAGGTACCTATGCAACTCGGGGCCTCCATGTCCCCTCGACAACGTAGGGAGTTTCGCAGAATGAATGGTCTCTGCTTCTACTGTGGGGACGACAAGCATCTTCTGAACACCTGTCCCAGGCGCAAGAATAAAAAGCCGGAAAACTTCCGTGCCTAAGTGATCATCGGGGAGGTCACTTGGGCGCACAGGTATTTCCCGTTAATGTGAAACGCAATAAAATTTTGCTTCCCTTTCAGGTCTCGTTTGCTGGCCGGTCTGCCACGGGCAGTGCTTTCGTGGATTCTGGATCATCTGCTAATATCATGTCTGTGGAATTTGCTATGTCTCTAAAGATGCCATTTATTGATTTACCTTATCCTATCCCTGTAGTAGGTATCGACTCAACTCCCCTTGCTAATGGTTATTTTACTCAGCATACTCCTGTTTTTGAACTCCTGGTTGGCTCCATGCATTTGGAGCAGTGCTCTGTACTAGTGATGCAGGGATTATCGTCTGATCTGGTATTAGGTCTTCCCTGGTTGCAGTTGCATAATCCCACGTTTGATTGGAATACTGGGGATCTCACCAAATGGGGTAGTGAATGTCTTATGTCATGTCTTTCTGTTAACTCTATTTCTCCCCGGGAGGAGGTAAACACGCTTCCTGAGTTTGTTCAGGACTTCGCCGATGTGTTTTCTAAGGAGGCCTCCGAGGTGTTGCCCCCCCATAGAGATTACGATTGCGCCATCGATTTGGTGTCTGGTGCCAAGCTTCCTAAGGGTAGGATATTTAATCTTTCATGTCCTGAACGTGAAGCTATGAGGGTGTATATCCAAGAATGCCTGGCCAAGGGTTTCATTCGCCCCTCGACTTCTCCTGTAGGTGCTGGCTTCTTCTTCGTGGGGAAGAAGGATGGTGGTCTTAGGCCGTGCATTGATTATCGTAACCTGAATAAGGTCACCGTAAGGAACCAGTACCCACTTCCTTTGATTCCGGATCTTTTTAATCAGGTTCAGGGAGCCCAATGGTTTTCTAAGTTAGATCTACGGGGGGCATATAACCTTATCCGCATCAAAGAGGGGGATGAGTGGAAAACTGCGTTCAACACACCCGAGGGTAATTTTGAATACCTGGTCATGCCCTTTGGGTTGTGTAATGCCCCTGCTGTCTTCCAGAATTTTATTAATGAAATCCTGAGAGATTACCTGGGTAATTTTCTTGTTGTGTAAATTGATGACATACTGGTGTTTTCCAAGGACTGGTCCTCCCACGTGGAGCATGTCAGGAAGGTGCTCCAGGTCCTTCGGGAGAATAATCTGTTTGCTAAGACTGAAAAATGTGTCTTTGGGGTACAGGAGATACCATTTTTAGGGCAAATCCTCACTCCTCATGAATTCCGCATGGACCCTGCCAAGGTTCAGGCTGTGGCGGAATGGGTCCAACCTGCCTCCCTTAAGGCGTTACAGTGTTTTTTAGGGTTCGCCAACTATTACAGGAGATTTATTGCCAACTTCTCGGTCGTCGCTAAGCCTCTTACGGACCTTACTCGCAAGAGTGCTGATGTCCTCCATTGGCCCCCTGAGGCCGTCCAGGCCTTTGAGACCCTCAAGAAGTGCTTTATCTCGGCCCCCGTGCTGATTCAGCCCAACCAAGAGGAGCCATTTATTGTGGAGGTTGACGCATCCGAGGTGGGAGTGGGGGCCGTCTTGTCCCAGGGTACCAGCTCCCTCACCCATCTCCGCCCCTGTGCTTACTTCTCTACGAAGTTTTCGCCCACGGTGAGTAACTATGATATTGGCAACCGCGAACTTCTAGCCATTAAATGGGCTTTTGAAGAGTGGCGGCACTTCCTGGAGGGGGCCAGACACCAGGTAACGGTCCTTCGGATCACAAAAATCTGGTTTTCCTAGAATCGGCCCGGAGGCTTAATCCTAGACAAGCTCGGTGGGCACTATTCTTTACCAGATTTAATTTCTTGGTTACCTATAGGGCTGGGTCCAAGAATATTAAGACAGGGCGGTGGGTAGATTAGGGCTCACTTTCCCTTCACCTCCTTCCTGCCATTACACCTCCTTTTTATTAGGCACCATGTCCGGTTTGAAGAGGTCTTGTGGTGCCAAAACAGTGGAAAACCCCCAAAAGTGACCCCATTTTGAAAACTAGACCCCTTGAGGAATCCATTGTAGTTTTCTTGGGGTGCATGCGGCTTTTTGATCAGTTTTTATTCTATTTTTAGGTGGCGTGGTGACTAAAAAACAGCAATTCTACTATTGGTTTTTTAATCTATTTTTTTTACAGCGTTCACCGTGCGCTATAAATGACATATTCACTTTATTCTGCGTGGCGATACGATTACGGCGATACCATATGTTTATAGTTTTTTTTTATGTCTTATGGCGTTTGCACAATAAAATACTTTTTGTAAAAAATCATTTACTTTTTGTGTTACCTTATTCTAAGAGCTATAACTTTTTTATTTTTCCATCAATAAAGCCGTGTGAGGACTTATTTTTTGCGTAACGAACTGTAGTTTCGATCAGTACCATTTTTCGGTACATGCGACTTTTTGATCTCTTTTTATTCCATTTTTTGGGAGGTTAAGTGACCAAACAATTGTGTTTCTGGTACGGTTTATTATTATTTTCTTTTACTGCATTCACCGCGCGGGATAAATAACAAAATAATTTTGTAGTTCAGGCCGTTACGGACGTGGTGATACCAATTATGTATAGTTTATTTGTTTGTTTATTTATTTTTATTAATAATAAATGACTGATAAGGGAAAAGGGGGGATTTTTACTTTTATTACTTTTAAAACTTTTATTTTCTTATTTTTACACATCTTTTTTTAACTTTTTTTTAACTTTATTACTTTGTCCCACTAGGGGACTTGAGGGCAGGAGGCCCTGATCGCTATTCTAATACACTGCACTACATGCGTAGTGCAGTGTATTAGAGCTGTCAGCTACTCACTGACAGCAAGCATAGTGGGTCCTGACTTCGTCAGGACCCACTAGGCTTCCGTCGATGGCAGAGCCGGACGCCAATGTTTGGTGTCCGGTTGCCATAGCCACCATCGCCAGCCGCTATCGCGTAGCAGGCTGGCGATTGTAGCTTAACCCCTAAAAAGCCGTGATCACTATTGAACACGGCTTTTAAGGGGTTAATCAGCGGGGACACAGCGATCGGTCCCCGCTGTAGGAGCTGTGCAGCTGCTGAACGAGACAGCAGCTGTCACAGCTCCTGCATGTGTCGGGAGGACGGCCGAAATGGCCGTTATCCCCGCGACGTAATAGTCCGTCGCTGAGCGCTAACGATACAGTTAGCGCGACGGATTATTACGTCGCTGAGCGCGAAGGGGTTAATGAATAATTTACACTAATATGTGTTTAAGGTTTTATTCAGACGAACGGGAATCACGTCCGTGCAACGCGCGTGCTTTTCACGCGCGTTGCACGGACCTATATTAGTCTATGGGGCCGTGCAGACATGTGCGTGATTTTTACTCAGCGTGAGTCCGCTGAAAAAAAGTCACGACATGTCCGTTCTTTCGGAGTTTTGCGCGCATCACGCACCCATTGAAGTCAATGGGTGCCTGAAAACCACGCATGCCGCACGGAAGCACTTCCATGCGAACTGCGTGAGTCGCGCAACAGCTGTCAAACTCTGAATGTAAACAGAAAAGCACCACGTGCTTTTCTGCTTACAAACTTCCAAACGAAGCATCATAATGATGGCGGCTGCGCGATAATCACGCAGCAGCGTATCATACGCTGATGACACACGCAGCTGTTAAGTGCCTTTTGCGCACGCAAAACGCCGCGCTTTTAAGTGCGCAAAACGCACACGCTCGTGTAAATCAGGCCTAAATGTGAAGACAAACCAGTTGACTTTTAATCCATAGAAGATTATGTCAGAAGAATTCATCATCATGCTCAGTCAATAAATTGCGGGCCTCAGAAGGAGGCAGTGAACCTTACCGGATCAGTAGGAGATGCTGAGAAGATGATGCACATGTAATACATTTTTTACTATGTTTTCTCTATCTGCATGTGTCATAGCCTGTCTATTTTGTATCTAATTTATTTAGAACCTCTTCTATATATTTTACGATGATCACTTTCTTAGCTAAAATAGAAATGTAATTTTCAGGTTTAATTATCTATTATTATGTACGATTAGTTGCATTTCTTAATAGAATTTTAAATGTACTTATTGTTTTTCAATTTTAGTTTAGTAAACAGATAATTATTGCGCAACAAAACTAAGAAAATATGGTTAATCTACCACATATTGTAAGACAAAGGTATATAAAATCCTGTCAAGCCCATTTTATTATTCAGTCTTCACAAAATTACTATATAAATCAGATATTATTAATAAAAATGCTTTCAGAGTTCAGTGAAACCTTCAGAGCTCAAAGGCATTCACCGAGACTATATAAAAATGGCTGATTTAACAGACCAAAGGGCATGTTTGAGTTTGCCCTGCGTCTTTTGCACCGTTCCCAAGGTCTCTCGCACTGGTGTATTCTATATTGAAATGTATTCCTATCCTTAGGAACCAGGTACAATTGAATACTAATACAGTGTTTGGTGGGCAACGCTGAGCACTTGCAGGAGGACTTGAGGAAGTAATATGTGAGAGGCTGGCGCTCAAAACCCACTTCCTACTGGAAAGCTGGCCAGAGTAAAGGATCTGTGACAGCTATTGGGGGTATCACAGCAGGCACAGTATTAGTAAGCAGCAACAAGTCAAGCACAATATTCGGGGGAACAGGTGCATTTATTCGTTGGCAGCAGCATAGCTGGCACAGTATTGAGGAGCAGCAGGCATATTTTTGGGAGCAGAAGCATAGCAGGCACAGTATTAAGGAACGGTAGGAACAGTATTGAGTGACAGCAGCATGGTATAAAATTGGGGTCAGTAGTAGCAACAAGTACAGTATTTAGGGGGAGCAGTAGTCTCGGACTTGGGGAATACCAGGCTAGTGCTATAAAGAGCTTGTCCACATGTAGCGGAATTTTTGCATATTTTCCAACTGGAATTGCGGACAGAAAACACGCAGCAGAATACAGTAGCAGCATAGTGGGTGAGATTTGACAAATCTCATCCACACGCTGCGTAAAATTACCGGCCAGAAATTGACCTGCGGTGCGTATTTTTCGTACCGCAGCACGTCAATTCCTGCTGCGGAAAGTGGACTGAATTGCTGTGTTTTTCAGAGGAGATGTCACCATCTCCCAACATTGAGGAAAACGCTGCAAAATACGCACCATTTTCTGCAGTAAAAAATGCAAGAAATAGTGCGGTTTTTCCGCAGCGGAAATCCTGCTAGTTTCTGAGGCAATTGCTGCAGAAATTTTCTGCAGCACTTCCGTTACGTATGGACAAGCACTAACAGGTGCAGCAGGATTAAACTTTAAATGCAGGCAGCAGGTTATTTCCGACTTTGTGCTGCTTGAGAGTTTGCACTGCTAGATGTTGCTACAAAATGATCAAAAAACGTCAACCATGAGTTATTGGATGGAATTGTTGCTTATTGTTCTTTTGACTGTGCCTGATCTGTACTGTAGAGCATTTTCTTGTCTGGTCGGCAGCTCTGCAAACCACTTGTGTGGAATTGGTATTTTATCCCTTTATGATCAATGTATGGTGAAATTATTCAGTTTCTATGTGGTGGCAATATTCAGTCACTTCATGGCAGTATTATTCAGTCACAGAAGAGAGCAGGTTCGTAGCTGTGACCAATTTCTTGTGAGAAGTCAAAAGGGACATCATAATCCATGAAAATGAAGAAAATGAAAAGAAACAATTTCACTTTTGCATGATATATTTACAAAATTCTACAGTTTAAATCTGCATAAAATGTTGAATATCTGTGTAAATATTTTTATTCACTTATATTGTACAGCTGCCTTTTAATACCTTCTAACTCCAGCCCTTGTCCATCTCTATTAAGAGTCGTCTTTTGTAGATTTCAACAAAATTATTTAGTCATAATTCCTGCAATCTTTCTGTAATAAAAAGAAGAAACAAAATTACTATTGATCTAAATGTAAATGTTTGGTTATTATCATCTATTTATTCACATACTGTAGATCCATCATCTTCCATAGCACTTAACATCGTATAATATGTTGTTACAAAGAAGTAATAACATAGAGACAAAGAAATAAGAATGCAGGTGTTATCCACATGGAAAAAAATATCTAAAACTGACATTAAAATATAATGATATTTCTAAACAAAACAAACACAAAGACAAACAAACAAATCAGTAATACATGGGCTATGGAATTTACTGTCAGTAGCTTTTAGCAGAGGCGTAGCTAGGTTCTTCAGCACCCGGGGCAAAGATTCAGTTTGGCGCCCCCCACCCCAACCTCTTTCCCAACATCTCCTTCCCCCTCACCGTGTTTGTTTTCTCTACCAATTGACGTGTCATTTCTTTTTATGTAACGCTAGCATAAAAACATTTGTACATTTTACAAGCAATATGGTTCTATACACAACACCAGAACCAAGCTCAGTACATATATACAGCACCAGCACAAATACAGCTCAATTTAGTGCAACCCCTGCTGTACAGGTTTGTACGGCGTAAAACTACAGCTCCCAGCATGGCCCGAACAATGATAAGGATATGCTGGGAGTTGCTGTTTCACAAAAAATAAATCCTATCATAATCATCTCACTGCAGATCATACAGTGACTACATTACTGATTAGAGGCAGAATAAACATTTACATTAAGTGACTCACCGGTGACATCTCAGATTCTAGTTCTTTTTCTCCATCCGGTCCAGACCTCTATGGTGGCTTCTCCCGGTCATAGCCCATTTCTGCAGTTTGCCGCTCACATGTCTTCAGCTTCTCACTTTTCCAACATTCCTGCACCTATAAATAAAGATAAAGTTCTCATTATACCACACACTACGCCCCTAAATATAATAGCGCCATACACTGCACCTCTAATTATAATAGCACCATACACCGTGTCACACACACACACACACACACACACACACACACTCACACACACACACACACACACACACACTGTGCCCCCTGTAGATAGTGTCTGCCATAGAGCCCCCTGTAGATAGTGCCCCCATATAGCCCACCCCTGTATATAGCCCCCTGTAGATATAGCCCAGCCCTGTATATAGTGATCCACGTATAGCCCAACCCTGTATATAGCCCCCTGTAGATATAGCCCACCCCTGTATATAGCCCCCTGTAGATATAGCCTACCCCTGTATATAGTGCTCCACAGATAGCCCAACCCTGCATGTAGCCCTCCTGTAGATATAGCCCACCCTTGTATATAGTGCTCCACATATAGTCCACCCCTGTATATAGTGCTCCACATATAGTCCACCCCTGTATATAGTGTTTCACAGATAGCCCACCCCTGTATATAGCCCCACTGTACATATAGTCCACCCCTGTATATAGTGCTCCACTAGATAGTCCACCCCTGTATATAGTGCTCCACAGATAGCTCACCCCTGTATATACTATATACAGGGGTGAGCTATCTGTGGAGCACTATATACAGGGGTGGACTATCTAGTGGAGCACTATATACAGGGGTGGACTATATGTTACATACATAGTTACATACATACATAGTGGAGCACTATAGGGGGGAGCTATTTGTGGGATACTATATACAGGGGTGGGCTTTCTGTGGAGCACTATAGGGGGGAGCTATTTGTGGGATACTATATACAGGGGTGGGCTATATCTACAGGGGGACTATATACAGGGGTGGGCTATATCTACAGGGGGACTATATCTACAGGGGGACTATATACAGGGGTGGGCTATATCTACAGGGGTGGGCTTTATCTACAGGGGGACTATATCTACAGGGGGACTATATCTACAGGGGGACTATATACAGGGGTGGGCTATATCTACAGGGGGACTATATCTACAGGGGGACTATATCTACAGGGGGACTATATACAGGGGTGGGCTATATCTACAGGGGGACTATATCTACAGGGGTGGGCTATATCTACAGGGGTGGGCTATATATACAGGGGGACTATATACAGGGGTGGGCTATATCTACAGGGGGGCTATATACAGGGGTGGGTGATCTATGGAGCACTATATACAGGGGTGGGCTATATCTACAGGGGGGCTATATCTACAGGGGGACTATATACAGGGGTGGGCTATATCTACAGGGGTGGGCTATATCTACAGGGGTGGACTATATCTACAGGGGTGGGCTATATCTACAGGGGTGGGCTATATATACAGGGGGACTATATACAGGGGTGGGCTATAACTACAGGGGGGCTATATACAGGGGTGGGTGATCTACGGAGCACTATATACAGGGGTGGGCTATATCTACAGGGGGGCTATATACTATATAGCCCCCCCTGTAGCTATAGCCCACCCCTGTATATGGTGCTCCATAGATAGCCCACCCCAGTATATAGCCCCCCCTGTAGATAGACACCCCCTGTAGATAAAGCCCCCTGCATTTAGATAAAGCCCCCTCATAGATAAAGTCCCCCTTGTAGATAAAGCCCCCCCCCCCCCACGTGTAGACAAAGTCCCCCCATAGATAAAGTCTCCCCCGTAGATAAAGCCCCCCCGTGTAGACAAAGTCCCCCCTCCGTAGATAAAGTCCACCCCCCGTAGATAAAGGCCCCCCCGTGTAGACAAAGTCCCCCCGTAGATAATTCCACACACTTTTACTACAATTAAAAAAAAATCAACTATTCAAACTCACCGTAATCCCGCTCCCATGCCGGCCGGCAGCAGTGGAGACCTGCTCTCTTCTGCGCAGGTCTCCTGGGGGTTGAACGCAGCGTCTATGAAAGGCGCTGATTGGCTGGGCAGGATGACTTTCCCTGTCAATCAGCGCCTTTCATCGACGGAAGCTTCACTGGTACAAAAGGTACCAGTCGCTTCACTGATGCAAAAGCGCTGAATAGCCCGGGCACGTTCCTATAGACACAGGTACAATTATAGTGCAGGAGGAGGTGGCGCTGGCGCCCCCCTCTAAGTTGCGGGCCATGTGGAAAGGTTTCTACGGGTTGGCTGTAGGCAGGTAAAGGATGGTCACGCACCGGGACAGGCACAGGTGACATGTGGGATGGCATTGGGCGGTGGTAATGTTGGCGTGGCAAGGGGGTAGCAGGCTGGGAAGGGCCAGGTGCAGCGAAGGGCACCGACGGCTTCGGCAATCCACGCCAATGCTCAATTGCCTGGAAGCACTGGCGTGGATTGTTTGGAGGTGTGGCAGAGTCTATGAGGCTGAGTATGGAGTCTTGGAGGCGCGCCATACGGTGGTCGGGTACTCGCCGGAGTAGCGGTGCAATGCTGCGGCCAAAGGCGTCACAGCCGTCCTCCTCGGCGCAGCGCCGCAGGTACTCGAGTACCCTGGTGTCCACCTGGGCACCTGCGGAACCCATGTGGCTGCGCCTTGCGCCTGGCTGCTTTGGTCGTTTCAGGCGGTATGTCCCGTGGCACCTGGGGTTGGCTGGACGCCTGTGGGGCTGGTTCGGGAGCAGTCGCATCTGGGGTTAAGGGCAGCACGGGATTTTGCTCTTGTGGCACATGCGCCTCTTCATGGCCAGCCTCCTCTTCAGTGTCGAGAAGATTGTCACTGCATCTGTAATAAAAATGTACAGTTATTCGTAACATTGACACAAGGGACAAACAACCTGTTTTGGTTGAATGACATGTGAACACAGACATTTCTTCAAGGTACAGTCATTACTTACGGCCGCATCTCCATAATGTCCTTGAGGAACATCAGCTGCTGGGTGTAGATATATTTGCGATTTTTGGAGGCACCGTTACCACTTCGCCCTCTGGCCCCATATTCCCGCCGGAATTGATCCCGGCGGCTCCTCCACCGGGTTTTGACATCATCAACTGTACAAAGGAACAAAAAAACTAAATTACTGTCACCAGGTGACATATAACCGAAATATGCACAAGATACATTATACACAAGCTCAATGATGCTGTGACACACCCATGATGCCCATTTTAAACATGTTAACACAAGGATACACAACAGCATGTGTGTTTTACATGACATATATAAAGCAATGTACTTACCAATGCTCTTTCTGTCTCGTGTGCTGCCTTTAGCCCACTCATGGCTAAAGAGGGTCTGCGCAACTTCATCCCAAGCGACCTCCTTGCCCGTGCGGTCGTGGTAGGCCTCTGCCCACATGTCCCACAACTGTGGCCTCTCCTGGACCAGGCAGATGAGCTTTTCGACGTCACAAGCGTCAGGCATTCCAGCAGTTGTCGGTGTCCAGCTCAAGCATGTGCCCAACAAGTGCAAAGCAACTTCCTGGTTTGTGCTTGTTTGGACAAGTTTCTCAACTCATTTACATAGACTTAACAAGTCTTGCGTGAAAACCGCAGGTCACACGGAAGTGCTTCCGTGTGGTATGCGTGATTTTCACGCATCCATTGACTTCAGTGGGTGCGTGATGCGCGAAATACGCCCAAAGAACGGACATGTCGTGACTTTTTCGCAGCGGACTCACGCTGCGTAAAAATCACGCAGCTGTCTGCACTGCCCCATAGAGTAATATAGGTCTGTGCGACGCGCGTGAAAATCACGCACGTTGCATGGACGTATATCCCGTTCGTCTGAATAAGCCCTTACTCTGCTCCTGCTCTCCTCCTCCCCTCTCCATAGACTTCTATGTGTAGCTGTAACCTGATCCCTCGGTGAGCTAATAGTCACACAGTAAATTCAGAGTTTTAAATTAATACAAAGTTTGTTGATAAGTTAGTGACCATTTAAATATGTTTTAAATGTCTTTATGTGATTGTTTGTATGCTCTGTTGTCTGTGCGCTAAGCCCACAGTGTTTTGCATTTTTCAATGTAAGTTTTTTTGTTCCCAGAATTTTTCTACTTGACAATAAAGTACTATTCTGTATACTATTATATACACTGTTTATGACGGGCAAATTATTTGGAGTCAGGGTTACTGTATCTGTGAATATAGGTTTTCATGCCCCCACAGCGCTAATTTACCACTTCTGCTTGCACAAAATAAGTGACTATTGCTCAAAGAACTGCAACTACATCTAATTTTACTGCAAATCGCTGTGGCTTTAACCGTCTTTTTTTTTTTTTGGACACAGTGGCTTGCATATCAGCTGCTAAATGGTGCATCATCCTAAGGCCTCATGCACACAGCCATTTTATGGCTCTGTTTTTTTATAGAGCTATAGGAGTGCATAGAGGTGCGTAAGACCTTACTGTACCTCTGTATGCCTCCAATTTCATATATGGGCATATGGAAAAAAAATCTGTCAATTTCCATGCAGATTCCTATGCCCGATAGGTTCAGCTCCCACCTCTAGGATTCCCATTTATTGGGAGAGCATGGGAGCCATAACCCACATTCTCTAATGCACTTCTGCCTCAGTCTCTACAGAGCTGTGTAAATAATGGAAAGAGCTGAGCGCTACATGCTTGGCTCTTTACCTTACAGTACTCTACATGTTAAGGTTTTACAAAAGCCTATTCACATAATCCACCCAAAAATCTGTGCAGTTTTCTTTGTCGTGTTTAAACCATTGCAATGCAGATGTTAAAATCTGCAGTAAATCTTCATGCAATATTTTAAAGCCACATCCGCAGTGGAAATCTTCCTGTACGGATCACAGTAATGTAACAGATCATTAGCATGCACTTATGACATACACTGTTTCATTAGATTTATTGCACAAGTATTAGTAAATTAGGAAGGACATTACCTGGTAGATAATTATATATCTACTGATGGTATGTTATGCATCTTCAACCTGTATATAGTGATATGCACCGTGCTGGTATAACCTGGGCATCTTCTGATATATCATTTTATATGTACACCTGGTATTAGTTATGCGTCTTCGTTTTGTACAATATATAGTGATATGGCCATGCTGGTATAACCTGGGCATCTTCTGGTATATACCATAATTACATATCTATAGCTAGTATATGTTATATTTCTTCTTGTATATAGTAATATGGACCATGCTGGTGTAAACTGACCATCATCTGGTATATAATTTTTATATGTACAGCTGGTATAGCCTGGGCATCTTCTGGAATATAATTCTATTTGCACAGCAGGTATACGCTATACATCTTTTTGTATGTAATGATATGTAGGGCCAGACATAAAGGAGGGGAAGCTGACTCTACCACTTCTGGCAGATCAACAGATCACCAGAGAATCCCACCAAGGGCATAGGGCAAGGCAGAGGGTTGCTTTGGTGATGACACTGAGGCTGGCCAGATGTGGAAGAACCGTAATAAAGTCGGATTTGGGCATCGGCTTGAAGTTATAACAGCCTGACCGTTTTGCATGGACAGCATTTGGGCCTATTTGCTTTAATATTCCAGGGTTGATTTTAAGTCTCAGTCTTGCCCTGAACCATAAAGTATGATAGATTCTTTAACCCCTTCAGGACCCAGCCTGTTTTGGCCTTCAGGACACATCCGATTTGTTCAAATCTGACTTGTGTTACTTTATGTGGTAATAACTTTGGAATGCTTTTACCTATTCAAGTGATTCTGAGACTGTTTTCTCGTGACATATTGTACTTTATGTTAGTGAAAAAATTTTGGTTGATAAATTCAGTGTTTATTTCTGAAAAACACCAACATTTTGAGAAAATGTGCAAAAATTAGCATTTTTCTAAATTTAAACGTATTTACTTGTAAAACAAATAGTAATACCACACAAAATAATTACTAGTTAACATTTCCCATATGTCTACTTTATTATTTTTCCAGGACGCTACAAGGCTTAGAACTTTAGCAGCAATTTCTCATATTTTAAAGAAAATTTCAAAAGGCTATTCAAATCAGAATTCATAAAGTGTTTTAACCATTTAGGCGTTTCACAGGAATTAAGTAGAGGTGAAGTTTATAAATTTTATTTTTTTTGCCGAAATTCATTTGTAATACATTTTTTTTGACCCACGGAAGGTTTTACCCGAGAAATGTAACTCAATATTTTATTGCCCAGATTCTGCAGTTTTTAGAAATAGCCCACATGTGGCTCTAGTCTGGTAATGAACTGAAACAAAGGCCTCAGTAGCAAAGCAGCACCCAGTGGATTTTGGGCCTCCTTTTTTTTCGAATATATTTTAGGCACCTTATCAGGTTTGAAGAGGTCTTCTGATGACAAAACAGTGGAAACACCCCAAAAGTTACCCCATTTTGGAAAGTACACCACTGAAGGAATTTATCTACGGGTAAAGTTAACATAATTAGCAGTTTGACCACACAGGTTTTTCGCTAAATATATTGGAAAATAATGAAAATCGACTTTTTTTCTGAAAAAAACATAGACATTTTTAATATTTACAAGGAGTAACGAAGAAAATGCACCCCAACATTTGTAAAGAAATGTCTACCGATTACGTCAATATCCCATTTGTGGTAATAAACTGCTGATTGGACCCACAGCAGGGCTCATAAGGGAAGGAACGCCATTTGGATTTTGGAGCACAGATTTTGCTGGAATGGTTTTCGGTGCCATGTCGAGTTTGCAACGCCCTGGAGGGACCAAAACAGTGGAGACCCCCCAAAAGTTACCCCATTTTGGAAACTACACCCTTCAAGGAATTTTTCTAGGGGTAAAGTTAACATTTTTACCCCACAGGCGTTATGCAGAAATTAGTGGAATTAGGCCACGAAAATGAAAATCTATTTTGTTTTGGAAAAAAACATAGACATTTTTAATTTTTACAAGGAATAAAGGAAAAAAAGAACCACAACATTTGTAAAGCATTATCTCATGATTACGGCAATACCCCAGATGTGGTAATAAACTTCTTTTTGGACCCATAGCAGCGCTCAGAAGGGAAGGAGCGCCATTTGGATTTTGGAGCATGGATTTAGCTGGAATGGTTTTCGGTGCGATGTCACGTTTGCAATGCCCTGGAGAGACCAAAACAGTGGAAACCCCCCAAAAGTGACCCCATTTTGGAAACCACAGCCCTCAAGGAATTTTTCTAGGGGTATAGTGTGCATTTGGACCCCACAGGTCTTTTTCAGAATTTATTAGAATTAGGCCACAAAAATGAATGTCAACATTTTTTCCACTAAAATGTTGAATTTTCTCATTTTCTCAAGGGATAAAGGAGAAAAAAAAACAGCATTTGTAAAGAAATTTCTCCCGAGTACGGAAATACCCCACATGTGGTCATACATTTTTTTTTTTTCATTAGAAATTAATTAACCCTTTCAGGACTGATACATTTTTTGCTTTCTTATTTTCACTCCCCGCATTCCAAGAGCTATAACTTTTTAATTTTTCCTTCAGTAAAGTGGTGTGAGGGCTTATTTTTTTGCGGGAGGAGTTGTAGTTTCTATTGAGAGCATTTAAATACCATAACATGTACTGGGAAACCGAAAAATAATTCTTTGCGGGCTGAAATTGGAAAAAACTGTGACTCCTCCATTTGTTTGGGGTTTCGTTTTTACAGCTATCACCGTGCGGTAAAAATGGAAACTTTACTTCATTCTGCGGCTCAATACAATTGTGGTGATACCAAATTTATAATGTTTTTTTTATATTTTACTACTTTTACAAAGAAAAATCTATTTGTTAAAATAAAAAATAGTTTTGTTTCATACATTCTGAGAGCCGTAAGTTTTGTTTTTTTCCGGTCGATTGGGCGGTGTGAGGGCATATTTTTTGCGGGACGAGCTGTAATTTTTATTGGTACCATTTTTTGGTACGTAAAAAGTGATTAAAAAGTTGTATTGAATTTTGTTTGAGAGCTAAGGTGCCAAAAAAACTGTGATTTTGGCGGTTTAAATAATTTATAAAAATTTTCAGTGTTTACCGTACGAGTTAAATAATGGTATAGTGTAATAGTTCTGACTTTTACGGATGTAGTGATACCAATTTTTTTTAATTTTTTACATTACTTTAGAACAAAAAAATGGAAAGTTTTTTTTTTTTACTTTTACAGTTTTTAATTCTTACTACTAATAACTTCACTTCTTTTACACATTTTATTGGTCCCAGCGATCATTGGATTGCTGGTACAACACACTGCAATACTAATGTACTGCAGTATATTGTTTCTTGTTTTTAAAAAAAATATAAATAAGTTTTTTTTATTTTCAATTTAACAAATAAACAAACAGAATTACAAATGTGTGTCCAACTTGTATTCCCTCCCCCCCCCCCCCACACACACAATTAATACCACCCAAGGAAAAAATAAATAAATGAATAAAATTAAATAAAAAAATGTTAAAAAATAATAATAATAACAAATAATAATAAAAAAACACTTTCACTTTGATCCCCAAATCTTCTCCCACCTTCCAGTGTGCTTATTTTTACTAAACTTGATCTTCTCAAATTCCTTTATTTTACTCATGAGATTTCTCCCCTCCTGGACTGGGGGGTAGGGTGGCTCCCCACTTCCTAGCTATAAGCACTCTAGCTAAGTGTAGCAATCTAGTGATAAGGATATGTCTCCCGCTATAGTTGCTTTCCTTCAACTCTGATGTGCAATTAAGAATAGCGAGAATCGGGGATTTAAGGATATTTCTACCAACATGGTTTCCAATTTCCTCAAAAATATTATCCCAATTTTTTTTTATAGCAGAGCATGTCCATATTACGTGGAGAAAATCAGCCATCGGGTGATGGCACCTATGGCAGTTAGAGCTGTTTTTGTTATCGAATTTGGATATTAGGGCAGGGGGATAATACCTGTCACGGAGTGGGTTAGTGGACCCACTAGGCCGTACCGCCGTAGCGGGAAGGCAGATGGCCAAACCACAGGAAACCCCAGAAATACAATGTCCCGCACAAGGGTACCTGGATAGTCCAGACGGTGACCGAAGCTCTGGCACAGATGGAGATGGTTTCAGCAGACAGCGCCAAACGTGGCGGATGACACAGGAGCCACAAGTTGCGCCAGACGTGGCGGATTCCTCCGGACGTGGCAGATGACACAGGACGTGGCGGATTCCTGCGGACGTGGCAGATGACACAGGATGTGTCAGATTCCTCTGGATGTGGCAGATGACACAGGACGTGGCGGATTCCTCCGGACGTGGCAGATGACACAGGACGTGGCAGATTCCTCTGGATATGGCAGATGACACAGGACGTGGCAGATTCCTCTGAACGTGGCAGATTCCTCTGAACGTGGCAGATGACACAGGACGTGGCAGATGATACAGGACGTGGCAGATGACACAGGACGTGGCACGACTTGATACTAAGGCAAAGCACAGGAAACAGGAACGGGGAACAAGGCACGGGTAACAACAGGAACGGGAAACACTAAGGGACCATTTGCAAGACAGACTGGGAAAACTAACAACACTCAGGCAAGTATTAGAAGGCCAGGGGCCTTCTTATAGACCAGGAAATCGTGGCAGTTGATGATGATGACTTCCTCCTATTTGCGCGTGCTGGCCCTTTAAGGCCGGGCACGAGCGTGCGCGCGCACCCTATGGGACACAGCCGAACGGAGCGGAAGTGAGGGCTGGCGTCTCCTAGGAAGGAGATGGGGACCAGCGCTCACAGATCCATGGCTGCGGGCGTCGGGAGGTGAGTAACCACTGATCGTGCTCAATTGGTCCCAAGTCTCTGACCCATTTTTCCCGAAACGGAGGTGATATACTTCTAGATAGTGCACTGTTGATAATTTTGTATAGTGATGAGGCAGTCTTTTTACCTAAAGTGTTATGAATAAGCCCTTCCATTCCCTTGTGACTTTGTATAAGAAATATTTATTTATTTCTAGTTTTACTTACTGCGTGTTGTATTTGTGCATAGCGATATCTGTAAGTTTCTTTTACTGAATAAATGGTTTTAAGATTCTCAAAAGTGATCAGTGTTCCATTGGTAAACAAATCCTTAATGTGTTTAATACCATATTGTATCCACCCCCTTACATCTTGAATACTGTCCAATTCCTTCAGTTTTTATTGTGCCATATTGGTGTACAATGTGTCGATCCCCTAATCTCCAATATTTTTTTCCATGCTGCCCCGCTTTCTGTCAAAAGTTTATTTATCGGCCGACCCTTATTAATACCTGCTCCTAGTTGCCCTGATTCCAATAGCTCATATATGTTACTTATTTGATCTTCGTTTTCGCTCACCAACCTCCTTAGAGTGCTAACCTCATACCATCTCATTAGAGGCTTAATCTGAAATGCTATGTAGTACCCTAAGAAGAAGGGAATTGCCATACCACCCTCGCTCAGTGGTCTACATAGGAATTTTTTCTTACCCCAAATTAGATTGTTATAGTTTATATTAGTTTAAATAGGTTTTTATTTATCCAAACTGGGCTAGCAGCCAGAATATACAGTAATTGTGGTTGTACAATCATTTTAACTAGTGCTACCCTGTCTGCTTTAGACAAAGGTAGCTTAATCCAAATGAAGATTTTAGACCGAATTCTGGCCAGGAGAGGCATGACGTTAAGCTGGATGAATTTCCCAATGTCTGCATTGATTTTATACCTAAGTATTCAAAGTTATCTGTTGGCTGCAAAACTTTCAATTTGCTATGAGGTAGTTCGAAATTATCCAAGGGGAGTAACGTAGATTTACTCCAATTACTATTTAAACCAGATAATCTTCCAAACTCTTCTATTTCATAGATGGTCCTAGGCACAGTATTTTCTGAATTATTCAGAAACAGTAATATGTCGTCAGCGTAGAGCAGGATTTTATCTCCCCTTCCTCCGCTGCCGAAACCCTCTATAGCGTCATTACTTCTAAAAAAAAAAAAAAAAATGTAAAAGACTTATTATAGGACAAAAAGCAGTTCTTTTTTTTTAACTTTTATTTTTACACTTTTATTTTTACACTTTTATTAACTTTTTTTTCCTTTTTTTACTTGTCCCACTAGGGGACTTGAGGACTTGCAACTTTGATCGCTGCTAGAATACATTACACTACGTACGCAGTGTAATGTATTCTAACTGCCATTGTGACGTGACAGTCACTCTGACAGGAAGCCTCCGGCTGCTCCTCCTAGGCTTCCGTACATGGCAAACCGGAGGCCATTATCTGGCCTCCGTTTGCCATGACAAGCATCGGCAGCCCCCACAATGGCCTCGTGGAGGCTGCCGATATGCTTCAAACCCCTTAAATGTGGCGATCGCAATCGGTCGCCACACTTAAGGGGTTAATTGCCAAAATCAGCAGCGATGGTCCACTGACCGGCAAGACTGGAGTGTCAGCTGTCGGGGACAGCTGACCTCCCGGTTCACTGACACTGTCCGTTAGGACAGTGTGAGCCGGTAACCGGTCCGGAACTGTACGTCCTGGTGCGGGAAGCAACCCTCTCCAGGACGTACAGTTGCGGCGCAGAGCGTGAAGAGGTTAAATAATATTCAGTAATAATATCCATATTGCTTTCTGCTTAGGGTGCTTTATCTAAAATGATTTTTTTCTTGCAAACTGAGAAGTAATTGCTGCAAAACTGAGCAGACTTTTATTAAAATGCTTTAATAGATATTGACTTAAGTTGACTGATGGTGGAAAATAATACCTCAAAATGAAAATTAAAATGATTGGAAAAAAGATTATGCACTATGTGTGTTGCTTTGGATAAAATTCAATAACTTGCACCACAAGACCTTTGTGATATTAATAGAGATGCGGGTCTTTAACTGTGTCACTGAAACCAATTACATCATTACAACCAGCATGTTTAATATGTTTTGACAGCCTGTCAATTCAGAGATTAAATGGAGCATGGTTATTTGATCAATATTGTCCTGGCCATCTGTAAATTGATGTCTATTTCATCTCTTTTTAATGTACATTGTCCTACTAAAAAGTTCAATCAGAAGCTGAAGGGCGTTGTCTAAGCAGCCCTCCCCCTTCACCCTTTAACCCCCGTACGGAGATCTGGACTTCGCTACTAGGTCACCACTACCTCTTGAGTGTGAGTAACGGCTGGCCCAGCAAACCAGGATACAACAGTGTTGCATACCGAAGGTACAGGCACTAGCAGATGGTGCTTTGTAGATGGATGCCAATCAGAAGACACAGTTCGTAATAAGCAGGAAGCTTCAGGCATGTCACAGATAGTTGGATACAGACTGGCAGACAGCAGGATGCCGACTAATGGTGGATGACAGGATACTGGTAACAGGCAGCAGGAAGCAGACTGGCAGTGGCTAGATGGATGCAAGCTGTCCGCGGATAGCTGGACACTGGCTGTAGCAGATAGCTGGATACAGGCAGGTAGCGGATAACTGGAAACAGGCTGATGACACTGTGGCCAAGCAGAAGAAACGGCTGCCGGTGAAGAAGGAAAGGAGCAGCAGCCGCCGCCGGCATTACAATGTCTCATTTGCTTTGCATGTTACAAGACAAATTGTGACTATGTGTAATGACGGGGTAGGAAGACAGACAGGTGAGCCCTAATCTACCCGCCACTCAGTCCCTGCCTACTTGCAACGGCCCGTCCTAGACGACGGCGTACAACTGGGCGACGGTCCCTACGCTCAATAAGTGCACGACAGACAAACAGACAGGGTACACAGAAGCTAAGGGAAATGGGGCAGTTGCCCACGGCAACACAGTGAGCAACAAGAGTAGTGAACGAGCCGAGTTAAACCAGGAGTGCACGAGGTACAAATCGCAGAGCAGGAGCGTAGTCAGTAAAGCCAGGGTCAAAAATGAAGCAAGGTCAGTAATCATAGCAGGAGCAGCAGAGCCAGGAAACAGAAAAGAATCACAGGCAAAGGAGGAGCAGGAAATGCAGGTATAAATAGACAGAGGGCGGGAGCTAGCTCCGTCTGGCCAGGTTGTGATAGGCTCTCCCACTCCTCAGCCTCCCAGCCTGACTGGTAGAAGATCGTGTCACTCTCTCAGACTTAGGAGCAGGTGCAGACTGATTACCCACGGGCGTCGACACAGAAGCTGTGTCTGGCAGATCCTTTACACTATGTAAAACGGTTTACTTTATTTCTCCAATAAAGCATCTTTGAAATTAAATAGTTAATTGCATATTTGTGAATTAGACAATTTATAGCATTAGTGATGTTGGGCTTCCTGGGTATCTTGAGTAATCCAGATATAATTGCCATATCTTATGTCAGCTTTTATGATTGGCCCAATGTACAATCATGTACACAGTGGCTCTCTTGGTGCCCAAGGCAGGGGTTTCAAAATGCACCTGCCAAACTCGGTCCCTGAAGCTCGTCAGGGACCATCATTAAGCTGGCAGGTATCAGCCCAGATTCACAATGATAACACTCTTGGCACCAACCTACACGCCTTCCCCACATTCCGGCATTGAATCTAAAATGATTACATTTAATATCAGGGCACTACACAGCTTCTCTTCTCTGTGATAACACAAGGAGACAGAGCATATGTCAATTGGTTGGAAGAGAAGCATCACCTATGAAACCAAGTGGTGGACACCCACACGATTGCATGCCTTTTTATTAAAAAGAGGAGCTAAGGGGGACTGCACTGCCTACACTAGTCTGGCGGACTGGAGCAGCTGCTGACTGGTGGAATGAGAAGCTTCTCCCAGGTAATACTGAGAGATGCATGCCGTTAGGACCAATTAATTGGATCGCCAGTCTGCCTTTAGAGTAGGCGGTTATGTCTCATAATAGCTTTAGTTAGAATGACTTGATAATAGTGGGGAATTCTTGTATAAATATGATGTACCAGTATATTGGCTCAGACATGAACACTTGAGTTGTATAGATGCTGATATGATGAGACAACATGTGGCTGACACATGATGCCCTACTAGATAATGATTACTACTTGCAATATACATGCACATTATTCACAATATGACCAACATTTAATACAGTATGTATGTGACTGGTTTTGTAATAACTAATTTAGTCATTTTATATTTGCATTGCTTGTGCAAACGACCAATTGTTGATTATATACCGTAACACTTGGGGTCATTTAGCATCAAATGTAGCAGCTTCCTAGACCCTACAGAGGTGTTTGAGGTTCTGAGTGCCAAATAATCAGCATTGAAGCGAGCATCCATCCAAAGGAAATGGCTTTTTTTCAGCTTTTAAATGATTGAAGGTATGAAAATAATAAATAGCCTAGCCCACACATCGCACTGAGTTTAATCAAGTCCCTACTGGGTGCCAGTCCTCTAAGGACCTGTCTGTCTCCAACTTGTCCACAGTTTTCTGCTTCATGCGGGACATGAACAGCACTTCCCTGCTGTGAGCTCCCCTCCTGGAGCTGGCTAGGGGTGGGTCTGGTCCTTTTGAACTCTGTTTTTGGGACTCTTTCCAGCGCCCTCTAGCTGTACACCCTCACATTTCCACCCCACTTATGGGGTGAGCAACACTGGGACAAGGCATCCTATGATGACTTCCCTCTTCAATCAATTTATCTTGGACGATGTTTCTCCACATTTTCTCAGTCATCACAACTTTCTTCCTGTCTGGTGGTCTCATCTTCCAAGTTCCCGTCACTCTCCATTTTCCTGATCTTGCCAACTTTGTTACTTTGTTTCATTGTAGGTTCGCTCTACTTTAACATTGTTGGTGACATCCACCTGTCTATCCCTTCTTTTGTGCACAGTCAACCACTGCTCAATTTGATTGTTAGATTTTTGCCACCGCTCACTTTCTGTAAATTTTGTATTTCAGCCTTTTCTTCCTGATATCCGCATCTCTATCTGAAACCTCACTCTCCAGGCTACATATTTTAGCTTTTGAGTTTCATTTTATCTTTGTTCAGGAACTTCAACTCTGGTACGCCATTCCTTTACTTCATTGTTCATTTGAATTGCTCTGATAGCAATGTCATATGTTGTATCTCTGTCAGACACTTCTTCCTTTTGCTGTGCCATTTGATTCTCCTTAACAGTCAGCGGTTATCTTTTTACACTTCATAATTTGGGACCCCTAATATTCTGACTGACCTTGCAAGAAGTCACTTTGATCTCTTTTAGCATGTACAGTGCTTTCAAGTTCTTGCTTTAGAAAATCAAGGTCATCTCTTAATTTTTCAATAATCTATTCTTTCACACTGACATCTTGGACATGCTGTTCCTTTAAGTCCTACAATTGCTTTTCAGTAACCTGCTTTTGCTCCACACTTTGCAGAACCTTATTACACACAGCTTGTTTCATCTCATCAAACTCTTTCCTGGTGACATAGTCCATTTTAGGCAAATTCAGTACCACATATTTGCACTGTCCAGGATTTTAGCTCTTTATAGAGATAAGGCTGGGTTCACACGAGCACATTATGGTGTGTTCGGTCCGGGATTAGCGGCCGAAATACGTTCCGTCCATTACGGACATAATGTGCTCGTGTGAATCCAGCCTAAGCTTCTTTTGTCATTTTAACTTGTCTTTTTCTGACACCTCAAGTTGCCACTTTCAACTGGTTATTTCATCCTCATAAACACAGCGGATGGTCTTAATCTCTACTTGAAGTTGCTGCACCATATTGTTTCCATAAATACAAGTATGGGACACACGTTTAGCTGAATCATATTCAGTCATAGAACAGAGGTGAGTGTATCCACAGGGTGCGGTATTGCCACGCGGCCAAAAAGCTGCAATGAAAAATGCATGAGTTTTTTCCGCAATTTGCCACGGTTTCCATGCTAACTGCAAAACCACAGCAAATCGCATTAAAAACACGTCTTGCCCGTCAGCGGACCATCGCTGCTGATTTTGACAATAAACCCCTTAAACATGTGTACAAATAAAATCACTTTCATGCAACACATTTGCTTTACGTGCAGTCTGCAGATGCCGTCCCGGGTTTTGTGTCGTTCTGCCTTGACATCAATTCTGCTTTCTTGCAAACTGAAAGTTTCCTTTTCCTGCCCACGGTTCAATATGTACATTAAACAATAGTCACAAGAAATCTCTGACTTAAATAACAGCAAATTTTACTTTCACCATAGCAAACAGCCAATTTATCAAACAACATTTTCTTCTGTCTTCAGCACAAAACTCACTGACCTGGTGTTACAATACTTCACTGCAACTTAAAAACTGATCAGCCTCACTTTCAAAAGGTCTCATGCAATATCTAACTTCTGTGCACATTTACTTAGTTTCCATCAGCAAACACTTTACATACTTTTGTGCCACAATATTCACAAAACCAATTCCATGGATTTCACTTCCAGAGATCTTCTTTAACCAGTTTTTCCACAAACATTGGCTTTATCTGTTTTCTTTTTTACACACAAACAATTTAAGGGTATGTTCACACGACAGCGTCCGTAACGGCTGAAATTACTGGGATGTTTTCAGGAGAAAACATCCCCGTAATTTCAGCCGTAACGGCATGTGCAGGCGCTTGAACGCCGCGTCCATTACAGACGTAATTGGCGCTGCTTTTCATTGGAGTCAATGAATAAAGGCTCCAATTACGCCCCAAGAAGTGACAGGTCACTTCTTTGACGCGGGCGTCCATTTACGCGCCGTCATTTGACAGCGACGCGTAAATATACGCCTCATGTGAACAGACAAACGTCAGCCCATTGCTTTCAATGAGCAGATGTTTGTCAACGCTTTCAAGCCGCATTTTTCGGACGTAATTCGGGGCAAAAACGTATTTAGTGTGTGTGAACATACCCTAATTATTTGTAGTTTGTGTTTTCACCCTGGGTTTTTGCCTTGAAATTACAGGCACCTTCTGTTTCAGCTGCAGACCACAATCCACTTTTAGTGATACTGCAGTTTACTACAAAACACTTGTTTTCCAAAACTTACGTGAATCTCTTCATGCTCGCAGATCCTCCCTCATATGTAACACTTGGGGGTAGTTTAGCATTAAAGGCCCTGTAAGCAGCTTCATGGAGGTGTTAGAGGTGCGGAGTGCCAAATAATCAGCATAGAAGCGAGAATCCATCCAAAGGAAATGGCTTTATTCAGCTTTCAAATGATTGCAGGTATGAAAATAATAAATAGTCCGGCCCAGAGATAGGGCACTACCTTACTACTTTAAGGCCAGGATCACACACATAGTTTTGATGTAGTTTATGGTATTTTTTGGCTTAGTTTTTTAAACCTAAGCCAGAAGTGGATCCAAAGGGACGGAAAGGTATAAAGAAAAGACTGATGCATCTCCTTTGGTTTTTGTCCACTCCTGTGTTTGAAAAACTAGAAAGACCCTGGTAGTTGGCGGTTATATGAATGAATCAAAAACTACTAATATGCCTGAGGCACAATGAAACCCATATTTACAACTACTTAACCCCTTCCCGCTCCTGGACGTACTATTAGGTCATGGTAGCTGTATCGTTTGCGCTCCATGACCTAATAGTACGTCTCGGGAGTAACGGCCGTTTCGGCCGTCCTCCCGACACATACAGCAGCTGTGACAGCTGCTGTCTCGTACAGCAGCTGCCGCAGCTCCTACAGCGGGGACCGATCAGCGGGGACTGATTAACCCCTTAAAAGCCGCGTTCTATAGAGATCGCGGCTTTTTAGAGGTTAAGCTGCCATTGCCGGCCTGCTACACGATAGCGGCCGGCGATGGTGACTATGGCAACCGGACACCAAAGAATGGCGTCCGGCTATGCCATAGACGGAAGCCTAGTGGGTCCTGACAACGTCAGGACCCACTATGCTTGCTGTCAGTGAGTAGCTGACAGCCCTAATACACTGCACTATGCATGTAGTGCAGTGTATTAGAATAGCGATCAGGGCCTCCTGCCCTCAAGTCCCCTAGTGGGACAAAGTAATAAAGTTAAAAAAAAGTTAAAAAAAGATGTGTAAAAATAAGAAAATAAAAGTTTTAAAAGTAAAAAAATAAAAATCCCCCTTTTTTCCTTATCAGTCTTTATTATTAATAAAAATAGATACATAAACAAATAAACTATACATAATTGGTATCGCCGCGACCGTAACTGCCTGAACTACAAAATTATTTCATTATTTATCCCGCATGGTGAACGCTGTAAAAGAAAATAATAATAAACTGTACCAGAATCACAATTGTTTGGTCACTTCAGCTCCCAAAAAATGGAATAAAAAGAGATCAAAAAGTCGCATGTACCTAAAAATGGTAATGATTGAAACTACAGTTCATTACGCAAAAAATAAGTCCTCGCACGGCTTTATTGATTGAAAAATAAAAAAGTTCTGGCGCTTAGAATAAGGTAACACAAAAAGTGAATGATTTCACCTCTACTTTTCTCTAAATTCATGTGAAACACTTAAAGAGTTCATAAACTTTCTAAATGCTGTTGTGAATACTTTGAGGGGTCTAGTTTCTAAAATGGGGTGTTTGATGGGGGTGTCTAATATATAGGCCCCTCAAAGCAACTTCAGAACTGAACTGGAACCTAAAAAAAAATAAAAATGAGGCAATACTTCGCTTCTCCTAATGAGCATTGCCTACACCAAGATGACCCCAGTTTTGACCGTTTGTATAAACGGAGACCCCTATTAGACCGTTTCAGTGCCCGGTTTTCCCAAGTATACACCCCCGAGAATTGTATTTCAATTGATGAGTCCCTGGTACATTTTAAAGGGAGGCTTCAATTCCGCCAGTACCTGCCGAGTAAGAGGGCAAGGTATGGCGTGAAGATGTATAAGCTGTGCGAGAGTGCATCAGGGTATACCTACAAATTTAGGATATATGAAGGAAAGGACACCAGTGCTCAGCCCCCAGAATGCCCCCCCTTACTGGGAGTTAATGCAAAAATTGTGTGGGATTTGGTGCACCCACTGCTGGACCAGGGTTACCAACTCTACCTGGATAATTTTTATACCAGCGTCCCACTCTTCAAGTGCCTCGCTTCCAGAAGTCCTGCGGCATGCGGCACTGCTGGAAGAGATCTGAGAGACCTCCCTAAGACTCTGCAGGGCAAACACTCAGAAGGGGTGAGAGCAGGGCACAATCTAGCAGCAACATATTGTGTGTCACGTACAAGGACAAGAGAGATGTCACACCAGTACCCATGTACCTGTACGAGTTACCAGTACAGAGACCCCCAAACCAGACTGCATCCTGGACTACAATAGGAACATGGGAGGGGTGGACTTGTCAGATCAAGTCCTGAAGCCCTACAGCGCCATGCGGTTTGGTATAAGAAGCTGGCCGTGCACATCATACAGATGGCATTGTACAATGTGTACATGCTACGTCGATGTGCAGGCCAGACGGGAACTTTCTGGGAATTTCAAGAGGTGGTTATCAAGAAACTAATTTTTAGGGACCAAGAACGGGGGCACCCAGTACTTCTGGAAGCGGGGCCACACGCATCGTACCAGGGCAACACTTTCCAGGAGAAGTTCCCCAAACTGGCAAGAAAGGAAAAAGTCAAAAGAGGTACAAAGTCTGCTATAAGTGGGGGATAAGGGAGGACACAATATATCAATGTGACACGTGTCCCAAAAAACTAAGGCTCCGTATGAAAGTGCTTCAAAATGTATCATACATCCCTTGATTTTTAATCTACCCCAGTTTTACTTTCCCTGATGCACTCCGCACATCTTATCCCCCTCATCTTTCCCTTCTGAGCCCTGCCGTGTGCCCAGGCAGCTGATAACAACCACATTGAGGGTATTGCCATACCCGTGAGAACCCACATTACAGTTTATGGGGTGTATGTCCGGTAAAAATGCTCACTACACCTCTAGATGAATGCCTTAAGGGGTGTAGTTTTTAAAATGGGGTCACTTCTCAGAGGTTTCAACTGTACTGGTACCTCAGGGGCTTCTGCCTACATGACTTCGCACCAGAAAATCCCCAGTAGGCTAAATGGTGGTCCTTTCCTTCTGAGCCCTCCCATGGGCCCAAACGTCAGTTTATCACCACAAATTGGGCATTGCCGCACTCAGGACCAATTGGGCAACAAAGTGGGGTATTTTATTTCTTGCAAAAATAAGAAATTTTGAGCTAAAACTACATATTATTGGAAAAAATTATATTTGTTTAAATTCCCAGCCCAATTCAAATAAGTTCTGTGAAGAAACTATGAGGTCTAAATGGTCACATTACCCATCAATTAATTCCATGAGGGGTGTAGTTTCCAAAATGGGGTTACTTCTGGTGGGTTTCCATTGCTTTGATACCTCTGGGGCTCTGCAAATGCGACATGGCACTCGAAAACTAATCCAGCAAAATCTGCACTCCAAAGAACACACAGCGCTCCTTCCCTTCTGAGGCCTCCCATGAGCTCAAACGGTAGTTTTTACGCCACAAATGGGGTATTGCTGTACTTAGGAGAAATTGGGTAACAAAATGTTGTATTTTGTTCCCTGTGAAAATAAGAAATTTTGATCAAAAATGACATCTTATTGGAAAAAATTTAATTTTTTTTTTTTCACAGCCCAATTCAAATACGTGCTGTGTAAAAGCTATGGGATCAAAATGGTAACAACAACCATAAATTAATTCCTTGAGGGGTGTAGTTTCCGAAATGGGGTCACTTTTGTGGGATTCCTACTGTTTTGGCACCTCAACACCTCTTCAAACCTGGCATGCTGCCTAAAATATATTCTAATAAAAAAGAGGCTTCAAAATGTACTAGGTCCTTCTTTGCTTCTGTGGCTTGTGTTTTAGTCCACGAGCACACTAGTGCCACAAGTAGGACATTTCTAAAAACTGCAGAATCTTGGCAATACATATTTAGTAGTGTTTCTCTGGTAAAACCTTCTGTGTTACAGAAAAAATTGAATAAATTTGAAATTTAGCAAGAAAAATTAAATTTACAAATTTCACCTCTACTTTACTTTAATTTCTGTGAAATGCCTAAAGGTTTAAATAAACTTTCTAAATGCTGTTTTGAATACTTTGAGGGGTCTAGTTTTCAAAATGGGGTGTTTATGGGGGTTTCTAATACATAGGCCCCTCAAAGCCACTTCGGAACTGAACAGGTACCTTAAAAAAAGGCTTTTGAAATTTTCTTAAAAATATGAGAAATTGCTGTTTATGTTCTAAGCCTTGTAACGTCCAAGAAAAATAAAAGAATGTTCAAAAAACAATGCCAATCTAAAGTAGACATATGGGAAATGTGAACTAGTAACTATTTTGGGTGGTATAACCGTCTGTTTTACAAGCAGATGCATTAAAATTCTGAAAAATGCTATTTTTTATAAATTTTCTCTAAATTTGGCAATTTTTCACCAATAAACATTGAATATATCGTCCAAATTTTACCACTAACATAAAGCCCAATGTGTCACGAGAAAAGAATCTCAGAATCGCTTGGACAGGTTTAAGCATTCCGACGTTATTACCACATAAATTGAAATATGTCAGATTTGAAAAACGGGCTCTGAGCCTTAAGGCCAAAACAAGGCTGGGTCCTTAAGAGGTTAAATTCAAATTGGGTCACAATAGTTTGGAGAATGTAAATACTGTTACGTCCACAAATATGTATTTTGATTCCAGATTAATACATAGTGTATTTGGAATATTGTCACTGTTAATTTAGATAAGGGTAGGACAAATAATTTTCTGTGGTGCATTACACCGAGGGCAGCCCCGCATGCAAAGTTGTTAAAAATTTTATTCCCACTCCTGGCTGATACCTATAGGTATTTTACCTACAATGACCTCAAAATAGCTTTTTTACGTGATTTTTTTTTTTTATAAGACCATTTTTTGTCTTCACTTTCTTTCTGTGAAAAAAATAAGGATCATAATATTGTGTTTCCATTGCAACCGGTAAAACTGATGTCTGTTTAAATGTCACATTGTTAAAAAGTAGAACACAGGTTATATGAGATGAATGACTATGACACGAATATAAGCAAATAAATATTGAAATGACAGTAATAAATAAAAAGCACTCAGAAAATGAACTTGCTGCTTTGAAATATATCATAATATCATATTTTAATCATAATTATTTCAAACAGGTTGAGAAAAGGGTATGCTTAAATTGCAGACTTAGTCTTTACTTTTTCTTCTATATCTTGGCAAAATATAATAATTTAAAAGAAAGCATCAATGTAGTATCAGTACACTCATTAGAGAATAACTGAAGCACAGCTTTACAACAGCCAATATTGAAGATTGTACAATTCAATTCTACCCTTAAAATGTGTACATGAATATATTTAGCATCCTGTATAAAGAAAAGGTGGGGCATGCATGCATGTAATGTATTTTAATGCATTACATTTGTAATTAATGATAATTTTGTCCCTGAAATTTCCAACGCCTTGAAGGGTCTTCATCCCAGCCTATGACATTTTTTAAATGCTGGGAAGGGAATAGGCCTACCTGTCTGGTAATTTTGGAGCCCATCCTTAAAGGGGTTGTAAGCTGTGGATAAAGCCTACTTGCTCAGAGGTGCTCTGACAATAAGCAGATGACAAAGAATCCCCCAAAGGGCCCCCAGCAAAAAGCTGTTATCTGTGGAGATACCTGGTACTAAGTGTTAAGTGCGAGCTGGGGCATTGATGTTCTCTTCTGGCTCCCAGGACCTCTCCTCAGGACCAAACCCTTTCCAGTCCACCAGATAAAAATCCTTTTCTCCTACCCTTTAACAGTCCAGGATTTCCTTCAACTCGAAAATGTCAGAAGAACAGGTGGGAGCAAGTGTAGAATTAGGAGATTTGCTTTAGCGGTTCAGGAACTCATGCTTTAAGAGGTACACATGGATCTAGTTTGGGATTTTGAGAGATGGAGGCAACCTAAGCTTATAGGACACAGGGTTTATTTGCTGTAATACCTCAAAGGGCTTGAGGAACCTGGGAGCGAATTTGCTGGAAGGGATCTTCAGATGAATGTTCCTTGAAGAAAGCCAGACCTCGACTCCGGGGAGAAACTGAGGAGGAACCCTTCTCCTCTTATCGGCATATGCTTTCATGCAATCCATTGCCTGAAGAATCACGGACGTGGTTTGCTGCCAGATGTGAACAAAAGACCCGAATGAAGAATTGGCTGCAGGCACTTGAGACATAGTTAGTACCGGGAGAGGAACTCGTGGGTGCTGACTGTATACAATATAGAATGAAGAGGAAGCAGTAGACTCACTTGTATGGTTATTGTAAGAGAATTCCGCCCCAAGGCAGAAGCATTAATATAAATATGGCTAAATTATCTATACTAGCACAAACTCTATACATTTAGTATAAATTTCATACATCATAATTGTGTACTAATATAATTATAACTATCTATTGATAAATACAATAATTTCGTGATATAAGGAATTATGTGTCAGATTCATATCAATATAATTCTTTCCAATAGACATCATTTACTGAATAAATTTCTTTCAATTGGAATACATGAAATTTGTTAATAATACCACCAGTTTTGTGTTGAACCAAAATGCAGCATGGTTGCCAATAACATAAGGTAAATATAAATATAACTATAAACACAAACATAAATCCTATTGCAGGTAACTCTCAAACAATCCAGTACAGGGCTTTCTTATTACATCTGTTACTTACTGTTTTTGTGCCAGTCGGTGTTTTCCCCGTCTCAGGGTTTCTTTTCTCCGATTTTCTCTTTGCTCGTGGTCCTCGTTTAGACTCCTCTGCTAATAAACAAGATTGTTATCAAGATTAATAAACAAGATAGTTCATTAAACACGATTAAAACTTACACCAAAATAACAAATTACGACTAAAATTACTCCTCCTGTTTTTTGACCTTCTATGTAAAAGTTCCCTCGGAAAATTTCCCTGGTGGCAAACTAAATTGTCCCATCAAATTTGACTCAATTTACACTATACAATATGCTGCGTCAAATGAATAAATAAAGAAACTAACTAATATAGGACACATACTTATTCGGCTTTGATCACGTTTGATTATTTTAACATCTCAATTTGGATGTATCCTCATCAAGACCTTTTACAGTATGTAATTTTTAAACATTAGAATACTCATTATTAAGTATAACCTGCGATTTATCTTAGGAACGAGGGCATATCATATTCTTTCAAGAAGTAAGACTAAATTCACACTAAACAATTCGCTGCGTTAATACTCTTTTAAATTGAAAAACATTTCTAAATAAAAATATATATTCTCGCATTATCATAGCTTGCACTTTTGATATTGGTTCTTCCTATATGTGGCAATATGTCATTGTGCATTTGACCCACAGTAATCTATCGCCCAAACATATATAAACTTGACAAACATACCCTAAAATAAACTCATTAAACTTTTGTTCTTCGATCTTTTTTAACCAAACTATATTTTTTCATTTGTAATTGTTTTTAACATATTTTGATGTGCCGTTACAATATATTTGCATGCTGTATATGTATTACTATCATGGTTGTGCGTATTGTGTTTTAATGACAAATAACCGTAATTTAAATGGTTTGAAAACACTATCAAAATGTTAACATTATTTCACTATTTTGAATTAGTCCTGAGTATTATCGCTTATATACCAAGTACACAAAATATTGTTAACTTTACGTAACTTTTGCTCACCTGTAGCTGTTTCGATAGCCACTCCTCATTCAGTGAATTCTTCCAATCACTGACACCTACTCAGCAGATCCAACAGCTGACAAGCCTGCATATAGGTGAGACAGAAACACACAGTCATAACTTCTTTTGCCATGATTAAGAACGCAGTCTGCGTTTGAAACGCGTAGGCTTGGGTACACACCCCGATTACTCCTGCCTTGAGACTGTGTCTCCTTTTCAATTTTAATGATTTCTCCAATAATCATGGGAATCGTCTTTCCCTTTTAAAATACTATCAGCGCTGGATCCTCCTTTCCTCTTTTTTTGCAACATATACCGCGGGCCGTCGCGGGGATCCGAGCGATACTTCTGGAGGAGCAGAACCGGTGAGCTGGAGGTTTCCTCCCTTCCTCTATATTAATAGGCCTACCTGTCTGCTAATTTTGGAGCCCATCCTTAAAGGGGTTGTAAGCTGTGGATAAAGCCTACTTGCTCAGAGGTGCTTTGACAATAAGCAGATGACAAAGAATCCCCCAAAGGGCCCCCAACAAAAAGCTGTTATCTGTGGAGATACCTGGTACTAAGTGTTAAGTGCGAGCTGGGGCATTGATGTTCTCTTCTGGCTCCCAGGACCTCTGCTCAGGACCAAACCCTTTCCAGTCCACCAGATAAAAATCATTTTCTCCTACCCTTTAACAGTCCAGGATTTCCTTCAACTCGAAAATGTCAGAAGAACAGGTGGGAGCAACTGTAGAATTAGGAGATTTGCTGTAGCGGTTCAGGAACTCATGCTTTAAGAGGTACACATGGATCTAGTTTGGGATTTTGAGAGATGGAGGCAACCTAAGCTTATAGGACACAGGGTTTATTTGCTGTAATACCTCAAAGGGCTTGAGGAACCTGGGAGCGAATTTGCTGGAAGGGATCTTCAGATGAATGTTCCTTGAATAAAGCCAGACCTCGACTCCGGGGAGAAACCCTTCTCCTCTTATCGGCATATGCTTTCATGCAATCCATTGGCTGAAGAATCATGGACGTGGTTTGCTGCCAGATGTGAACAAAAGACCCGAATGAAGAATTGGCTGCAGGCACTTGAGACATAGTTGGTACCGGGAGAGGAACTCGTGGGTGCTGACTGTATACAATATAGAACGAAGAGGAAGCAGTAGACTCACTTGTATGGTTATTGTAAGAGAATTCCGCCCCAAGGCAGAAGCTGTACCCAATTGTCATGTTGGACAGAGACATAATGACGTAGATAATTCTCTAGTATTTTTGTTGATCCTTTCCAATTGACTGTTAGACTGTGGGTGAGAGGCAGAAGAGAAATCCAGTTTCACATCCAAAAGATTACACAGGGCTCTCCAGAATTTAGTTGTGAACCCTGGTCAGAAACAATATGAAGAGGCAGTCCATGTAGACGAGAGATGTGTCGGATGAACAGATCTGCCAGACGAGGAGCTGAGGGAAGGCCCCAGGGGCGTAACTAGGAAAGACTGGGCCCCATAGCAAACTTTTGACTGGGGCCCCCCTCCCCTGGGTGTCACACAACCCCCCCTTGTAGATAGTGCCTTTTTTACAAACCCCCCTTTTGATAACGCCATACAGCCCCCCTGTAGATAACGCCATACAGCCCCCTTTGTAGATATCTACAGAGGGGTCTGTATGGCGCTATCTACAGAGGGGGCTGTATGGCGTTATCTACGGGGGGACTGTATGGCGTTCCCTACAGGGGGGGACTGTATGGTGTTCCCTACAGGGGAGGACTGTATGGCGTTCCCTACAGGGGGGACTGTATGGCGTTCCCTACAGGGGGGAACTGTATGGCGTTCCCTACAGGGGGGGCTGTATGGCACTATCTACAGGGGGGGCTGTATGGTGCTATCTACAGGGGGGCTGTATGGCGCTATCTACAGGGGGGCTGTATGGCGCTATCCACAGGGGGGCTGTATGGTGTTATCTAGAGGGGGGCCTGTATGGCGTTATTTACGGGGGGGGGTCTGTATGGCGTTCCCTACAGGGGGGGCTGTATGGCGTTATCTACAGGGGGGACTGTATGCCGTTATCTACAGGGGGGCTGTATAGCGTTACCTACAGGAAGTCTGTATGGTGTTCCCTACAGGGGGGGTCTGTAGGGAACGCCATACTGCCCCCCTGTAGGGAACGCCATTCAGTCCCCCCCCTTGTAGGGAACGCCATACAGCCCCCCCTGTAGGGAACGCCATACAGCCCCCCCTGTAGGGAACGCCATACAGCCCCCCCTGTAGGGAACGCCATACAGCCCCCCCTGTAGGGAACGCCATACAGCCCCCTGTAGGGAACGCCATACAGCCCCCCTGTAAGGAACGCCATACAGCCCCCCCTGTAGGGAACGCCATACAGCCGCCCCCTGTAGGGAACACCATACAACGTCCCCCCACCTGTAGGGTACGCCATACAGCGCCCCCCCTCCTGTAGGGAACGCCATACAGCGTCCCCCCTCCTGTAGGGAATGCCATACAGCGTCCCCCCCGTAGGGAACGCCATACAGCGCCCCCCCCCTGTAGGGAACGCCATACAGCCCCCCCCCTGTAGGGAACGCCATACAGCATCCCCCCTCCCAAAAAAATGCGACCTACAGTGTGTCCTAATAAAAGACTTGTATCCCCTATCCACAGGATAGGGGATACATGTGTGATCGCTGGCAGCGATAGGGAGAACGGGGGACTGAAAGTCCCCCAAGTTCTCCATGACTAACCTCAGACATCCGGCGTCTGCGCAGCTCACTAAAAATGAAAGGAGCGCAGGTCGCGCATGCGCACAAGCGGGACCGGCGCTCCATTCATCTCTCCGGAGCTGCCGACACAGACCCCTGGAAGTCTAAGGTTTGTGATGGAGAACTTCGGGGGACTTTCAGTCCCCTGTTCTCCCTATCGCTGCCAGCGATCACACATGTATCCCCTGTCCTGTGGATAGGGGATACATGTCTTTTGTTTAATGGCAGAGCGGGGAGATACCTCCCTGCTCTGCCATAGTGTTCAGTGTCGTCCCGCTGTAGCAGCCATAGCGGCTGCTAGCAGAGCCTCCGGCCATGGTGGGGGCCCATGCCGGCGGGCGACACGGGCCCCTCATGCCGCAAGCCCCGTAACAGCCGCTACGGCTGCTACCAGTGGCGTAGCTATAGGGGTCGCAGCGGTCGCAGTTGCGACCGGGCCCCTAAGCCTGGGGGGCCCACGGGCCCCCGTTGCCATACAGCATGTTTCCTAACTAAATCTTCTGTGCCGTGAAGCCGGCACTTCCTGGTTACGGTCACATGGTACACTTAGTGTACCATGTGACCTTGTTGTCACGTGACACGGCTTCCAGACAGAGCAGAAGAGTCGGTGCGGAGGACTCCAGGTAAGCTGTAGTGTAATGTAATGTATTGTGTTGTAATGTAATGTATTGTAATGTATTGTGTTGTAATGTAATGTATTGTAATGTAATGTATTGTGTTGCCTTGTAATGTATTGTGTTGTTTGCGGTGGAGAGGGGGGGGGCGTTAAATCACAGCCCCCCCCCTCCTCCACCGCAAACTGCACAATACAGTATAGTACTACACATGACTATGAGAGCGCGGCTGCGGCTGTGTAAGACAGTCATTGCCCCGCTCCTGAGTCCTGACATGTGCTCGCCGTCAGGATGATGCGATGCGGCCGGCGCTGCACTAATGATCTGCGGCACTGAAGACAGAACATGGCGGGCGCACTACAAAACACCCCCATGTTCTGTCTCCAGTGCCTGAACTGCCGCTCATTTGTGCAGCGCCGGCCGCATCACCTCATCCTGACCGCGTGCCCACTTGTTGTAAGGAGCGGGGCAATGACTGTATCACACAGCCGCTGCCCCGCTCTATAACGGCAGAGATCAGAGAAACCTCTTATCTCCGCCGCTATTCTCCTGAATGCTGCGATCACAGCGGACTGCAGCATTCAGGGGAAAGTGAGGAGGGGGGATGCCCCTGGATCGTGTCACAGGGAATTCCTGTGACGCGATTAAGGGACATACCATATATGGGCAGACAGCCCAGGGTCTATTGAAGGACCCCAGGGCTGTCCTACCATATTTCCTGTTGTTAGGGCATACTATCAGTACACAGGCTAATGTACTGGCCTATAGCTATAGGCCAGTACATTGAAGTTTAAAAATAAAGTAAAAACAAAGTAATGTTAAATTAAAAAAATACACATACACCTTTTTTACAATAAACATTAAAATAAGTCTCAATACATAAAACATACACACAATCGGTATTGGCGCGGCCGTAATAACCTGCACAACTATTTTTTTGCATCATTTATGATGTGTACTCTGTAAAAAAATAAAATAAAAATTGCTTTCTATCACTTAGGCCTCATTTACACGACCGTGCCCGCAATCACGGCCCGCGATTGCGGGCACGGCCGGCCGCCGACTGCCACCCGCATTTTCGGGCCGTGCTCCCATACAAAGTATGGGAGCACGGCCCGCAAAATGCAAAAGGACGGACATGTTCCATAATTTTCGTAACATTTCTACGGCACGGACACCCATCCGTAGCGCTACGGAAATGTGTCCGCGCTCAATGAAAGTGAATGGGTCCATTTTTGCGGACCGCAATTGCGGTCCGCAAAAACTGAGGTTATTTATGGTCGTGTGCATGGGGCCTAATTGTGAGGCACAATGTTTCTCAATCATAATGGGTTAATATGTAAGGTACATGATGGGGTTAATTACTATTAATGTGAGGCACATTCAAAATTCATCATCACACCTCGCGCCTCACATTAGAAAACGAAAGACCTTTTTTTTTTTTATTACTGTTGCAAAGTAAACGAAGTATCGGTATCGAAGTCCAAATTTTGGTATCGTGACATCCCTACACTGTGGATCGCGTCCCCCTGGGTGTTCATGAGTCACTCACCGAGGTCCCGGTTCCAATCAATGCTGGAGCAAGGAGCTGACATCTCCTTGATCCAGCATTCCCTGTGCCCTGAGCGGCTCGACGCAGGCAGGCGGGATGTAGCGGCATCATCACGCCTGCCTCGCTGAGTCACTCATAGCACACACTGGAGGAGGCGAAGGATCCTCCACTCGACGTGGGAACGGGGATAGGTAAGTAATTATGCACATATGGGGGCATTATACTGTATGGGGGGCTGATATTGTGGGGGGGCATTATACTGTATGGGGGGCTGATATGGGGAGCATTATACTGTATGGGGCTGTTATGGGGGGCAGTATACATTATGGGGCATTCTACTGTGTGGGGGCTGCTATGGGTGCATTAACTGTGTGGGGGCATTATACTATGGGGGCTGTTGGGCAAGGCGTCTGGGCATAGGAGCGCGCAGGGGTCTGATGATGATGGTGGTGCTGGGGTGGGGTAGGGGGGCCCAAGCTGAATTCTTGCACCCGGGCCCATGAGCCTTTAGCTACGCCCCTGGCTGCTACGATGGTAGTTACGCCACTGGAAGGCCCGTTAAAGGAATAAGCGATCCAACACAAAGAGAAGCGATCCACCAAAGGGAGCTTCAGCCGTGTTTGCCAGCGTCTCTGAGGAGGGAGACACAGGCATAAAGAAAGTGTCCTGCAGTTGTAGCTGCCGATAAGTAGGATGTTCTGGCAGTCAACGACCACGGGCACAACAGTACCCCCCTTATATGCCCCCTATTCTTAGGTCCAGAGCGTAAGAGGAACTTGTTGATGAGAGCTGGGTCATTGATGTTCCCTTCTGGCTCCCAAAACATCTCCTCAGGATCAAAACCCTTTTCAGTCCACTAGATAAAAAGTATTTCCTCCTACCCTTTTTCAGTCCAGGAGTTCCTTCACCTCGCGGCTGCCGGTAAGTAGGACCTGCCGCCAGTCAGCAGGCACAACAATGCAGATACAATTACATGCATACACGCAGCCCCGCCAATCATCGACCTTTAATGACGCAAACGGTGCGATGAAATCATCGCGCCACTTGCGTCATTGAATAGCAGGGAAAGGCACCCTGCCAATCAGCGCCTTTCAAAGACGCAAGCGGCGCGATGAAGTCACGGTGCTGCTTGTGTCGTTGAAAGGCACTCAGTAACAGGGCAGAATGCCTTGCCCTGTCATTCAGTGCCTTTCAATGACCCAAAGGGGCACGATGACATCATCGCATGGCTCGCGTCGTTCAACCCCAGCAGATCTGCTCAGAAGAGAGCAAAACTACATTGCAAGAGTACAGCACGAGAATGGGATCAGGTGAGTTTGTAAAGTTTTTGCAATGTTTTCTTTCTGTTAAAAGTATGTGGGGCACTATCTACAGGGGTACTATATGTGGGGGCCATTATCTACAGGGGGAACTATGTAACGCAATTTCTACAGGAGGATCTATGTAAGGCACTATCTATAGGGTGCTTTGGGGGCACTATCTACACAGTGCTCTATGGAGGGCACTATCTACAGGGGCTCTATGGGGGCAGTATCTACAGGAGAATCTATAGGAGGCACTATGTATGTGGGGCACTGTCTACAGGGAGAGCTATGTGGGACACTGTCTACAGTGGGCCCTATGTCGGGCACTGTCTGCAGGGTGCTCTATGGGGGCACTGTCTGCAGTGGGCATTATGGGGGGGCACTATCTACAGGGGGCTCTATGGGGGGCACTATCTGCAGGAGGCATTGTGTGTGTGTGGGGTACAGTGTATGGTGCTATTATAATCAGGGACACAGTGTATGGTGCTATTATAATCAGGGACACAGTGCATGGTGCTATTATATTTAGGGGTGTAGTGTGTGGCACCATGAAAATGTTACCTTTTTTTTATAGGTGCAGAAATGTTTGAAAAGTGAGAAGCTGAAGACATCTGAGTGGAAAACTGCAGAAATGGGCTGTGGCCGGGACAAGTCATCATAGGTCTGGACCCGGATCTAGAAGAAAAGAGAAAAAGAACAACTAGAATCTGAGAAGACTTCATCTGTTAGTCACTTAATGTAAATGTTGACTCTGCCTCTAATCAGTACTGTAGTCACTGTATGATCTGCAGTGAGATGATAGGTGGTATGTGTCACGATCTGTGGGTATGTGGACCCACTGGGCCATACCGCTGTAGCGGGATAGCAGCTGGCCAAACAGTGTACCAAGTCAATGTATATATAGTCCACACACAAGGGTACCTGTAGTAGTTCAGACACTAGCAACGGCTAGGCTCAGATGGGACCTTGGCAGTAGAGACCAGGCGTAGTGTAACACAGCAGGCGTGACCGGTGGCACAACACGACTCCAACTTTCTAAGGCACAGGAACAATGGTAGCACGGGATATAAGATATAGGTAGCGGGTATGGGAACACTGGGAAAAGGATAAAACTAAAGGACCATTTGCAAGACTAACACGGGTAAACACAACAACGCTCAGGCGCGCACCCTACAGGACCCAGTGAAGCAAGGCGGAAGTGAGTGCTGGCGTCTCCTAGGAAGGAGATGCCGCCCAGCAATCACAGAGTCATGGCCGCGTCCGTCGAGGGGTGAGTAGGAATGACGGTCCACGGCCATGGCTGTTACAGTATGCTTTTTTCTGTTAAAAAAATAAATAGAGGGATAGTTAGGTTAGAGAGGGGTAATAATATATTGGTGGAGAGAAAAATAGACCGTGGAGAGAGGACTAGACACAGGATAAGGAGATGCTTTTGTTACAAAACAGGAATGAAAAGAAAAATGCCCAAATAATGTTAAGAAATATATGGAAATGTCAGCTCACCCTCCTAGGTGCACGAAGAAGACCGGGATCTCCAAGAAACAACAATCCAGAAGGAAAAGGTTCAGCACTCCTTGTGGAATATGAAAAAAATCTTCTTTATTGGTTAAAATAGATAGCCAGCGGAAGACTGAACAGCAAACAGTGGACAAGAAACATAAAACATATGTTCCCTCTGACGCGTTTCTAGCTCTAAAGAGCCATTACTCATAGATAGGGGAAAGAATGAGAATGTCTGACTAAAATAGCTGCCAAGACAAAAAACACCCACTTTGATCAGGTGTATGCAATTATCACAGAAGTGGATGACATGTGAAACATACAAAATTGTATAAAATGCAACTATCAAATCTCAAGGGAAAAAGGCTGGGTTCACACGACCATGTTACGTCCGTACTGTACGGAACGTATTTCGGCCGGAAGACCCGGACCGAACACAGTGCAGAGAGCCGGGCTCCTAGCATCATAGTGATGTACGACGCTAGGAGTCCCTGCTTCTGCGTGGAACTACTGTCCCGTACTGTAATCATGATTACAGTACGGGACAGTTGTCCTGCAGCGAGGCAGGGACTCCTAGCATCGTACATAACTATGATGCTAGGAGCCCGGCTCTCTGCACTGTGTTCGGTCCGGGTCTTCCGGCCGAAATACGTTCCGTACATTACGGACGTAACATGGTCGTGTGAACCCAGCCAAACACAAAAACACAAAAATACAAAAATACAAAATGTGCAAAATATATAAAATATTAGTAGTTCAGAATAAGATCATTTCTCACATTTAAACCATTGGGGACTATAGTGTTCAACATGTTAATCCAGTTACCCTCACGATTTAAAAGTGCTCTCCTATGATCACCACCTCGCACTGGTCTATTAACTCTTTCAATTCCTGAAAACTCAAAACTACTGGTATTGCCTTGGTGCATAAGACTAAAATGTTTGGATGCATTGGATGCATTGGATGCATTGGATGCATTGTTCTCTAATTCTAACCTTAAGGGAGCGACTAGTGCACCCAACATAAGATAAATTACAAAGAGTACAATTTATTTGGTAAACTACATGCCGTGTGTTGCAATTGATGAATTGTTTAATTTTATGTATAGATCCATCAATGGCTGAGATAACTTCTTTAGTTTGGTGTGCATAATTGCAACACATACATATATTTGCTCCACAAGGATAAAAGCCCTTTGACGAAAGCCACAAATTCTGTTTGGATGAAAATTGCGTTAAACTAGGTGAAAGCATAGAACCCAAAGTAGGTGCTCTCCGAGAGGAAAATTTACAACCTGAGCAATATTGTGTCTTCCCTGTTTGTCTTTCAAATGGTTCCTTAGCTGTATCCTATATCCTGTATCCCGTATCCTGAATCTTGTTTCCCGTATCCACTATCTGTGTCTAGTTCTATTGCCTAAGTCGAGTGTCTGAGATGACTTCACCATCTGTGTCCGGTGCTCGTGCCAAACCGAGTGTCCAAGACGACTTCACCATCTGTGTCCGATGCCATGCCAAACCGAATGTCCGAGTTGACTTCACAATCTGTGTCTGATGCCATTCCAAACCCAATGTCCGAGTTGAATTCACAATCTTTGTCCGGTGCCCGTGCCAAGCCGAGTGTCCGAGACAACTTCACCATCTGTGTCCGGTGTCCGTGACAAGTCCACTGTTTGAGACTACTGCACTACTCCAGTCCGGTGCCCTAGCCAAGTCCGGTGTTCGTGATGACTGCACTACTCCAGTCCGGTATCCTAACCAAGTCCAGTGTCCGAGACGACTGCACTACTCCAGTCTGGAGTCCTAGCCATGTCCAGTGTTCGTGAAGACTGCACTACTCCTGTCTGGTGTTCTAGCCAAACGCCATTATCCTGCACAGGCCTGTTTTCCCTGACAGTCTGGCAAATATCCACTTCTGAATTTCCAAGTACTTTGTCATCACTGACTCTGAAAGACTCACAGTTGATCAGCAGCTGCTCCATTACGGCGGAGTGGCCCAGTGGGTGCACACACCTGGCAGTTGTTACACTGAGCTTGGTTCTGGTGTTGTATTTGCAACGTCTATGGCTGCGGCCGTCGTTCTGACTTATATATTTAAATAGGTATTACCCTCTTACAATTTTATATATAATATGCTAGAGTAATTCACACTAGGTGTACACCACCAATTGTCGATATATGAAAAAGGAACGGGAAGTGGGAAAAGTAGTGTGTTTTGTAATTGCAAAAAAATAAAAAATACTTTATTATTAAATTTATATTAAAACAATGTTAGATGAAAAAATGATGTTGCGCCAAAGTCCCCTAAATTGGCGCACTATGACAAATTATGTCTGATTAAGATTGCTCCGGATTGTAAAGGATATATATGTGTCTAATCTACCCCTTATTTAGTAATAGAGAGGAAACTATAATAGTCCCTAAACCAGAAATTGGGTTGTTAAATAATTGCAAATAACTGTCCCCCTCAGTGTCAATGATGAGACAGTCTGATTGCACATGAACCCAGAGGTTCCTTCAACGGGCTGTAAATGAAGCCCAGCGGTGGAGAAACCCATGTATTAATGTGACTGTAATGGGTTACATGTACATGTGTCTTATATGAATAGACACAGCACAGCAGAGTTGCAACTGCTGCATACTAGGAACTGAACAGGAGAAGGGAATAGACTGGGCCACAGTCTGTAACGGGCGGCTGGTCCGCTGAATTGCCTTGGTAGTGATCTAAAGTATCTGTAAAATTCCTATCAGGCAGTATAATCACTTCCCCCCAGCTGATGTATACTAACAACCTAGCTATCAGGGTTTACAACAATTTATGTGGGCTAGCAAATAGGCTGCGGTCAGCTGAGTATTTATGACTGCACACAGCAGCAAAGAAGCCCCCGTCAAAGACAAACACTGTGTGTGTTGTCTTATTTGTCACAGCTCGATGTAGCAGAGCTGTAACTGCTACATTCAGGTCTCCAGCCCTGCAAGGAGACCTGACAGGCCAGCCACGCTCCCGGGCAAACAATCACACAGGCAGCGCGCCTGGACTGCGTTCTCCAGCTCCACACAACAGTGAGTACTCTGCCTAACAGGCAGTAAGGATATTGTACCACTGTTTGTTTGTCTGTGCAAGATAAGGCTGCCTGGTGAGTCGCGTATATGTGGGGAGGGCTGCAAGGAGCCGAGCTGCTGTCAGCTGTTTGAGTACGATCCTGTCTCAAACTTAGCTCAGCTCCGTGCACTCATGCACAAAGAGCTGCTCAGGCAGCCCGGCGTGCAGTATTGCCGTGCTTGTTCCCTAACTGTAGCAGATATTCTGCTGATTTGAACATTAAACTGCTATTAGCAGTACGGAGCAAAGTGTTTGGCATCTAACATTGGTGATATTTAAAAGACACCCGACGCGCGTTTCGCCGGTACTTCCGGCTTCTTCCAGGGGTGGCAGCCGCCGGAATCAAAGGCCAGATATGCTAAGAGTTCCTGATTGACAGGAATAGTAACCAATCAAAACAATTTGAGAATGGAAACAAAGTAATGGTGCAACGTGATACCTCTGGTTAGTTCCAGCAATGTATCCATGTTAAAATAACACTGCCTAGGCTCAAGATGCATCAGATTGCAGCTAGAAAAATCTTTCCTTTCTTTCTTTATAACAAAAAACTTTTTTAAATTGCAGTCATATCAGGACATTCTGCTACATAATAAATGCACACATAGCATTGTCCTGCAGAGGCAGAGATATAAATGTAGATGTAACAAGAGAGGTTAACCTCGTAGATACACAGTACTGCATTGGCAATGATTGCTCAGTAAGTGTGTCAGAGATAGAAATTCTGAATATCCGGCACGATAAACTGGTAATGTGAGACCTTAGTTAGTTCCAGGTTCAAAGAAAACAACCAAAATTGAAACTTTCGTTCATGCCGAACGGTTTAACGGAGTTCATACGGAATATCCACTCACTTTCTCTCCTCAGAAGGGCCTCATCAAGGTTGCCCCCTCTGATGCCCATGTTGAGTTTACAGATGCCCCAACCTTTCAGAGTCTGCCACTCTAGATTATGTCTCTCTTTAAAATGTTTGGCGATTGGAGTAGGTGTGAATATTTTCTTCTGGAGTTTACAATCCTTCTCACCTTTGTCATAGTTTATAATTGACCTGACATGTTCTCCAATACGGATTTTGAGTGCTCTGGTCGTTTTACCCACGTATCTCAAACCGCAGGGGCACTCCAGACAATACACGACTCCTTCGGAGTTACAGTTCATATGTTCTTTGATCTTATACAACGCCCCAAATCCATCAGTGAATTGCTTGGTTGTAGTCAGGATTCTACATGCTTTACATAACTTACAAGGGAAAAACCCCATAATCTGGGCCCTCTTAGTACCGTCACCCCGCGTAAAGTGACTTGCAACCAAAATGTTCGAAATGCTGGTTCCTTTGCGATAACCTGAAAGGGCCCTCTCACCCAAGATTGTGTTTAGATTGGGATCAGATTTAAGTACATGCCAGTGTTTGTTTATAATCTGCATCATGCTATCCCAGTCTGCATGATAGTCAGTGATGAATCTAGGCTGCATGGGGGTTTCAGAGGTTTTGATAGCTGTCTTGGCTCGTGTCTTTTTAGAAATGAGCAATTCTTCACGGTTGGTTCTCAGTGCTATGTTATAGGCCTCTTTGATATTGCGATTGGAGTAGTGTCTCGCCTGCAGCCTAGCCCTCAATTCAACTGCTCGTTTCTTGAAATCAACAAATGTCGAGCAATTGCGTCTCAATCTCAAGAACTCCCCCTTCGGTATTGCCCTAATTGTGTTTCTTGAGTGTGCACTTTCGGCAGCTAATAAGCTGTTGGTGGCAGTCACCTTTCTATAAAGATCCGTGTGGAGATTTCTCTCTGGATCTGTGTAGATGAGAACATCTAAAAATGGGATCGACTGTGGGTTATAGTCAAGGGTCAATTTCAGATTAAAATCATTGTCATTCAATTTCTCAATGAGATTCTCCAATTCAAGGACAGAGCCCCCCCAAATGACGAATATGTCGTCAATAAAACGCCTCCAGAGACAGACATTATCTGTCAAGATTTTTTGCTCATCACAAAAAACAATTACCTCCTCCCACCAGCCAAGATAAATGTTAGCAAATGTGGGGGCCACAGCTGCTCCCATCGCCGTGCCCCTGATTTGCAGGTAAAACCGCCCATCAAATATGAAATAGTTTCGTTCTGACTTACCCTCTGACGGTCGCGGCCATGGACATGTGAGTTCTTTGGCTGGTTTAGGTAGCAGCCGATTGCTCCTAGTTAGGGAAGCAGTCAAACATGTCCAAACGGACATTTAGTGCCGAAGAGGCATATTAATTTCTTGCCTCTGACACAGAGTCGTCGGGTGGTGAGACTCTGTTTTACTTATCCACCTCCTCATCCAGTGATGAAGAAGAGGAACCCCCTAGGAGACGCCCCAGGACCACCACCACAGTTAAATCCCACGAGCAAAGTGACCCCATTTGGACCCCCACACCAGACATTTATGAGCCCCAAATCCCAGAATACACGGGCAGCTCAGGGATAAAATGTAATACGGCAGGGCTCAGTGAAATTGACTTTTTCAAGTTCTTCTTCACTGATGACTTTATAGATCTTATGGTCTCCCAGACTAATTTATATGCCCAACAGTATATTACTAAGAACCCCACATCATTTTATGCCCAATCCCACAGGTGGACCCCTGTAGAGGCAGCAGAGTTGGGCAAGTTCTGTGGACTTCATTTGAACATGGGGCTTCTGAAAAAGCCGTCCATTAGGACCTACTGGAGCACGGACATCTTATACCACACCCCGATGTACCGTATGGCCATGTCCAGGATGCGTTATGAGGCAATACTTCGCTTCTTACATTATACGGATAATGAGCAGTGCCCACCCTGAGATGACCCCAGTTTTGACCGTTTGTACAAACTGAGACCCCTATTAGACCATTTCAGTGCCCGGTTTGCCCAAGCATACACCCCCGAGAAGTGTATTTCTATTGATGAGTCCCTGGTACATTTTAAAGGGAGGCTTCAATTCCGCCAGTACCTGCCGATTAAGAGGGTAAGGTATGGCGTGAAGATGTATAAGCTGTGCGAGAGTGCATCAGGGTATACCTACAAATTTAGGATATATGAAGGGAAGGACAGCAGTATTCAGCCTCCAGAATGGCCCCCCTTACTGGGAATTAATGCAAAAATTGTGTGGGGTTTGGTGCACCCACTGCTGGACCAGGGTTACCACCTCTACCTGGATAATTTTTATACCAGCGTCCCACTCTTCAAGTGCCTCGCTTCCAGAAGTACTGTGGCATGCGGCACTGCTAGAAAAAAATCTGAGAGGCCTCCCTAAGACTCTGCTTGGGAAAACACTCAGAAGGGGTGAGAGCAGGGCACATTTAAGCAGCAACATATTGTGTGTCAAGTACAAGGACAAGAGAGATGTCCTTGTATTGACAACAATACATGGCCACACCAGTACCCATTTACCTGTACGAAGTACGAGTACAGAGACCCCCAAACCAGACTGCATCCTGGACTACAATAGGTACATGGGAGGGGTGGACTTGTCAGATCAAGTCCTGAAACCCTACAGCGCCATGCGGAAAACGAGGGTGTGGTATAAGAAGCTGGCCGTGCGCATCATACAGATGGCATTGTACAATGCGTACGTGCTACGTCGATGTGCAGGCCAGAGGGGAACTTTCCTGGATAAGGAAGGACCCAACATACCAATGCGACACGTGTCCAAAAAAAACAGGGCTCTGTTTTCGAATTTATCATACATCTCTTAATTTTTAATTTACCCTGATGCACTCCGCACAGTTTATCCCCCTCATCTTTCCCTTCTGAGCCCTGCCATGTGCCCAGGCAGCCGATAACATCCACATGTAGGGTATTGCCGTACCCAGGAGAATCCACATTACAGCTTATACTTATGGGGTGTATATCTCCGGTGGCACATGCTGGGCACACTATATCGGACACTGACATGGCATATATATATATATATATATATATATATATATATATAAAATTGCAAATCTCACTCTGCACCATCTGCTGCGCATTATCTTTTACACAGTATCTGTGGGGTCAAAATGCTCATTACACCTCTAGATGAATGTGTTAAGGGGTGTAGTTTTTAAAATGGGGTCACTTCTCGGGGTTTCAACTGTACTGGTACCTCAGGGGCTTCTGCATACATGACTTAGCACCAGAAAAGCTCCAGTAGGCCAAATGGTGGTCCTTTCCTTCTGAGCCCTGCTGTGTGCCCAGGCAGCTAATAACAGCCACATGTAGGGTATTGCCGTACCCGGGAGAATCCACATTACAGCTTATGGGATGTATATCTCTGGTGGCACATGCTGGGCACACTATATCGGACTCTGACATGGCATATATATATATAGAAAATTGCAAATCTCACTCTGCACCATCTGCTGCGCATTATCTTTTACACATTACCTGTGGGGTCAAAATGCTCACTACACCTCTAGATGAATGTCTTAAGGGGTGTCGTTTTTAAAATGGGGTCACTTCTCAGGGGTTTCAACTGTACTGGTACCTCAGGGGCTTCTGCATACATGACTTAGCACCAGAAAAGCTCCAGGAGGCCAAATGGTGGTCCTTTGCATCGTAGCCCTGCCATGGGCCCAAACAGCAGTTTATCACCACAAATGGGGTATTGCCGCACTAAGGACAAATTGGGCAACAAAATGGGGTATTTTGTTAACTGTGAGAATAAGAAATTTTGATAAAAAATGACATCTTATTGGAAAAAAATACATTTTTTTAATTTCACAGCCAAATTCAAATAGGTGCTGTGAAAAAACTTTGTGGTCAAAATGATAACAACAACCATAAATGAATTCCTTGAGGGGTGTAGTTTCCAAAATGGGGTCACTTCTGGTGGGTTTCCATTGCTTTGATACCTCTGGGGCTCTGCAAATGCGCCATGGCACCCGAAAACCAATCCTGCAAAATCTGGACTCCAACAAACACATAACGGTCCTTTCCTTCTGAGCCCTCCCATGGGCCCAAACGGCAGTTTATCACCACAAATGGGGTATTGCCGCACTAAGGACAAATTGGGCAACAAAATGGGGTATTTTGTTCCCTGTGAGAATAAGAAATTTTGATAAAAAATGACATCTTATTGGAAAAAAATACATTTTTTTAATTTCACAGCCCAATTCAAATAGGTACTGTGAAAAAACTGTGCGGTCAAAATGATAACAACAACCATAAATGAATTCCTTGAGGGGTGTAGTTTCCAAAATGGGGTCACTTCTGGTGAGGTTCCATTGCTTTGATACCTCTGGGGCTCTGCAAATGCGCCATGGCACCCGAAAACCAATCCTGCAAAATCTGGACTCCAACAAACACATAACGGTCCTTTCCTTCTGAGCCCTGTCATGGGCCTAAACGGCAGTTTATCACCACAAATGGGGTATTGCCGCACTATGTACAAATTGGGCAACAAAATGGGGCATTTTGTTCCCTGTGAAAATAAGAAATTTTGATAAAAAATGATATCTTATTGGAAAAAAAGACATTTTTTTAATTTCACAGCCCAATTCAAATAGGTGCTGTGAAAAAACTTTATGGTCAAAATGATAACAACAACCATAAATGAATTCCTTGAGGGGTGTAGTTTCCAAAATGGGGTCACTATTGGGGGATTCCTACTGTTTTGGCACCTCAACACCTCTTCAAAGCTGGCATGCTGCCTAAAATATATTCTAATAAAACAAGAGGCCTCAAAATGCACTAGGTGCTTCTTTACTTCTAGGGTTTGTGTTTGTGGGGAAGCTAGGGAGGGCTTTATACTGTATGGGGCATTAATACTGTGAGCTATAGGGGCATTATACTGTGTGGGGGCATTATACTGTGTGTGGCAGCTATAGGGCCATTGCACTGTGGGGGCAGCTATGGGGGCATTATACTGTGGGGGGGCAGTAATGGGGGCATTATACTGTGGGGGCAGCTATGGGGGTATTATACAGTGTGGGGCAGCTACGGGGAGCATTATACCGTGGTGATCAGCTATGGGGGGCATTATACGGTGTGGAGGATTTATACTGTGGGAGCAGCTATGGGGTCCCTGGAAGAACTGCTCCTGGGGCCTCGCTCCAGCATTCACTGTGCCGTGAGCAGCTCGGCACAGGCAGGCGTGATGTAGTGACGACATCACTCCTGTCTGCGACGAGTCACTCACAGGACGTCGTGGGAACGGGGGTAGGTAAGTAATTATGTTATTTTTCTATTAGGTACATATGGGGGCATTATACTAGGTATGGGAGGGGGTCATATTGTAGCTGCTGAGGTGGCATTATATTGTATGGGGGGCATTATACTGTATGGGACAGCTATGGGGGGAATTATACTGTATGGGGCAGCTATGGGGGGCATTATATTGTATGGGCTTCTATGGAGGGCATTATACTGTATGGGGGCATTATACTGTATGGGTCAGCTATGGGGGCATTATACTGCATGGGGCATTATACTGTATGTGGCAGCTATGGGGAGCATTATACTGTAAGGGGGCATTATACTGTATGGGGCAACTATGTGGGGCATTATCTGCGTGGGGCATTATACTGTATGGGGCAGCTATGGGGGCATTAAATAATATATGGGGGCATATACTAGATATAATGGAAGAAGGAAAAATCAAAACATGGGAAAAATTATCAGTTGATTTTGACTTGACGGAGAAGGAAACATTCTCCTATATTCAATTAAAGCATGCATTTGATCAATTTAAAGATGGCAATCCTCTCAATAAAGACCATATGGATGACTTTTACAAAAAACTGAGAAAATACAAATATGAAAAAAAACCTCTCCAGGTTGTATAAATCCCTGATGGTAATAAAGTCAAGGAAAATAACATTTAATTGTGTTATAAAATGGGAGAAGGAATTGAATAACGATTGTGTTCTTGATTGGAACATAATATTTCAAAATATTTGTAAAGTATCGATAAGCATGAACCATCAGCTTATTCAGTTCAATTTGATACATAGGCTTTACTATACGCCAGCCCTTTTGAGTAAGTTCTCTATTAATAAAGCTTCTAACTGCCCCAGATGTGGTGCAGCGGAGGCAAACTATTTGCACATGTTATGGAATTGTATTAAGATTGCCGATTACTGGGATAGAATTTTTAAAAACATTTTGGAAAAAATAGATCCAGATATAGTGTTTCAACCTCAACTGGTATTGCTGGGTGATGATTCCAAATTAAATATTTCTAAGGAAAAAAAATGTGGATTAATAAAACTATTTATTGCAAAATTACTAATAGTTAGAAAGTGGATATCTAGCTCCCCACTGGAGTTTAATGCTTGGGTAAATAATGTGAAAATTATAATGAAATATGAGAAAATCTATAATCAAGGCAAACACTGTAAAACCTATTGGGGGGAATGGTAAGAATTTTTGTTCTTTTTGGTTTTTTTTCTTTTACCAAGATCGGTCTTGAGAGGGTGGGGGGTGGGAGTAGGGGGAATATTTAAAAATATGTGTATAATTGAATTTTCTTTATTCCTTACTTGTATGGACTTTTATATTGTATTGAATTGTATTGAATAAAAAAAAATAAAAGAAAAAAAAAAATATATATATATATATATATATGGGGGCATTATACTGTATAGGGCAGCTATGGGGGCATAATACTGTATGGGGCAGCTATGGGGGGCATTATACTGTATGGGGCATTATACTGTGAGCTATAGGGGCATTATACTGTGTGGGGGCATAATACTGTGTGTGGCAGCTATATGGCCATTACACTGTGGGGGCAGCTATGGGGCATTATAATGTGGGGGCAGTAATGGGGGCATTATACTGTGGGGGCAGCTTTGGGGGGTATTATACAGTGTGGGGCAGCTACGGGGAGCATTATACCGTGGTGGTCAGCTATGGGGGTATTATACTGTGTGGGGGTCAGCTATGGGGGCATTATACTGTGTGGGGGCAGCTATGGGGGCATTATACGGTGTGGTGGATTTATACTGTGGGAGCAGCTATGGGGTCATTATACTGTGGTGGTCAGCTATGGAGGGCAGCTATCCTGACATTATACTGTGTGTGGGCAGCTATGGGGAGTATTATACTGTGGTGGTCAGCTATGGTGGGCATTATACTGTGTGGGGGCAGCTATGGGGCACATTATACTGTGTGGGGGGCAGCTATGGGGGGTCATTATACTGTGGGGACAGCTATTGGGGCATTAAACTGTATGGGGCATTATTGGCATCTGTCGGGCAAGGCAGCAGGGTATAGGTGTGCGCAGGGGTCTGGTGGTGTTGGGGAGGGGTAGGGGGGGCCTAAGTTGAATTCTTGCACTTGGGCCCATGACGTCAGGGGCTGTGTGGCACTACCTGGGAGGAGGGGGCTGTGTGGCACTACCTGGGAGGAGGGGGCTGTGTGGCACTATATACAGAGGGCACTAAATTTATGGGGTTGCAAACTGGGGGCCTAACTTCTATATGGGGGCATAAATAGGGCCAAATGATTTTTGGCATTTTACTGCCGCCGTGAGTTCCCCTGCAAAGGGGCCCATTAAGTCTGTGTCGCCCAAGGGCCCACATAAACCTGGAGCCAGCCCTGATAATTCCCCTTGTCAAAGGGGTGTGTCCCTACACAGTCTCACTCTGTCAGCACTGATTGGACAGTCTGTGTCCACCACCAACTGGTAACACACAGTTGTAAATGTATTTATAAATCTCGCGGAGGAATGACAGTGGAATGGCACAAAGTAGAATTTTAAGAAAAGATGCTCCAGATTTCTTGTTCCTTGATGCCTGTTATTTCATGGGGAATACAATTATTTACTAAAACAGACACGTCAGGAGAATTGACAGGTCTTCTTTAATTATATGAGCTGTAATTAAACTTAATTATTGATTCAATAATCAATGATAAAAGTGAATGTAAGAAACTTTATAAAAGATCTTACTAGAGAAATAATCCTCTTTTTCCACGGATCTGGCTCCTTCCCCCCTCCCAACTGTTCACTCTGAATTTACTTCTAAATCCACCTCCTCAAGATGAGACAGACTATCAGCTCACTGATGGATCAAGTTACAGCTGCCCATAGAAGTTTATGGAGAGGGGTAGGGAAGCAGGAGTAGAGGGAGATAAAGGCAGAGAGACACAGACGGTGCTGCAGCTTATAGTAAGTGTTATATCTGACTAGTAGGAAACAAGGGGAGAAGTCCTCCAGCTCACCTGACACAAGAATTGGGTGTCGCTGTCAGCGCCTGGATCTTTTTCGTGTCGGCACACGATGCAGGAACAGAAGTAGCAGAGGAGGTTAAGTCCAGCGCATGAGTAGAGGTAAAATAGAAAAAAAATTTTTCCAAGTTTAATTAGATTTGCATTAAAAGTCCATTGCAGTATGGTCCTGGTGTGTGGATAGAGGGAAAGAATAATCCTGTGAGCCTACGCGTTTCGGACGAGGCAACGTCCTTAGACTTGGCTATAGTGTATTTTGAAACTGGCGCTCTGGCAGATTTATACTATGTCCGGGGTGACAGCTGAGTCCTGATTGCGTTTCACGTCTCTGCGTGTCACATGGAACGCAACCCGGAAGTAAGATGATGCCGGTGTTGGATGTGCCCGCTTTGGTATCTCGTAAGTATTGATCTCCTATTAGGCAACCTGCTCTACAAAACAATTTGTGATTTTTTGTTCAGTTATGTTATAAGTTTTGCCTTATGGAATGTAACACTAAATTATTGAAGACGCTTGTAGAATAGATCGTGATAAGTAGTCACGTGTGCGTTCCAGATCACATGACCATGTGGAACGCAAACATGCAGGACGAATCAGCGACGTGCAGTCTGGACGAACAGATGTCATCCTATTTCAACTACATATAGTGGGTAAGCATTTGATTCCTTTGTGGTAGATAAGACTTATACTTAAGTAATGCTTTCTAGGAAATGTCAGTATTGGTGTATCTGTGACTGTGGTCATAGCTGTTTACCCTTCTTATCAAAATTTGTTGAGATGTTGATATAACAGAAAATGGCCAGGCTAGGACATCTTGCGCATCTAAAGTTCAATTTTCACTAGTTAGGATAATTGGATCATGAGTGCACAGGTAAGGAAAGTGAAATGAAGGTTAAAATCTGAATTGTGGAAATGTAATGCATGTCAATCAGCATATGTTATGCATGCACCACAGGGGGTGATTGTTAAAATCATGACTATATGGAGAAGTTCCTGTGAGGACAAGATGTCAATATATGTTATGTTAATCATATAATAGGTTGTTGGGACTGTGTATGGAGAGGTGGTACGACGTTAGTGACCTCATTCATGGATTTAATATTGGAACATAAGTTCCTTTCTTAAGTTTAAGCCATCTGGAAATCTTGTTTTTAATCTATAGATCCAGAAGGCTTCTCTTAGGTGAGTTTTGTTTTTTATGTCACCTCCTCTTTTCGGCATGTGAATTTTTTCGATAGCATAGCAACGAAACGTTTTGGTTGTCCTATTGTGTTTGTGTATGAAGTGTTTTGATGCGTTAGAGATGTTCACAATATTTGGATTTCTGACATAACTCAGATGTTCCAGTATTCTGGTTTTTAATTTCCGGTTAGTGCAGCCCACGTATTTCAAAAGACACTCTGTACACTCAATAATATAGACAACAGATTCCGTATTACAATTTATATAATTTTGAATGATGAATGTGTCAGTTTGAGTAGAGTTGCTGAAATTTTTGGTGGGGTATGCATAAGAGCAAACTTTACAGGGGTGTTGGCCGCACCTGTAAAAGCCTTTTGTTTCTAACCATGTGGTATTTGTTTTGTCGTGTGAACTGAAATAGGACGGAGATAGGATGCTGCCTAGGGACGGTGCTTTGCGGGCTACTATCCTGATTCCTCCTGCCAAGATGGTACGCATGCTGTCATCCTCCATGAGAATTGGTAAGTATCGGTTTACTAAATTTTTAATTTGAGAGAATTGATTACTCTGTTGAAGAATTAATGTGGGCTGACTTTTGGTGTTTGGCTTTGTGATGGTTTTATTCTGGTACTCAAGTAGTTGTGTTCTAGGTTTTTTAGACATGATATCACTTGCTCTATTAAGTGTCCACTGTGGATATCCTCTTTTGGAGAGTCTTGATTTTATTTGCTCTTCTTCTAATATGAAACGATTGTGTGAGCTACAGTTCCGTTTCGCTCGGTGCATCTCCCCTACTGGTATGGCCCGAATGGTTTGTTTAGAATGATTACTTTTGGCATGAAGTATGTTGTTGGATGCTGTTGGTTTGCGGTGTGTTTCGGTAGATATGGTCTGACCTACTTTGCCACTTAGTTTTAAATCTAGGAAGACAATCTCAGTGGTATTATGGTTGTAAGTAAATTTGAGGTTGCATTCATTGTGGTTTAGACTCTCAACGAACACTGGGATGATGTTAATGTCTCCTTTCCATATAAGTAAAATGTCATCAATGTATCTACCGTACCATTCAATACAATTGCCGTATATGTTGTTACTGGAAAAAATGTGGGACTGCTCCCACCACGACATGACCAAATTCGCCACTGAGGGGGAAAATTTTGCCCCCATGGATACCCCCCTTAATTGAAGATAATATTTTCCATCGAAATAGAAGTAGTTATTCGTCATTAGAAACACCAGAACTTCCAGTATATAAATTTGGAATTTTTTATCATAACTGCTGTGTGTAGATAAATGCTCTTCCAAGGCTGTGTAGGCTATTTGATGTGGAATTGAGGTATACAGTGAGACTACATCACAGGTGAGCCATGTGTAATTTTCTTGCCACCGTAGGTTATATAGTGAATTTAGGACATGTTTAGTATCACTTAAAAAGCCAGGTGTTCTTTGTACTAGTGGTTGCAGCAATGTGTCGAGCCATTCAGATAATCTCTCTAGTATTGATCCAATACCTGAAACTATGGGTCTCATCGGTGGAGGGGAAATTTTTTTGTGTGTTTTTGGAAGTGCGTGGATTATTGGAGTGATGGGTTGCTCAATATATATGAAGTCCAGCTGTTTTTGGGTAATGAAACCTTGTTGTAGGCCATCAGTAAGTAACTTTTTCATGTTAGTTTTGATGTTGTCCACTGGATTTTTGTCTAAAATCTTATAAGTTGATTCGTCTGGTAGCATGGTCAGAATAGATGATTTGTAGTCGTGTTTATTCATGACCGTGACATTGCCGCCTTTATCTGACATCTTAATGATTAGTTCTTTATTATCATGTAATGATTTGGCTGCTTTTCTCAGACCAGCTGTCATATTGGTTTGTTGTTGCTGGGATTTTATGGTATCTGCCAGATTTTGTAACTCCTTTTCTAACACCATCTGAAATTGGTCCATGGAGTCTGTGCGTGAGCCTATTGGATAAAACTTAGGGTTTGATGTTTCAAAGTTGGTAGCAGTTGTGACTGTTTGGTTTGGTTTTTCAGTGCACAGGTGGTCCAAGCACGCAATGGTTGTAAGTTCCTGAAACGAGAAATTGGATTGGACATGAGATGTGTCCACCGGTGATTCTTCAATAACGTTGGTTGTATTTAATGAAGGTGTCATGATATTGATGACCTCTGTAGTAGTTTCTGGTGCTAGGAAGTGTTTTTTGACTGTCAGATTGCGGATGAATTTGTTGATATCGAGTATAGTGTTAAACAGGTTGAAGTTATTCTTCGGGGCAAAATTGAGGCCCAATGATAATACTTGATTTTGTTCCTTGGTTAACGGTATAGAAGATAAATTTGTAACATTCGATTCTAATAATGCTGAAATTTTCGGGGACGGAGGCGGCGATTTGGATCTTGATTTGGTCTGTTTGTGCTTCCTACCGCCCCTCCTTCCTCGTTTTTTGACTGATGACCTGTAGTATCTTGTCTATGGTTGGAGTAGGACCGTGTTCTCATGTTCTCATCTTCTGAGAAACCTTCTGCTGAGTCTGGCTCAGTGGAGCTGAAGCTTACTCTATTGGGTAAATCTTTGTATTGTTTATGTTGATAATTTCGTTTTTTGAGAATAGGTCTTGGTCTATTATAATTTCTTTCTTTCTTATTCCAGGTGTAAATTTCATTTAGTGCATAGTCCTTAGTATCTCGTTTAAACTTGCTTTTTTTCGTTTCTGCTATAGATCGATCAAGTTTGTCAATCGCCGATGATGTGCGCAGATGGAGAAGAGAAAAGGAAGGTGAGCTGGAAAATACCTCTAGCTGTTTCCTACTATCCAATATCTGTGAGTCCAGTTCCAATAGTTTCAGTTCCTCCTGTTTTGTGATCAATTTCATTAATTTGATAGAACAATCAGATAACGTTTCGTTCCATTCTTTGATGAAATCTTCAGTATAGATGAAAGTGGGTGTTTTTCTCAGTCTTAGGCCTCTTGGGATCATGTCCTTTGAAATGTAATTTTTGAGAGTGGTAAGGTCCCACCAAATTTTAGCTTGTTGGGCCAGTTGTTTTTCCAGACTGTGGAAAAGTTCCTCCATATTGGTTTCATCTTCAGTTAGGTTATTAGTGCCGCCAAACACTTTCTCTGCTAGTTCCGTTCGAGTTAGCTGAATCTCATTAGCCATGTGGAATGGATTGTGCGTACAGTCCCGTGTGTCCGGCAAGAGTCTCCAAATATTTGCAATTTAGCTGCGGTGGATTAAAATCAAATAATAGCAGAAATAGCCAACGTATATAAAGTATTATGCTGCAGCTTGCTGCAAACTGAAATCCAGCGTGATCGTAGTGTCACGTGTGCATTTAGAGTATGCTTTTTCCTTAATTGAGCAGACCTTTATTGACCTCTACCACACACTATCAGATATAGAGAGCAATGACAACAGTATGCACAGATATTCAGTAGAAATCACTGTTGTTCGGTTATGGACATTATTGACAGATGTGAGCACGTGAGAAACACCGATATCATAGTAGTAGGAAACAAGGGGAGAAGTCCTCCAGCTCACCTGACACAAGAATTGGGTGTCGCTGTCAGCGCCTGGATCTTTTTCGTGTCGGCACACGATGCAGGAACAGAAGTAGCAGAGGAGGTTAAGTCCAGCGCATGAGTAGAGGTAAAATAGGAAATTTTTTTTTCCAAGTTTAATTAGATTTGCATTAAAAGTCCATTGCAGTATGGTCCTGGTGTGTGGATAGAGGGAAAGAATAATCCTGTGAGCCTACGCGTTTCGGACGAGGCAACGTCCTTAGACTTGGCTATAGTGTATTTTGAAACTGGCGCTCTGGCAGATTTATACTATGTCCGGGGTGACAGCTGAGTCCTGATTGCGTTTCACGTCTCTGCGTGTCACATGGAACGCAACCCGGAAGTAAGATGATGCCGGTGTTGGATGTGCCCGCTTTGGTATCTCGTAAGTATTGATCTCCTATTAGGCAACCTGCTCTACAAAACAATTTGTGATTTTTTGTTCAGTTATGTTATAAGTTTTGCCTTATGGAATGTAACACTAAATTATTGAAGACGCTTGTAGAATAGATCGTGATAAGTAGTCACGTGTGCGTTCCAGATCACATGACCATGTGGAACGCAAACATGCAGGACGAATCAGCGACGTGCAGTCTGGACGAACAGATGTCATCCTATTTCAACTACATATAGTGGGTAAGCATTTGATTCCTTTGTAGTAGATAAGACTTATACTTAAAGAGGCTCTGTCACCAGATTTTGCAACCCCTATCTGCTATTGCAGCAGATAGGCGCTGCAATGTAGATTACAGTAACGTTTTTATTTTAAAAAAACGAGCATTTTTGGCCAAGTTATGACCATTTTTGTAGTTATGCAAATGAGGCTTGCAAAAGTCCAAGTGGGTGTGTTTAAAAGTACAAGTCCAAGTGGGTGTGTATTATGTGCGTACATCGGGGCGTTTTTAATACTTGTACTAGCTGGGCGCTCTGATGAGAAGTAACATCCTCTTCTCTTCAGAACGCCCAGCTTGTGACAGTGCAGATCTGTGACGTCACTCACAGGTCCTGCATCGTGACGGCCACATCGGCACCAGAGGCTACAGCTGATTCTGCAGCAGCATCAGCGTTTGCAGGTAAGTCGATCTTACCTGCAAACGCTGATGCTGCTGCAGAATCAGCTGTAGCCTCTGGTGCCGATGTGGCCGTCACGATGCAGGACCTGTGAGTGACGTCACAGGTCTGCACTGTCAGAAGCTGGGCGTTCTGAAGAGAAGAGGATGTTACTTCTCTTCACAGCGCCCAGCTAGTACAAGTATTAAAAACGCCCCGATGTACGCACATAATACACACCCACTTGGACTTGTACTTTTAAACACACCCACTTGGACTTTTGCAAGCCTCATTTGCATAACTACAAAAATGGTCATAACTTGGCCAAAAATGCTCGTTTTTTAAAAATAAAAACGTTACTGTAATCTACATTGCAGCGCCTATCTGCTGCAATAGCAGATAGGGGTTGCAAAATCTGGTGACAGAGCCTCTTTAAGTAATGCTTTCTAGGAAATGTCAGTATTGGTGTATCTGTGACTGTGGTCATAGCTGTTTACCCTTCTTATCAAAATTTGTTGAGATGTTGATATAACAGAAAATGGCCAGGCTAGGACATCTTGCGCATCTAAAGTTCAATTTTCACTAGTTAGGATAATTGGATCATGAGTGCACAGGTAAGGAAAGTGAAATGAAGGTTAAAATCTGAATTGTGGAAATGTAATGCATGTCAATCAGCATATGTTATGCATGCACCACAGGGGGTGATTGTTAAAATCATGACTATATGGAGAAGTTCCTGTGAGGACAAGATGTCAATATATGTTATGTTAATCATATAATAGGTTGTTGGGACTGTGTATGGAGAGGTGGTACGACGTTAGTGACCTCATTCATGGATTTAATATTGGAACATAAGTTCCTTTCTTAAGTTTAAGCCATCTGGAAATCTTGTTTTTAATCTATAGATCCAGAAGGCTTCTCTTAGGTGAGTTTTGTTTTTTATGTCACCTCCTCTTTTCGGCATGTGAATTTTTTCGATAGCATAGCAACGAAACGTTTTGGTTGTCCTATTGTGTTTGTGTATGAAGTGTTTTGATGCGTTAGAGATGTTCACAATATTTGGATTTCTGACATAACTCAGATGTTCCAGTATTCTGGTTTTTAATTTCCGGTTAGTGCAGCCCACGTATTTCAAAAGACACTCTGTACACTCAATAATATAGACAACAGATTCCGTATTACAATTTATATAATTTTGAATGATGAATGTGTCAGTTTGAGTAGAGTTGCTGAGTAGAGGACTCAGCTGTCACCCCGGACATAGTATAAATCTGCCAGAGCGCCAGTTTCAAAATACACTATAGCCAAGTCTAAGGACGTTGCCTCGTCCGAAACGCGTAGGCTCACAGGATTATTCTTTCCCTCTATCCACACACCAGGACCATACTGCAATGGACTTTTAATGCAAATCTAATTAAACTTGGAAAAAATTTTTTTCTATTTTACCTCTACTCATGCGCTGGACTTAACCTCCTCTGCTACTTCTGTTATATCTGACCTTAGTGCTCTTTTTCACAGCTACAGTACTGCAAAAAAATCATCTCTATTCTGCTGCTTTCACACATACACACACACACACACACACACGTGTGAAGAAATGATCGCAGCACTCCAATAGGTTGATGTCAAACAAAAATGTGGTTTATTGTTCCATGTTTCAAAGGATAAGCTACATTTCAGTCCTCTCACAGGACCTTTTTCAAGCTAGGAAAGCTTGAAAAAGGTCCTGTGAGAGGACTGAAACGTAGCTTATCCTTTGAAACATGGAACAATAAACCGCCATGCGGTGCTGCAACCGTTAGAGTAGGGACCCACTTTTAGAGGTCACCGTGAAGTGGCAAGTGGGCTTGCATACAATTTGATCAAAATGTTACAAAGAACCTCTCGTTCACATTTAAATATTTTGCCTAGCCGCAATTGATCATTGTATACAGTGGATGTGCGGTCCATGTCTATTCTCTCCCCTTTGATATGATACAGAGTCTATCCCCTCTGTTGTTTTGTTTTACTTGGTACCAGCACTCCACACTTTTGGCCCAGCTGATTTTAATTTAGGAATGACCTCATAAGTGTTCCTGCTCCTGCTTGTACTCTCAGTTGGCCACTGGGGGCACATGGCAAGGTGAGCTCATTCCATTAGTTCACATGTTGTGGTGCTGTGTGGTGGTGTCTGTTGCTGTAGTGCTGCACTTGTGGGGGGACGTGGCCCAGAGCCAAGGAGGCTTGGCACGGTCTGAAGGCATGGGTGCTTTTGGGCCCCTGGGTTGCTCTCTCTGCAGGAGCGGTGCTGCGGTGGCGGTAGCCGCCATGCGGTGCTGCAACCGTTAGAGTAGGGACCCACTTTTAGAGGTCGCCGTGAAGTGGCAAGTGGGCTTGCATACAATTTGATCAAAATGTTACAAAGAACCTCTCGTTCACATTTAAATATTTTGCCTAGCCGCAATTGATCATTGTATACATGTCTATTCTCTCCCCTTTGATATATATATATATATATATATATATATACTCCTGAACATTGAAATTGCAACACCAAGAAAGGCAAGCTGTAAGGTTATGCACATCGAGGAAGTAGCAGGTGTCGCTAAGATCTGCAAATTATCTAATTTTCAAGCACCTAGCTCCAATATGTGCCATGTGGGAGGGGCATAAAAGCCAGATTGAAAGTAAAGTTTTGTAGCCACATGAAATCTCAAAAATTGGATTAAGTGATGTGGGATGATTGTGCGATGCCACTTGTTCGTCGACATTTCAGTTATCGCTACTGAGGGACAGAATCCTTGAACTGGGAGACCTTGGTTTATCACTCCAGCAGATCGCTACGTGCCTAGGCCGAGATTGGCGAACCTCTGCATGGACAGATCGTCTGATTGGAAGAATGGCGCTAGTGATCTAAAATTGGCGTCACATCCCAAGCCTAAGGTGGCAATCAGTTTAGACAGAAACCATCAGAAGGTGTTTGCACGACATTGGGCTACGAGCCAGACGTCCAGCTACAGGTGTTCCATTGACCACATGCCACCGCTCTCAAAGGATATCATGTGTAGCAGTGCAGCTACTGGACAGTGCAGAAACTGTCAGGTTTTAAGCAACCAGGGAACATGTACAGCAGGGAGGGTTTTCTCTGCTATTGCTTGGGTGTAAAACCCGGAACTGGGCCTGGTTTGCTGGAATGTGAAGGAGAAGGGCGGCTACCTCTCCACACAGACAGTCCGTGTCTTGGGCTGTCTGATGAGACTAGTTAGGCTTCATCTGAGACAGCTCTTTAATTCAGGTGTGTGCAGTTCACACAGGGCTCTCAGTCTGGGGAAGACAGGCATGCTAGCCTGTGAGAGTCACAACTGTAAAGGCAGGGGGTAGGGAGACGGACAAGTGAGCCCTAATCTACCCGCCACTCTGTCCCTGCCTACTTGCAACGACCCGCCCTAGGCGACGGGGTACAACTGGGCGGCGGTCCCTGCGCTCAGTAAGTGCACGACAAACACGACAAACATACAAGGAACACAAGCAAGGAAAAGGGGCCGTTGCCCACGGCAACACCGTGAGCAACCAGAGTGGTGAACGAGCCGAGTCAAGCCAGGAGTGTGCGAGGTACAAAACGAAAAGCAGAAGAGTAGTCGGTAAGCCAGGGTCGGTATGGAGCAGGATCAAAAATAGCAGGAGCTGTAGCTGGGCCAGGAACCACAAGGAAAGAAACAAAAGCAATAACAAGCACCGAGGGACAGGAAGTGCAGGCTTAAATAGACCGAGGGCGGGAGCTAGTTGAGTCTGGCCAGGTTACGATAGGCTCTCCCACTCCTAAGCCTGCCAGCCTGAATGGTGGAAGCAGGAGTCAGTCTCAGGGATGTATTCTCAGGTGCTGACTGATTAGTTCTGGGAGTTAACCCCGCTGTGCCTGGCAGATCCTTTACAGTACCCCCCCTTTTATGAGGGGCCACCGGACCCTTTCTAAGTGGACCTGGCTTACTGGGGAAACGCAGGTGGAACCTCCTGACCAATACCCCAGCGTGAACATCCCGGGCGGGTACCCAAGTCCTCTCCTCGGGCCCGTATCCTCTCCAATGGACCAGGTACTGGAGGGAGCCTTGGACCATCTTGCTGTCCACAATCCTGGCCACCTCGAATTCCACCCCCTCCGGGGTGAGGATGGGAACAGGAGGTCTCCTCGAGGGAGCCAAGGACGGGGAGCAGCGTTTGAGGAGGGAGGCATGAAACACGTCGTGTATCCGAAAAGACGGGGGTAACTCCAGCCGGAAGGAGACAGGATTGAGGACCTCAATGACCTTATACGGCCCAATAAACCGGGGAGCAAACTTCTTGGACGGAACCTTGAGACGCAAGTTCCTAGACGACAACCACACCAGATCCCCGACCATAAACAGGGGGTTAGCAGAACGTTTTTTATCAGCCTGAGTTTTTTGTACGCTCTGGGACACCTCTAGGTTTTTCTGAACCTGGGCCCAGACTGTGCACAGTTCCCGATGAACGACCTCTACCTCAGGATTGTTGGAACTACCAGGTGAAACGGAGGAGAACCGTGGATTAAACCCAAAATTACAAAAAAAAGGAGAGACCCCTGACGAGTTACTGACCCGGTTATTAAGGGAAAATTCGGCGAGGGGAATGAAAGAGACCCAATCAAATTGACAGTCAGAGACAAAACACCTTAAGTATTGTTCTAGAGACTGATTAGTCCTCTCCGTTTGGCCATTGGTTTCAGGATGGAAGGCAGAGGAGAAGGACAGATCAATCCCCAACTTCATACAGAAGGCTCTCCAAAACAATGAAACAAATTGTACCCCTCTGTCCGAAACAATATTGACAGGGACCCCATGGAGACGCAGGATGTGTTTGACAAACAAGGTAGCCAACGTTTTGGCGTTGGGTAGTTTCTTGAGGGGCACAAAGTGGCACATCTTACTGAAGCGGTCCACCACCACCCACACCACCGACTTGCCTTGGGATGGAGGCAAATCGGTGATAAAATCCATGGAGATATGTGTCCAAGGTCTCTGGGGAATGGGCAACGAACGCAGTAAGCCCGCTGGTCGGGACCTGGGAGTCTTGGACCTAGCACAAACCTCACAAGCGGCGACGTAGGCCTTAACGTCTTTAGGCAACCCAGGCCACCAATAATTTCTGGTAATGAGGTGTTTGGTACCCAGGATGCCTGGATGGCCAGATAGTGCGGAGTCATGATTTTCCCTAAGTACCCTTAGCCGGAATTGCAGGGGAACAAACAGCTTGTTCTCAGGAAGGTTCCCGGGAGCTGCACCTTGATCAGCAGCAATTTCAGAGACTAAATCAGAATCGATCGAGGAAATGATTATACCTGGAGGCAAAATACAAGCAGGATCTTCCTCCGAAGGAGGGCTGGCCATGAAGCTACGCGACAGTGCATCAGCCTTAATATTTTTAGACCCAGCCCTATAGGTAACCAAAAAATTGAATCTGGTAAAAAATAACGCCCATCGAGCTTGTCTCGGGTTTAGCCTCCGGGCAGATTCTAGGAAAACCAGATTCTTGTGGTCGGTAAGGACCGTTACCTGGTGCCTAGCCCCCTCCAGGAAGTGGCGCCACTCTTCAAATGCCCATTTAATGGCTAAGAGTTCGCGGTTGCCAATATCATAGTTACTTTCAGTTGGCGAAAACTTCCTGGAGAAGTAGGCACAGGGGCGGAGATGGGTGAGGGACCTGGTACCCTGGGACAAGACAGCCCCCACTCCCACCTCAGATGCGTCAACTTCCACGATAAATGGCTCCATTTGGTTGGGCTGAACCAGCACCGGGGCCGAGATAAAGCACTTCTTTAGGACCTCAAAAACCTGGACAGCCTCAGGAGGCCAGTGGAGGAGATCAGCACCTTTGCGAGTGAGGTCCGTAAGGGACTTAGCGATGACCGAGAAGTTAGCAATAAATCTCCTGTAATAATTAGCAAACCCCAAAAAACACTGTAACGCCTTCAGGGTGGCAGGTTGGACCCATTCCGCCACAGCCTGAACCTTGGCGGGGTCCATGCGGAATTCATGAGGAGTGAGGATTTGACCCAAAAATGGAATCTCCTGTACCCCAAACACACATTTTTCGGTTTTGGCAAACAGTTTATTTTCCCGAAGGACCTGGAGCACCTTCCTGACATGCTCCACGTGGGAGGACCAGTCCTTGGAAAACACCAGTATGTCATCAAGGTACACTACCAGAAAAATCCCCAGGTAATTTCTCAAAATCTCATTTATGAAATTCTGGAAGACCGCAGGGGCATTACACAACCCAAAGGGCATGACGAGGTATTCGAAATGGCCTTCGGGCGTGTTAAACGCAGTCTTCCACTCATCCCCCTCTTTGATGCGAATAAGGTTATACGCCCCCCGTAGATCCAATTTAGAAAACCATTGGGCCCCCTGAACCTGATTAAAGAGATCAGGAATCAAAGGAAGGGGATACTGGTTCCTTACCGTGACCTTATTCAGGCTACGGTAGTCAATGCATGGTCTAAGACCACCATCCTTCTTCCCCACGAAGAAGAAGCCAGCACCTACCGGAGAAGAAGAGGGACGAATGTAACCCTTGGCCAGGGATTCCTGGATATACACTCTCATAGCTTCACGTTCGGGACAAGAAAGATTAAATATCCTACCCTTAGGAAGCTTAGCTCCTGGTACCAATTCGATAGCGCAATCGTATTCTCTATGAGGAGGTAACACTTCGGAGGCCTCCCTAGAGAAAACATCAGCGAAGTCCTGAACAAACTCGGGTAGCGTATTCGCCTCCTTAGGGGGAGAAATAGAATTAACAGAAAAACATGACGTACAACATTCATTACCCCATTTGGTTAGCTCCCCAGTATTCCAGTCAAACGTAGGATTATGCAACTGCAACCAGGGAAGACCTAGAACCAAATCGTACGATAATCCCTGCATCAACAGTACAGAGCATTGCTCCAAATGCATGGAGCCAACAAGGAGTTCAAAAACAGGGGTATGCTGTGTAAAATAACCATTAGCAAGAGGAGTGGCGTCGATACCCACTACCGGGACAGGTTTAGGCAAATCAATAAGAGGCATAGCAAGGGACATAGCAAATTCCACAGACATGATATTAGTAGAGGACCCTGAATCCACGAAAGCACTGCCGGTAGCAGACCTACCACCAAAAGAGACCTGAAAGGGAAGCAAGATCTTAGTACGTTTCATATTTACGGGAAATACCTGTGCGCCCAAGTGACCTCCCCGATGATCACTTAGACGCGGAAGTTCTCTGGCTGCAACCTTACGCTTAGGACAGTTGTTCACTTGATGCTTGTCGTCCCCACAGTAGAAGCAGAGACCATTCTTCCTGCGGAATTCTCTACGTTGTTGGGGGGACACGGAGGCCCCGAGTTGCATAGGTATCTCTGAATCTTTCGGGGAGGAACGAAGCAACGGAGCTTCGGGAGGCATCATGGGGGAGTCGGAGGAGAAAACACATAAACGTTCACGTTGTCGTTCCCTGAGACGTCGGTCAAGTCGTATCGCTAAAGCCATAACCTGGTCTAGGGAGTCAGAAGAGGGATAGCTAACTAGCAGGTCTTTCAGGGCATTCGACAGACCCAACCTAAACTGGCACCTTAAGGCAGGGTCATTCCACCGAGAAGCTACGCACCACTTCCGAAAGTCAGAGCAATACTCCTCAACAGGTCTCTTACCCTGACTTAAGGTCACCAGCTGACTCTCGGCATAGGCAGTCCTGTCAGTCTCGTCATAAATAAGTCCGAGAGCAGAAAAGAAACAATCAACGGAGGAAAGTTCAGGGGCGTCAGGAGCCAAGGAGAAGGCCCACTCTTGGGGCCCTTCCTGGAGCCGGGACATAATTATACCCACCCGCTGGCTCTCAGAACCTGAGGAATGAGGCTTTAAACGAAAGTAAAGCCTACAACTCTCCCGAAAGGAGAGAAAAGTCCTCCGGTCCCCTGAGAACCGGTCGGGCAACTTGAGGTGGGGTTCAAGAGGTGCGGTGCGGGGAACTACCAGGGTAGCATCAGGCTGGTTGACCCTCTGAGCCAGGGCCTGGACCTGTAGGGAGAGACCCTGCATTTGCTGAGCCAGGGTCTCACGGGGATCCATAGTGGTGTCAGGGACCAGGGGTAGACTAGGTATGGGCTTGTTATTATGTAAAGGCAGGGGGTAGGGAGACGGACAAGTGAGCCCTAATCTACCCGCCACTCTGTCCCTGCCTACTTGCAACGACCCGCCCTAGGCGACGGGGTACAACTGGGCGGCGGTCCCTGCGCTCAGTAAGTGCACGACAAACACGACAAACATACAAGGAACACAAGCAAGGAAAAGGGGCCGTTGCCCACGGCAACACCGTGAGCAACCAGAGTGGTGAACGAGCCGAGTCAAGCCAGGAGTGTGCGAGGTACAAAACGAAAAGCAGAAGAGTAGTCGGTAAGCCAGGGTCGGTATGGAGCAGGATCAAAAATAGCAGGAGCTGTAGCTGGGCCAGGAACCACAAGGAAAGAAACAAAAGCAATAACAAGCACCGAGGGACAGGAAGTGCAGGCTTAAATAGACCGAGGGCGGGAGCTAGCTGAGTCTGGCCAGGTTACGATAGGCTCTCCCACTCCTAAGCCTGCCAGCCTGAATGGTGGAAGCAGGAGTCAGTCTCAGGGATGTATTCTCAGGTGCTGACTGATTAGTTCTGGGAGTTAACCCCGCTGTGCCTGGCAGATCCTTTACAACAACTGTGTAAGGTAAAGATGTTAAGGTTTTGAGGTACTGGGCATGAGGCTCAGGGTCTCTTAGTGATGGGCGCTTAATGTTTAGTTAGAGGCTGGATGGTCTAGGGTTTGCTTTGTATGTTTTTTGTTGTAACACTGCTTGCTGTGTTGAAGACAATAAAGTTAGCTGCGGCTTGTTTAAACCTTTATTCAATGAGTTGGAGTGAACTTTCTATGTGTGCCAACTATCTCACCCTGGAGATGGCGATCCTGTGAGCTAAGTGGTCCCCAGGTTGTCACTCATGGTGCAAAGACAAATGGCAATGGGGGCTGGAATGGAGGGTTATCCTCTTCAGCGAGGAGTCCCACTTTTGTCTTGGAAGCAATGATAGCCGGAGATTGGTATGCAGACCACATGGGAAACGCGAAGAAGAGGCCTTCACAAAGGAACGTCACACCGGTCCTACTCCCGGGATTATGGTGTGGGGTAGCATAATGTACTGTAGCTGGACCCCTTTAGTATTCATTTCAGGAACACTAACAGCTCGGCGTTACATTGATTTGGTTGTGGAACCAGTGGTATGGTAATTTCTCCAAAGTGTCCCAGAAGCCCTTTTTCAAAAGGGCAACACCAGGCCGCATGTTGCCCGTGCTACTGTGAGCAGCCTGCGTGGCCTAAATGTGCTACCATGGCCTGCGGCATTTCCAGACTTGTTTCCCATCGAGCACATCTGGGACGTTATTGATCGGCAATTGCAAAGGGAGCTGCCAGTAGCCAATCTTGATGATTTGCGTGCCCAAGTGCATTTAGTGTGGCATAACATTCCGCAGACAATGATTAACAACCTCATTGATGGCATGCCAAGGTGTGTAAGTGAGTGTATTTCTGCGTCTAGTGCTCATACTCGATACTGAATAAATCAAGATGTTTGGAATATTTTGTTTTAATTTTTTTATCATTTACATATCATTAACAGCTCTATCGATCCTATGATTTCCATAATCCCGAAACGGTTCCTTCTTGTTGTTGCAATTTCAATGTTGAATGTATATAAATAGGGATAGGAGAGCAGGATTCTCCTCTTCTCTATGTGCAGTATATGGAAGACATGGTAGCCGTTAGGTTCACCCACTAGCTCAGGGAATACTGAGAATTAGAGATAGACTTTGCAGAGGGGAAAACTGCTAAAAAATGCTCAATACAAGTCATTGTAGAGAGAAAAAGAGGAAAAAATAAACAAAATAGGCGCTCCTCTAAGGTGAATATCATCAGGATCCTTGGGGTATATGACAAATAACAAGAATGGTTAGCATGAGTAAATAGCGGTAACCTACTCACCTATTTGGGTTGTGCAGGATGGTCGTCACAACTCAATTTTCAGACATTTAGCAGTATATCACTGCAATTAAGAGATCCACAGTATGCAAAAGCCTCTGGAGTATTGCATCGGGTGTGCGTAGGGAAACGACTTCCACCGATGGTAGATCTAGTTAGGAATAACAAGGAAAAGGAAAAACTTCCTTGGCGCCTGCACTGGGAGTTTTTCCTTTTTCTTGTTATTCCTAACTCAATACAAGTCATATAATGACCAGAAATAGTGATATTCCTCATATAAACACATATGACAGCTTATTCTGAATAGTCACATAAAAAGTATGTATGGTAGTAGGTACTCTTTGAGTATTTAAATAAATTATAAATGTAGATACACTTTAAATGAACGGTTATACTTTTTTTTAAAACAAACACCCATTCACACGCCAGTCAGACATTCACTCCACTCATCTCCCAGTGCTCCCACTCCAGCCAGTAAAAAACTGATTAGATAGCATTGTCCGAGGTCTCCAACCACCTAGCCCAAATCTTCCAAAATTTGTCAGGGCATCTCCTGTTAAGGTATAACTTTTGATACATGGGTACATACTTATTCACCAATTGCAACCAATGTTCAAGACTTGGACACACCGTGGCTTTCCATGCCATAATCATAACCTTCCTAGCACGAAACAAAACAAAGCGAAAAAATATTTTGTCATAATAGCCTTGTACTATCTCATTCATAATGACCAAGAGACACAACTGAGGGGAGAGGACCCGAGGAAACTCAAATTTATCATGAAGGAACTCCACAACCTTAGACCAGAATGGCGAAATCCTAGGACATAACCATACACAGCGAAGGTACGTGCCAACATCCGACTGACACCTAAAACAGCTATCTGACCCTGAGGCCCCAATTCTTTGGAGTCTAACCGGAGTGTAATAAATCCTGTGTATGAACCGTGACTGTATTAAAAAATCTTGTGCACTAATAACTGAGTCAAAGAAGGAGAGCTCCACCTCCCTCCAACCCTCCTCCGACAAATCAGGAACATCTCTCTTCCACCCCAGGAACGCACTATCATGGTCGCTTTTCAGATGACAACAACAAGGCATATGTTTGAGTAAGAGTTTTAGGAAGGTCTGGGGTGCCAAGCAAGGCCTCCACTCTGGAAAACCCCAAAGCAGGCGTAACAGAACCAAACTGAGCCACACAGACATGCCTTAATTGGAGATAATGATAAAAAGCCTTCCTTGAGACCCCAAACCTCCCCTCAAGCTCCGAAAAGGAGACAAAACCACTATTAACAGAGTATAGCTGACCCAAAAATCGAAATCCCCACCCCACCCGACATCATCGCTCCCAGTAGGGACACCAGGTGAAGCAACCATGGATTGTTCCATAATGGAGTCCTAGGGGATACAGAAGAATCCAAATCATCTCTCATTAATATGTGTGCCTTCCTCCAGGCACTAGCTATAGTTTTCAACGGTAGTGGCGCGCGACACGAGTGCATAAACCTATATTTTAAGTTTGTAAGACTCTCATTGGAAGTCATAAGTGCTCCTGCCAGCATTACTTAAATCAATATCAATCCACCAGTGAGCCCGAACCAGCTGTGAAGCCAAGTAATATAGATAAAGGTTGGGTGCTGCCATCCCCCCCCCATTCTCTTTGGGGCCTGTAAAAGACTGAGATTAAACCTAAGTGTGCCCCCCTGCCAGTAGAACTCACGTACAATCCAGTTGTCCAAAAAATAGTTTCGGCAATATAATTGGACGAATATGGAGGACTCGGTGGAGGTAAAGAAATTTAGGCAGATATATTATTTTGAAAAGATTTATCCTACCATATAAGGAAAGGGGAAGGTTCCTCCAAGTTTTTAGCTGCTTTTCAGTAGAGGCCACCAACGGACACAGGTAAAGTTCACAAAAATGTAGCAAATTAAGGGAAATCCGCACCCCAAGATATGTAAATTGAGATACGACCTGTAACGGGACAGGGAGACCCCGCCGGGAGCGATATTCTGCAGAGAGAGGAAACATAACCAATTAACCGATAAACCCGAAAAGGCCCCAAAAGTGTCAATCAGCTGTAGGAGCGAAGCCAACAAAGGACCATCGTCTGCAAAGTACACCAACGTATCATCTGCATATAGGGATATTTTCTCAACCAGAGAACCTCGAGTGACACCAGTAATTGAAGAGGAATGCCTAACTGCCAGCGCCAGAGGCTCAATTGCAAGAGCAAACAACAAAGGGGAAAGTGGACATCCCTGATGCTTACCTCGTCCCAAAGGGAAGGGTTTAGAGACATCCAGATTTGTTTTCACTCTAGCAACAGGCCGTTCGTATAAAAAACTTACAAGAGCAAGGAATCTTGGACCAAAATTTAAATGGGAAAGGAGTATTCAAAGATATCTCCACTCAACCGAGTCAAAGGCTTTATATGTATCAAGAGAGAGAACAAAACCGGGGAGGTATCATATTGCGCAGCATCAATATTGAGAAACAACCTATGCACATTAATATCCGTACCCTTCCCAGGCATAAAGCCAGTTTGGTCAGGAGGAAGCAGGGACAAGATAACTTTGTTCAATCTAGTGGCTAATATTTTGGCTAGTATATTGACATCTCAATTAATTAGCGAGATGGGCCGATAGGAGTCCGGAAGAGTCGGATCCTTCCCAGGTTTCAAAAACACCACAACAAGAGCCTCTCTCATAGACGCCGGCAGAACACCCATCTCCAGAGCATTAGAATATACTTCTTGAAGCCTGGGCACTAAAACTTCACAGCTATCCTTATACCAATCGGCCCCCAGTCCATCAAGTCCGGCAGTTGTACCAGAAGGCAACAACTGAATTGCACTAGTGATATCATCGTCAGTAAGCGGGCTGTCCAACTCCTTTGCCTGCGCGTCAGACAAACGCCACAAGGGGATGTCACCTAGAAATTGTTCTATGTCTTCCGGGGGCCCACTACATCTGGAGCTACATAAGGTAGCATAAAAGTCACTAAACACTTTATTCAAGTCCTTAGGGACAGTACATAAGAGTCCGTGAGAGGAGAGAATGGACGGAATAGAGGCACATGGGCGCTCCGACCTAGCCAGGTAAGCTAGAAGCTTGCCGTTCTTATCCCCGAACTCAAACACCGCTGCCTCAGTACACAGTATACGTTTTTTTGTTTGTTCAACCTGTATAGTATAGAGTTCCCTCTCAGCCCCTGCTCATCGACTCTTCGTAACTGGACGGGGATCTGCAATATATTCTCTCTTTGCCCTCTGAATCTCCCCTACCAGAAACCTCTCCTTCTGCTCTAAACCTTGCGACCCCTGACATAAAAGCACCCCTAACAGTGGCTTTATATGCATCCCACACTACCAAAGGGTCTGGATATGAGGAATTGTGATCCCAATACGAATTATGAGAGGACTCCACCTCAGATCGAACCTCAGGAGAGGACAGCCAGGCTGGATGAAGTCTCCATATCTTGGTCAGCTGGAGGACCAGCCGAAAATGACAATATAAGAGCTGAATGATCCGAGATTCCCCGAGGAGTGATGTCTAGAGAAGTAACTGCGGGCAAGAAGTCCGGCGACGCCATAGCAAGGTCAATTCTAGAGAATGTTTATCTTTTTTCAAACGGGTATTTCCAGCGCCACACATCCGTCAATTGAAGCATTGAGGATCAAGAGTTAAGGTGAATAGAAGACTGGTCCGCATTGAAGTCGCCCATATATAACATTGGGCCAGCAGGGAACTCTGATAATTTCTGAGCTATCAAATCCAGCAGTGCAGGATCCAAAGGCGGGGGAACATACATATTAACTATAGTAAAATGCGACCCATGCAGCGAACAGTGTATGATTACATAACGCCCAAAATGGTCACACGCTACTCTCAACACCTCCAGGCGCACACTCTTGGCTATGAGGACCGACACCCCTCTAGAATATGAAGAATAGGAGGAGTGATACCCTCTAGCAATCCAAGCCCGCTTAAGGGCCAACATTTTTTGTCCAATTAATTGTGTCTCATGTAAGCAGATAACATGGGGCGAGTGTTTCTTCAGAAAATTGAAAACAAGAGACCGTTTAAATTTAGAATTAAGCCCACGGACATTCCAGCTCAAGACCTTAATTAGAGCCATCGTACGCCTGAAGAATAGAAAGCAGCAGGAGACCCAGAGCCAACATAGGAGGGGAATGGAGAAGAGAAACACACACAAACATTCACACACGCAATCATCTCACACCACATATAACAGTACATTAAAATACAATAGATTAGACCCCAACAATCCCTGTCAAACACTAAACTGCTAGTGTAGACCTTTACCCACTAACTGAACTACAACTGAGAGCAGGGGTCCCTGACTAAGCTAACAGCTAAAAGAGCAGCACAGCCCTGAGACCTGACCGCACTGATAGGGGGGGAGAAAAAAAAAGAAAGAAGAAGTTAAGACAAATCACATTAAAAAAATTGAGCATTACATCAATGCCAGACCTCATCATCTTTCCATAGCAAATGCAACAGTTAATTAGCAACCGACTCATTACAGTAAGGCCGGATTCACACGAGCGTGTGCGTTTTGCGCACACAAAAAACGCAGCGTTTTGCGTGCGCAAAAGGCACTTAACAGCTCCGTGTGTCATCACCATATGATGCGCGGCTGCGTGATTTTCACGCAGCCGCCATCATTATGACACTCCATTTGGATGTTTGTAAACATTCATAGTTTTACAGCTGTTGCGCGAATCACGCTCGTCCCACGGAAGTCCTTCAATGGGTGTGTGATGCACGAAATACGCACAAAGAACGGACATGTCGTGAGTTTTTCGCAGCGGACTCATGCTGCGTAAAAATCACGCAACTGTTTGCACGGCCCCATAGACTAATATAGGTCCGTGCGACGCGCGTGAAAATCACTCGCGTTGCATGGACGTATATCACGTTCGTCTGAATAAGCCCTAAGTAATATTTCAGGAGAGAAAAATATCAAAACAGAAAGTTCCAGACAGAAGAACTCAGCAATCAGGGGCGGGGTGGGAGTCCACTCCTGGGGCTCGAGGTGCAGCAGCCGCCCAGTCCAAGGCCTCAGTGGGGGAAAGAAAAAATCTTGCAGTCGGGCCATCAATCACCCTCAGTTTGGCAGGGTATAACATAGCATACTTTTAGCCCTTTTCCTGAAGCTTCTTCCTGACCTCCGTAAAACGAACACGCTACATCCGAATAGTGACCGAAAAGTATGGATAAATGGAGATCTGCTGGGAATTATATATGATAGAACCTTTACGCCTTGCCGCTTGAAGAATAGCAGACGAGCCAGCAGGGGGCGAGGAGGGCCTCCTGGCAGCACGGGCCTAGCAGGGGCCCGAGGAGCCCGTTCAATAGTGAAGAATGCTGAAAAAACAGTAGCATCAAAGGTCTCCTTTAACCACCGTTCCAGAAAAGAAACTCTATCTGCACCCTCCGTTTTTTCCGGCAGCCCCACTATGCGGATGTTATTCCTTCTAAGTCTGTTCTCAAAATCATCAGCCTGCTCGACCGAGGTCTCCACTTGCCGCCTTAAATCCACTATGTGAGCTGGAATAGGGTGTAGAGTATCCTCCACCTCCGAAATCCCGCACTTTTTGCACATCATGCCTCAGGATAACAAAGTCTTGATGCAGTTCATCAACCTTAGTAACCAGCAAGGACGACATGAGGTAATTGCCGACATTAATTCAGCAAATTTTGTATCCACGTGTGAGGAAGAGACAGGTTGGTCCTGTGGTGATAATGGTCTCGGAGGACTCAGTGAGCCATCAAAAACGGACAGAGATGGGTCCGGAGAAGCAGGGAGACGTTCAGGCCTAGTAAATTGCTCCAGCCTCTTTATTGCATTAGCCTTGATTTTATCCAGGGCCGTGCCAGAAGCACTATCCTCCAAATCGTCTAAGGATTCCTCATCTGAAGGGGGAATGTAGCTGCACTGCATGGATCTAGTCTTCCCCTTTTTTCCAGCCTTACTACCTCCCATGTTGTAAACGAAAGGCTGCAGGTTATGCACAAGATGGCGGGTAAGCAGAAGCTCAGGATGGAGCAAGTCCACAAGCTAAGTCAAACTTCATACGAACGTGTGCGTTTTGCTCGCACAAAAAATGCTGCGTTTTGCGTGAGTGGCAGTTCCGTGTGGCATCAGTGTTTGGTGCGTGGCTGCATGATTTTCACGTATATGCCATCCTTATGACACGCAGTTTCGATGCTTAGAAACTGCAATGAATGTGGTGCTTTTTTTTTCTCCTTCATTTATTTAACAACTGTAGCGCGAATCACACGCGACACACGGAAGTGTGTCCGAGTGCTGTGCGTGATTTTCACACACCGATTGACCTCAATGGGTGCGTGATGCGCGAAAAACGCTCAAGTATAAGACATGTCGTGAGTTTTACGCAGCGGAAACACGCTGCGTGAAAATCACGGAATGTCTGAACGGCCCCATTGACTAACATAGGTCCGTGCGCCGCGCGTGATTTTCACGTGCGTATCACGAACATTAAACACGTTTGTGTGAATAAGGCCTAAGGGTGCGTGTCGTCAAAGAGAACCAGCGCCGGACCCATTGCAGGGTAAGTAGTAAGTATGCACAGACAACGCAGTCTGATGAGATATACGGCACCTGGATAGAATCCTCCTGCCTCCAACGGGACACCCTCCACACACGGCAGCACAGCACCCACCACGATATCAGGAACACACAGGTAAGTTTGTCACTTGCTGGATCCACAGTCCTGCCGCCAGCATTCACCGACACCAGCCTCCGTCAGCTACAGGACAACACTCCAGCGGGCAGCCCTTTACTTCGGGCCCGCCACGCGCTCAACCGGAAGTGCCGCTTGCCGACCAGCGCCTCGCTCCAGGAAGGCCCCACGATATGAGACCCCGAAACTACCCACAGGTAGGGATACAGGAGTGATAGAGTCACTTGTCTTGCCCTGATGGGCGACTTATCAAGCAGGATATCAGGGATTTCAGCAGGATAAGGGCGGATTTACACGAACGTGTAATACGTCCGTGCAACGCGCGTGTTTTTCACTTGCGTCGCACTGACCTATGCTAGTCTATGGGGCAGTGCAGACTGTCAGTGCTTTTTGCGCAGCGTGAGTCCGCTGCGTAAAACTCACGACAGGTCCTATATTTCTGCGTTTTTCGCGCATCACGCACCCATTGAAGTCAATGGGTGTGTGAAAATCACGCGCACCACACGGAAGCACTTCCGTGGGACACGCGTGATTCACGCAACAGCAGTCAAAAGTATGTTTGGAAACAGAAAAGCACCACTTGCTTTTCTGTTTACAAACATACAAACAGAGTGTCATAATGATGGCGGCTGCGCGAAAATCACGCAGCCGCACATCCTATGTGATGACACACGGAGCTGTTAAGTGCCTTTTGCGCATGAAAACGCAGCGTTTTTTGCGTGCGCACAACGCACACGCTCGTGTAAATCCACCCTAAGGAGTCAGGGAGCTCAGGAGTGCTGTAAAGCACGTCTACTCAGGCAGACATCCGGCCATGCCCCAACTGTTATACTTTGTATTACATTTGAACCAGTAAGTCTTTTGGTATAGGACGATACTCTACTGTTACAATTTATGTATGTGAGGTAATAATAACTTCATTTATGTCATTGGCAGCCAACAAAGACTATCAAGCCATGAGTTCTAAATAAATCTCCTCTATTAAAAGACCATCAACATATTATAAAATACCACTAAAATGGGATAAAACGTAACTCACAAGAGAGCGATCACACATTACGTTAAATCAGATGTACAAAATAGCCAAACATTCATAGGTCAAATAGTAACATAGTAGAACACATGTTAAAGAACTCTGTGAAGTTACACATAACGACAGATAAGTGTAATGTCCCTAATGGTATTAGGCTAAGAGAGCATAAAGTGCACACAGACTGGAACTGCGACCACGTGCCAAAACGTTTCACCGTTGCTTCTTCTGGGGCAAGTGGACTTTTACGATATTATGGGTATTTACATATGCTGTGACCAATCAACATCACGCTAACACAAATAAATATATATATAAATATATATATATATATTTATATATTATACAGTTAATATTAATAAAAATATGTGGTCTGCAAAAATACTAGTGTTAAAGATAGCATTTCAACAACTGAGAATTAATTTTAAATAAACAAAACATTTTACAAACTATTCCACCTCAAAAGAGCACGCATCAGCTTTTCTGACATGTCTGTTTTGGTAAATACTCATTTTCCCCATGAAATAACAATTCTGGAGCATCTGAGAACTCTGCGTTCTGCCGATCCTCTGTTATTCTCCCTAAAAACGTATAAATAAATTGATAAATGGGCATTGCCATACCCCTTGTCAATAGGGTGTATTCCTAATCAGTTTGACACTATCATCACTGATAAGACAGTCTCAGAAATTCTATGGATACCCTTCATTGACAATGATAATGGTAATGCCCAGTTGTCAGTTTATATATACAGAGTGTACGGAGGAAAAAATGGATCTATATTGGCGCCGCTGTGTGGTGAAGACAGGATGAATCCAGAAGTCGGGTGATAGTAAAATATTGGTATTTATTGCTATGCAACGCGTTTCAACGCCGAACTGGCGTTTTCGTCAGGCATGTGGAATACAGAAGAAAAGGGGACACGTATATATACACACAGAAGGGGTCATCTGATTGGAGCCCATTCAGACTGGGCAAAAAAACCGCCAAAAATTCAAGAAGGTCAAAGTTCAAAAGGTGCAATCAATTCTAATGACATTTCATAGTAATTACACAGTAAAACACATTAAGAACAATAGGAAAGGTAAAAGGTGTGTTGTCACTGTAGGGAACTCTCAGTTTATTCATGAAATAAAAGATGTGTGAAAAAATATATATATCGGGTGATATAATGTTTTTATCACCCGATAATGTTTTTATGTGCGGGACGGCAATGTTTTGTTATTGCAAGGTAAGCTGATAATGTCAGAAGGGAAATAAATGGTTGGAAATACGGCAACAAATTGTGTCTGCCGGGTCTCGTAGTTACATACTTGGATCGTTGTACTGTACCGTATTTTTGGAGAGATTCAAGGTATCCCGAGGTATGTCTGAGGGATGTTTGAGAGTTAGTCTAAAGATGACTCTGTGATGTCATTTAGACCAAATGGGTGTAGTGTGTTCATTTTAAAAATCCAGAAATTTTCTCTTTGTTTTAATTTGTTAAATCTGTTTGGGACGTCGGGGTGAATGTGTTCAATGGGTGTTACTGTAATTTTATTGGCCTTGCATTCGTGTGTCTGAGATCCCTTCTCGGCAACACATTCTCCTCTCCCGTCCTACTGTTCTTGCTGCAAAAGACCGGCTTTCCCTTGGTGTTTTGCGTTCCACCGTGCGTTCCATCTCGTTTTGGACCGCATCGGCCACCGTAGCGTAGGTGGTCTCCTTGACAACCGGTAACAAACCCAATCCACACACGTAACGTCTCACATTCTAATCCCACGATTGAAATAAAAGAAATAAATAAATAAACAAACCACCTAAAACAAAACATTCAGTACTTGCTCACCATTTATTTCCCTTCTGACATTATCAGCTTACCTTGCAATAACAAAACATTGCCGTCCCGCACATATAATGTTTTTATCACCCGATAATGTTTTTATCACCCGATATATATATATTTTTTCACACATCTTTTATTTCATGAATAAACTGAGAGTTCCCTACAGTGACAACACACCTTTTACCTTTCCTATTGTTCTTAATGTGTTTTACTGTGTAATTACTATGAAATGTCATTAGAATTGATTGCACCTTTTGAACTTTGACCTTCTTGAATTTTTGGCGGTTTTTTTGCCCAGTCTGAATGGGCTCCAATCAGATGACCCCTTCTGTGTGTATATATACGTGTCCCCTTTTCTTCTGTATTCCACATGCCTGACGAAAACGCCAGTTCGGCGTTGAAACGCGTTGCATAGCAATAAATACCAATATTTTACTATCACCCGACTTCTGGATTCATCCTGTCTTCACCACACAGCGGCGCCAATATAGATCCATTTTTTCCTCCGTACAATCAGTATACCCAAGCAGTCACCTCGGTAACCGGCCCGGATCTGGCAGCAGCTACCTTGTGGAACCCATCAAATTCAACTCTCATAACCATACGGTGAGCATTTATTATCCTCCTTTTGTCTCACATCCACCTTCTTTGATCCACACCAAGTGGCGCCGTGGTTTCTTGCCTTTTTATCTATATACAGAGTAACAGCATAAAGCAGAGATCTAAGAAAAGATGATCCAAATTAGTTATTTTATCAGAAATACAAACATTTACTAAAACAGACATGTCAGGAGAGATGATAGATCATCATTAATATTTTTTTACAGTGCAATTTTCATTGAGCTGCTTTATAAGGCTTTATTCACACGACTAAGTGTCAAAGGTTTTTCATGGCCGATATGCACCCATGCGGGATCCATTTTCACGGATCCCTCATAGACTCTAGGCTGGCAAAAATAGGACGTGTCCTATTTTTTCCCAGGCCGTTCAGACGGTCCATTACAAAAACGGCCGTGTGAATAGCCCCATAGACATGCATTGATTTTAATGCAGCCGCGTGAAGGCAATTAAAAAAACGGCTGTCACACGGCCGATTATCCCTGTCATCTGAGTAGGGCCTAAGCATATTTTAATTAACTTTATTAATATTTAACCTTACATATATATTATATTATATTATATTATATTATGTCAGTGATGTAATGTGAGCTTTGTAGTATAAACTGGGACAGTATGAGCCGAATTACTGAATTATTGCTATGAAGCAGGGGATTTTATAATGGCTCCATTGTGCTGCTGAAGGCCTAGATAAGGCAGCAGAGCAACACTAAGGGTATGTGCACACGATATCGACCATTACGGCTGAAATTACGGAGCTGTTTTCAGGAGAAAACAGCTCCGTAATTTCAGACGTAATGCTCATACTCGCATTTTGCGAGGCGTCTTTGACGGCCGTAATTTGGAGCTGAAATTACGTCCAAAGAAGTGTCCTGCACTTCTTTGACGAGGCAGTCATTTTATGTGTCGTCTTTTGACAGCTATGCGTAAAATGACAGGTCGTCGGCACAATACGTTGGCAAACCCATTCAAATGAATGGGCAGATGTTTGCCGACGTATTGGAGCCGTATTTTCAGGCATAAATCGAGGCATAATACGCCTCGTTTACGCCTGAAAATAGGTCGTGTGAACCCAGCCTTACACAGATAAGGCTCTGTATACATCTCCCCTGTCACTGGGATGTACTCCATCTCTTCCTTGAGACTGCAATAGCCCATGACATTTCTCTATCAATTAACTAACATTCAATGTAGCTGCCATAAAGCACATACATCCTGCTGAAATGACCAAACAGGAAGGATGTGTGTGTCTACAATATAGCGGCCCCCAGGGAAGTATTTAAAAATACAAAATAAATAGCTACAACATTTAACTCCTTAACGCCGAAGGACGGATATATCCGTCCTAAGCAGCTGCTAGTTCGCGCAGGAGGCCACTGTACCCACGCGATCAGCAGCAGGAGCACGGCTGTTATACACAGCCTGGCTCCTGCTGCAACTGCCGGAATCGAAGCGCGCTCCGATTCCGGCAGTTTAACCCATTAAATGCTGCTGTCAATAGTGACAGCGTCATCTAATGTGTTTGACAGAGGGAGGGAGCTCCCTCTGTCACCCGATCGGTGCCCCCACAAACAAATTGCGGGTCGCCGTCGGGTTTCCATGACAGCCGGGGGTCTAACAAAGACCCCCAGGTCTGTCTTCAGCAACTGCCTGTTAGGCGATGCCGGAGGCATGACCTAACAGGTTGCCTGTCAGTTTTAGGGGAGATACAGACGGACGTTGCGTTTTTGCGCGCGCAAACAACGCTGCGTTTTGCGCGTGCAAAAACCATTTGACAGCTGTGTGTGTCATCCGCGTCTGATGCGCGGCTGCGTGATTTTCACACAGCCGCCATCATAGAGATGAGGCTAGTCGACGCCCGTCACTGTCCAAGGTGCTGAAAGAGCTAACTCTTTCAGCACCCTCGACAGTGAATGCCGAACACAATATAGAAAAACTTGTTGAAAAAAAAGAAAAAGTTCGTACTTACCGAGAACTTCCCGGCCGTTGCCTTGGTGACGCGTCCTTGGTGACGCGTCCTTGGTGACGCGCCTCTCGACATCGGGCCCCACCTCCCTGGATGACGCGCCAGTCCATGTGACCGCTGCAGCCTGTGCTTGGCTTGTGATTGGCTGGAGCTGTCACTTGGACTGAATTGTCATCCCGGGAGGTCAGACTGGAGGAAGACGCCGGGAGTTATCGGTAAGTCCGAACTTCGTTTTTTTTTACAGGTTCATGTTTATTGGGATCGGTAGTCACTGTCCATGGTGCTGAAACAGTTTAACTCTTTCAGCACCATGGACAGTGACTATCTCCTGACGTCGCGTACCGATAATTTTTTTGCCGGGTTCGGCCAAAACGAGTTCGGCCGAACCCGGTGAAGTTCGGTTCGCTTGTCCGGCTTCGCTCATCGCAAAGACACTCCGTTTGGATGTTCGGAAACAGAAAAGCACGTGGTGCTTTTCTGTTTACATTCATCCTTTTGACTGCTGGTGCGCTGTTTCAGTCGGTTCGCACGGAAGTGCTTCCGTGCAACCTGAGTGGTTTTCACGCACCCATTGACTTCAATGGGTGCGTGATGCGCGAAATACGTAGAGTTATTGAACCTGTCGCGCTTTTTGCGCAGCAGACAAATGCTGCGCAAAAAAGCACGGACTGTCTGTACTGCCCCATAGACTTGTATTGGTCCATGCGTGCCGCGTGAAAACCACGCGGCCCGCATGGACCGAATACACGCTCGTGTGAATCCCCCCTTGCACTGACAGGCAATAATGCTTTGGTATACTAAGTATACCAAAGCATTATATATGCGATCGGTACATCGCATAGTGAAGTCCCCTGGTGGGACTTAAAAAAAAAATGTCAATCAGTCAAATAAAGTTTGTGGAAAAAAAATAAAAATTACAGTCAAAATCAAATAAAACTACTTTTTTTGCCCAAAAAGTGTTTTTATTCAGTAAAAGTGTCAAAACAAATAACACATACACATATATGGTATCCCCGCGATCGTAACAACTTGCCCAATAAAATGAACACATTAATTAAACCGCCGGATGAACGGCGTCCAAAAAAAACGCAAAAAACAACGCCAAAATTCTCTCTTTTCTCCCATTCTCCCCATAAAAAATAAAATAGAAATGAATCTATAAGTCCTATGTACCCCAAAATAGTACTAATGAATACTACACATTGGCCCGCAAAAATCAAGCCCACATACGGCCACATCGACGGAAAAATAAAGAAATGACGGCTCTTGGAATGCGGCGATGCAAAAACAAGTAATTTTTTTCTAAAAGGGTTTTTATTGTGCAAACGTAGGAAAACATATAAAACCCTTACATATTTGGTATCCCCGTAATCGTGCCGACCCATAGAATAAAGTTGACATGTTATTTACGCTGCATAGTAAACGGCGTACATTTATAACGTGAAAATTAATGCTGGAATTGCTGCTTATTTTCAATTCTCTCCTAAAATAAAGTTAATAAAAGTTAATCAATATATTATAAGCATCTAAAAATGGTACAATTACAAAATATAACTCGTCCCGCAAAAAACAAGCCCTTATACGGCTATGTCGGCGGAATACAAAAACAGTTACTACTCTTGGAATGCGACCATGAAAAAACAAAAAATAATCCTTGGTCATTAACGTGCAAAATGGACCGATCATTAAGGGGTTAAAAGAGAGAACAAACACATTGTGGGAGATTCACTTAGACTGGCGTATCATACGTAAGTCTAAAAGAAAAATAGTTTGTCATAAGCTGCGCTAAATTTATTAAGAGGTGCACATTTCTTTATAAATTTGGTGCATGTTTGGCTTTCTGTGCTCCACACATTGAAATCTACGCTAGCTACGAACTAAGGTAGATTTACACTATAATTTACGCCAGTTTCTGCAATGCCACCTTACACTGAGCTTTGCCCATTTCCTTGAAAAGTGAAGTGAGAGTGATAAACTCTCTGACATATTCTCTGACATTTATACTCAATTTATCTGATAATATTTGATACACGATCCCCAATTTTTGCCAATGTAAAAGGAAATTGAAGGAGTCAATGGTTTGTACTCCAGTAGTCTATTTGAATGGTAAAATGCACCATTATTTATACACCTATTTAAAGGCTATGGGTACCTTTGACATACAGAAAAATTATTTTGAGGCCCTTTGCACATCAGGATTTTGCGCCATGTTTCACATACATGTCTAAAATATAAACGTGTGCGTTTTTACAGAAAGCGAATACCCGAAGTCACAAAAGTTGAACTAAATTTCAGGCTGTAGTCTCCATTACTGCATTCATTTTCCGACCCCTGATATTCAGTTTACATACTGCTCCTAGTTTCCAAAATTTCTCCCTTTTCTTCCTGTAAGGGCAGATTCACACGAGCGTTGCGTTTTTGCGCGCGCAAACAACGCGGCGTTTTGCGCGCGCAAAAACCATTTGACAGCTGCGTGTGTCATCCGTGTCTGATGCGCTGCTGCGTGATTTTCGCGCAGCCGCCATCATAGAGATGAGGCTAGTCGACGGCCGTCACTGTCCAAGGTGCTGAAAGAGCTAACTCTTTCAGCACCCTCGACAGTGAATGCCGAACAGAATATCGCAAAACCTGTAGAAAAAAAAGAAAAAGTTCGTACTTACCGAGAACTTCCCGGCCGTTGCCTTGGTGACGCGTTCTAGGTGACGCGTCCTTGGTGACGCGCTTCTCTTGACATCGGGCCCCACCTCCCTGGATGACGCGCCAGTCCATGTGACCGCTGCAGCCTGTGATTGGCCTGTGATTGGCTGGAGCTGTCACTTGGACTTAATTGTCATCCCGGGAGGTCAGACTGGAGGAAGAAGCCGGGAGTTAGCGGTAAGTCAGAACTTCGGTTTTTTTTCTACAGGTTCATGTTTATTGGGATCGGTAGTCACTGTCCATGGTGCTGAAACAGTTTAACTCTTTCAGCACCATGGACAGTGACTATCTCCTGACGTTGCGTACCGATAATTTTTTTGCCGGGTTCGGCCAAAACGAGTTCGGCCGAACCCGGTGAAGTTCGGTTCGCTTGTCCGGCTTCGCTCATCGCAAAGACACTCCGTTTGGATGTTCGGAAACAGAAAAGCACGTGGTGCTTTTCTGTTTTCATTCATCCTTTTCACTGCTGTTGCGCGAATCACGCTCGTCCCACGGAAGTGCTTCCGTGTGGTGCGCGTGGTTTTCACGCACCCATTGACTTCAATGGGTGCGTGATGCGCG